>NC_134178.1:30646562-30947921 GCF_964188355.1 Buteo buteo
ACATTTACAAACTAACAGCAAGTCTTCAGGTTGCACTTTGGCAGCTCATCAGCTGAAAGTGACTGAATAAGATCAGAATAGGGGTGCAATCATGTGATGGCTGTGGCCAGACCTAGGGAAGGCATGTCTCAAATATATCAGGCAATTAGAAGGACTGCTTACTATGGTATTAAGCACTCATAAGATCTCATCTTTAACATTACACCCTTTAGTCACTGATGCTCAGTTTGAATTAATCAAGAAAGGTGCAGACACATAGGAAACACCCCTTTATTAAGGAAATGGTGTTATGAGAACATAAAAGTTCAGGAGCCATGTTATGCAAACAGCTACCATATATATACACACAGACATATATGTAGGTATATATGTTCATACCTATGTATGTACATATGTTTCTAAATCAATGATACTCGGTGTAGGAGAGTTTTCTAAATGACATTTCATCCCCGATCTACAGAGACCAACTGTTCTTTCTCTGTAATTGTGCTGCCTCTAAAGGCTTCAGGTGGTTCATTTTGCATTGGAAGACTAAGGTTTTTGCTCATTTAGCTATACAAAGTAAACATGGAAACAGACCATATACCAGGAGCAAAGCATATGGGACACTGAGACAGAATATGTGCTCTCAAATCCAACATAGGACACACAGGGCTACATTATAACTCAATCCTTCTCAGACCTCTATAACTATTGAGTTAACTCACTTCAGGAGTAGGTGCTTACCTGAGGTTTGTTGGCATGTTAATGTAAAGAGAGCCAACCGCCCCCTTTCCTATTATGTAGTTGCTGCATATTTGGCATTTTCCCCCACCTACAGAGAAAGGAAGTTCTCCTAGAGACAAAAAAAAAACCAAACAAACATTCTCACATCACTATCAGTCCACCTGTAGAAGAGCTGACTTCTGATCTCAAATCAACCACTGCTGCAGAAGAACACAGCATGCTGAAGGCATCCAAACGATTTTGATTTCTGTATATTTGTTCCTTGTAGGAGGCACATCTCCCCTGACCTGCTCCTTTGCTCTCCTCCAGCACGAAGTTTCAATTAAAGCCACACAGGGAGGCAAGGAAACCGAAGTGCAATATAGGTTAAGGCTTGGTACCTTCCTAAGGGTGTCCAAGGGCAGCTTGTCACCCAAGCCCATCCCAGTCCAGTGCACTTTTGCTCCATGACAGTTCCAGAAGGATGTAGCTGAGTTGTGTCAAAGCTGGATGTTAGGGGCAGTGGAGAGGGAGACACTGCCCCCCTTTATGCTTCTTACCAGTAAAAG
Source organism: Buteo buteo (assembly GCF_964188355.1). NCBI lineage: Eukaryota > Metazoa > Chordata > Aves > Accipitriformes > Accipitridae > Buteo > Buteo buteo. Next base: position 30,647,837 of record NC_134178.1, read on the forward strand.
TCTTAGTAGCACTTCTGTTTTCATCAACCCTACATTCTGACCATCAAATATCATACCAAGTTAACATTACTTCCAGACTCTGCACAGTGATAAATAACCAAAAGGCAACAGAGAGGTGAAGTATGCTTCCTTTATAATCTATTTCAATCGTAAGGATCAACATTAATACCCACTGAGGGCGGATCATAGAATGGTTTGTGTTGGAGGGGACCTTAAAGATCATCTAGTCCAACCCCCCTGCCATGGGCAGGGACACCTTCCACTAGACCAGGTTGCTCAAAGCCCCATCCAACCTGGCCTTGGACACTTCCAGGGAGGGGGCATCCACAGCTTCTCTGGGCAGCCTCTTCCAGTGTCTTGCCACCCTCACAGTAAAGAATTTCTTCCTAACATCTAACCTAAAACTACTCTCTCAGTTTAAAACCACTACCCCTCATCCTATCACTACACTCCCTGATAAACACTCCCTCCGCATCTTTCCTGTAGGCCTCCTTTAGGTACTGGAAGGCCACTATAACGTCTCCCTGGAGCCTTCTCTTCTCCAGGCTAAACAACCTCATCTCTCTCAGCCTGTCTTCACAAGGGAGGTGCTCCAGCCCCATGATCCTCTTCATGGCCCTCCCCTGGACTTGCTCCAACAGGTCCATGTCTTTCTTACACTGGGGGCCCCAGCGCTGAACACAGTACTCTAGGTTGTGTCTCACGAGAGGTGAGTAGAGGGGGAGAATCACCTCCCTTGACCAGCTACCCACACTTCTTTTGATGCAGCCCAGGATGCTATTGGCTTTCTGGGCTGCGAGTGCACATTGCTAGGTCATATTCAGGTTTTGATCCACTAATACCCCGAAGAACTTCATGAGGTTCGCACAGGCCCACCTCTGAAGCCTGTCAAGGTCCCTCTGGATGGCATCCCTTCCCTCCAGCATGGCAACCCCACCACACAGCTTGGTGCCACCAGCAAACTTGCTGAGGGTGCACTCAGTCCCACTGTCCACGTGTGAGAGACTGAATTGGTATTCTCAAGCCATTTGTCTCAAAGATTGTTAGGTGTGAGAGACTGGCCTGTCATCTCAAGCCATTCATCTCCAGGACTGTTTGATGTGAGAGACTGAACTGTGAACTATTTATCTCGAGCCATTTGTCTCTGGGCTGGCCTGTCTAAGCAGGACACTCCTTTGTCCATAAGAACTATTACCAGGCCACTGAGGCATCCAGGGGAGGAAACGGGCTGGAGCCAACGAAGCATGCAGGAACGCATAGGCTACCATTCTCATGGAAACTGTAGTCTGTGAGATAAGATACTGTTTCCTAGTGTTGATCACACGAAGGTCGTGTGATAGACAAAACCTGCAGCACGTGAACAGTGCGTGAACAGTATGTATGTGCATGCATCATTGAACTATGCCCTATAACAAACCATGGAGACAAGCCATGGTGTGCACCCATTGCCAAAGAATTGAAGACTGAGGACCAATGGGATGCCACTGGATCCATGGTGGTGACTATTCTTGCAACTCTATCCCAACTGCTTGCTTGATTTCTGCCTTTTCTTCCATTCTATCCTATTGCTACTATTTTCTACTTTTGATGATAAAAAAACCTCTTTTTGGTATACGGCATTTGACCTCATTTGTGCCTTAATATCACTCTTGGGATCATATCAAAACCTTCCCTGACATTGGATTGGGACACCATGTTGCCAACAAAGATGTTAAGCAGTGACAGTCCCAATACCGACCCCTGAGGATTGTAAGAGGGACACTGGTAAAACACACAATATCAGCAATGAGGACAGCAAGCACCAGAATCACAGCTGGATGAGGTCATCATCATCTCAAGCAGGCTGTACAAATACTCAATGTTCACTACAGAACACTAAGAGAAACAGAACAGTTCAAAATATCTAAGAAAAGCATGCCTTTCAGTGTTTTCCTCTGTGCCTCTGTCCGTAAAACGGATTCTCTAAGTACAACATCATGTAGAGAACAAAGTGCCAAACACTTACTTCCTACAGGTAAATGGACTCAGCTAAAACCATGGTTGGCAAAGTGGAGTGGGTGCAGAATAGGGACTGAAACACAAAGGCCACATCTGGATTCCTCCCAAAGGGCATCCAAAAGCTACTTTCACATTTACAGATGTTTATAGAAAATATCTAGTCTGGGGTCTAAATGTAATTAACAGAAACGCCTTACTCTAGTAACTTTACAGGACATAGGTAGTTGTCAGTAAGTCTAAGAATACTGCTTCTGCATGTGACCTTTATGCTGCTTTTATTCTTAGATCACCACTGCTATAATAACCCTATTAGTATTCTTTACATACTCTGCTCTCTAACAGAGAACTCTAACAGTTCAGTTAGTGTCTATGTACACTTTGCAGTATTGGTCTGACCAAAAAAAGCAGTAATCTCCTCAGGCGTCACTATAATAAACATTCATCTTAGAGGACAGGATGTTTTGTCAATACCTTTGTGGTACATTCTTTACTGCACAGAAATCCAACTCTGTCACTTAAAACCTGTCATTTGAAAGGCTGGTCTTGGCAAGGCTCCCCTTTTGTTCCACAAGCAAATTCCAAAGTTCCTGAACTTTGTGAAAATTCTCAATTGATACACCAACCCCTCACAGCTGATGCATCAGATGAGGTACAAAGATCAGGTTTAAAACCAATTTAAGTGAAGTTTGCTAATGCCAGATCAGGGATTTGGATTTTGAGCAATATATTCAGGGTAGGTCTGCAAAGCCTCAACTCACAAAATATTAAGTGTCTGCAACCTGACACTGAAACAAGTCAAAAGCTGAAAGGAGTATTTTAGCACATACATATTAAAAAATAAAATCACTTTTCCATTGTTTTATGTCTATGATGATTTTCAAAGACAGCAACAGCAAGCAGGTGAGCAGAGCCAAAGATATACACTCCCTCCGCATTTTAACACTTGCTCCCTCATTTATCAAGATCTTGTGTAGGATGTCCCGATTTTTAACAACAGGAAAGCAGCAAGTGCCTCTGCAAGGATTTATGTGACAGATAACATCTTCAAAGGATCATGGGCCCAACATGGAGGCTGAAGCCTCATCTTCCCCACTCCCATCCATTTCACCAAGAGACCTGCAATGCCCCAGAGCTGCTTTCCTGTAGGGAAAATTATGGTAAATCCTGTGCCCTCTAAAGACACCTGCTGCTACAAGCAGGGACAAGACAGTGACTCAAAGGCTGTGGAGCCAACATCCAGATACTGCTGCCATGCCTGTTGATTCAGGGCATATAGCTACTTTTTCATCTAGCACGTTTAACGCTCTGCTCTTCTAAATAAATGGAAAAAAAAAAACAACAAAAAATCCTCATAGTTACTACTTGCTTATCAAGATGTGTGAAAACCATTTAATACTTTAAAACTAAGAAAAAAAGTTGCTAAAAACACAGTTCACAGAAAATGGAAAATATGGAACAAGAGGATTCCTGCTGTACCAAGTCCTTTGTTAATGTGGGATTTCTGAACATGAACAGTGAAAGCAAGGTTTCCATTGATTATCCCTTGTGCAGGGAACTGAATTGATGTCCTCTTCCTCAAACATCACTGTTTTGGCTCTGAATGCTAAGTCATTCCTGCGAGCAATAGAAAAATCCCTGCTGAGAGGGAGAGATTTTGGAACAAATTATCTCATTTAGTTCTGAATCACTGTCTATAGACAAGTAAAATTAGGGCAGAGATATTTGCAGGTGTCAAGTCAGGCACTATAACTCAATATGTACTTGGAATAAAATCCCAACAAGCTATTCGGGGACATTCACACAGTGGCAACTAAAAAATACCTTTTTTTTTAAAAATGAACCCAATCTGACTTACTGGTCCGCCAATGGCAGAGCTGTTTTGCTCACAATCTAATGATCCTCCAGTGCAATTGCCTGCAGGATGTCAATGAACAAAGTTTCATTCTAGAATTATAAACATTTTGCAGATGGCTGAGGAGGGCATGGATCAAGGCCACGCTACTGACCGAAACCTCTGGGCCACATCAATTACTGTTTGGCATTTATACTTGCTTCATGCTTAAGGTGAGAAGGGACAATCTAGGCTTTACTACACATGTGCTCTGACCCTCCAAGATGAAATAACTTAATTTTCAGGACTGCACTAACTGCTGATTAGTTGGGTGCTAAGTCAATTAAGCATGCCTCATTTTCATGGCTGAATACCCTATTTATTCATTAGGCAGAATTCCAAGGTCATTATAGGTATTCTGAATGCAGTCTTCCATAGAGGGAGAGAAACAATCTTTGTATCTTTGTTTAACGTTTATCCATTTTGTATACATACTTTTAAAAAAACACCAAACAACAAAAACAACTGGAATTCTCTATTAGCTTGCATACCTGACAATATTCTTCAAAATGGATTGTTCTCTTGCATTATCTTTTAGAACTCTTCACATTGTACTACTATCAATATTGTAAATATTACTGGGGTTTGGCTTATGGTCACATTTTTTCCAACTTTTCCAAACAGTTTCAATGTTAATCAATTCAATCTCTGCAAAGCACTGCAGAAATAACAGATACCAGTGCTGTGCAAAGATCAAGGCACTGACAACACAACACACCTGGTACCCAAGGCATCCTTGTAGGATGTGGGTGACCAGGGCACAGAGCTAGCCTGGAGCTGAGGTCCTCCACATCTGAAGCATCTACTCCAGACCTTGGGCTAAGGGGTCTGGGCCTTGCTTTTACTTTGCATACAGTTCCTTTGAAAGCCCAGTAAAGTCAGAACATTTCACTACATCAGGAAAACATTTCAGCCTGAGGGTTTTTTTTTATTTTTAGTTAAAAAAACCCAAACTAAACAAAACCCAATAATCAGATTTTCCCCCAGGTATGAATTCAGTCTAGTTTTTTAGTAAAACGCCACAAATAAAGAAAACAAACCCAACAACCCAAACAAAACAAAGCCACAAAAATCCCTCTAATACCTTTAAAAGAAGTTTACCCATTCCTACCCTGAGCCTACTAAAACACAACATAAGGTGCTCAACCTTAGACTTTAAATGTCATAGTTCATAGCAAAAATCTCTCTTCAAGGCTTAGTGTTGAAGTTTCCTAATAAAGCTACTGAAACATGCTCAAAGAACTATCACACTTCTACTGAACTTCAGTTCATCCGATAGAAAAACCCTAAACTAAAAAAGGAACCAGGACTTCCTCCACAGTGAACCTCTTACTATGAAGCAATCTGGAAGCAGGTAACAGTACTAGCCTGGTGTAGCTACTTCAGAAATTGATGTAAAGATCCCTTCTTTCTCTGTCCACTTTCCTCAGCCCTCCCACAAAGCTTCTACATATGCATACATGTTCTGCATGTCCCATAAAAATGCAGATACAAAATTGGGACCTCTGCAATTAGGGACCCAGAAAGCATCTCTTGTCCTTTCCCATGGTCTGTAATGAAACTAAATCTATCTGGATGGACCTAATTAACTTTACGTAAAATTAAGTTTGTCATAATGCAAATAGTAACAAGTGTAACCCTTGGGTAAAAGAAAAGGGTATCTGAAAGTAGTTTAAAAGAAGCTGAGGACCAAAGCACTTTTAACACCATGAGCTTAAGGGGCACAGGAAGCAAGTGTTGTGGAAGATGAAGCAAGTGTTGTGGAAGATGAAGCAAGGTCTGTGAACATCCTCATTACTGACTCCTGTCTGCCTCTTCATTATCTGTATAGTAATAAAATAATGGAAGTTCATGGACTTCTAAATCCATGACTATCAGTGATTCCATATACCAGCATAGGTCCCTCGAGCTAAGGCTTCTGATACTTGTCAAGGTTGATGTTGAAGGAAACCTTGTTGTAATGACTTCACCTATTCAATGGCATCTTAAATAAACAATAGAATAAAGCATATGTAACTATGACTAAGGATTGAAAATAATTGGGAGGTGAAGTGTGATAGCAAATTGAAGTTATTTGTGCAGCCACAGGATTCCCATAGTGGAACAGTAGATCTATCTGTGTATTATTTCCTTGTCATATTTAAATATTTTTCAAATAGAATTAACTGTTTCTATGTAAAGAAAAATGTATCACTTCCCATCTATGGAAGCTAGATCACAGAAAGCTAAGTTGCAACCTGATACATTTCAGAGATGGCCTACTTTTCAGCAATATTTTGACACACTTGATATTTCAGTTAGAGGCATTACCAAGACAGAAGCAGATTGAGAGCTGATTCAAGATGCTTTCTGCATTTGCATTACTTTTTATCGTCAGAGCCATTATTCATATAATGGTGTGTAGGCATAGTATTTAACCAGAATTTCAGACCACCATGGATTATAGTTTTAGGTTACAAGCTGACACAATACACGGGAGGAAAAAAGAAACGTAGGAGAGGAGCAAAAAGGCAGAACATCTCATGAATTATGTCAGTCTCTAAATTTCCCAAGAAAGGAAAGGTGATAGGACTCATGCTGTTTTATGAGCTCACTCTGTTCATTCTGAAGTCAAGTAGACTGACAGCTTGACACCAGATATTCTCCAGGAATATGAAACCAGTTGACAAAAAGTCATGGTCCCATCTGTCTTTCACTGCTTCTCAGCTGCCCTTGCATCAGTATTTTATCTGGCTGCAGTTGCAGCTGTTAGATTTTTGTGATTTATAGGTACAGCATCTCATCATGAATTACAGCGACAAAGTGACATCCAGTTTGTGATTTCTGCAATTTCTTGTGCTGTCTCACAGTAAGAGAGATCTCTCTCCTGTGAGAGAACAGCAGAAATAAAAATTTTCAAAAAGTTTACAAAAAGAAAAAAAAAAGGAAGAGGCAAATGCATGGTTGGGCATACTAAGATCAGGTGCATGCAAATATAAAGAGCAAGTTCACATTAACATTGGGCTGAACTACGACTCTATGTTCCTATGTGATCAGTGAAGCACAGAAAGGGTGATTCAGGACACCCCAGGAGTATAGCTCTCTCCATGGACCACACAGAGAGCTATAGCTCTTCATTCCAGGCTTCTAATTTAGTTAAAGGTGGACTAAAGAGGTATTCATGCCAACCAAGTGATAAAATGAGGTCATTTACATTTGTCTGCTATTCACCTAGTGTGCACCTGGCAGGCTTGAACAAAATTCAGGCCTGGCACAAACAGAACAAGTGTTAATTGAGGTCACTAAGACATTCATTTGCTTACCACAAGGCTGCCTTCCATTCCACGAGCCTGAGGACATCATGCCATTAAGCTCAGAAAATCCTTATCTCCTGCGTTCTAGTTAAACACTTTTGCCACACATCTCTTCCCATTATCGAGCAGTACATCTCCTTTGCTTTTTCCAAGCTTGTGGAAGGAGGACTGTTGAAGGTCTAAGACTATTCTGACTTATACCTTTATACTTGGGAAAGTTTTTGCACAAGCTGTACTCCCTGAATACCAGACTTACCTGACTTTGTTGACATAACTAACGGGAACAGCAGCTTCTACCTCAGGCCTTGGTTATACCTCACCAATCAGCTTCCATGACACTAACATTTACTGCTTCCAGGCACCGAAGTACATCTTGTTATCATAGAATAGAGAAAAAAATGAATAAGAGAATTTGGATCATATTATACTTTTTTGAATTCTCACAACAGTTGTAGCATTTCATCCTGGTGGTTTACCCTCATTGAAACGTGCACCAGAAAATGCAAAAGAAAGCAAAGAAAAATACCCTATAATTAAACAGAAAAGCAAACTCTCACACCTATGTCCTGGGATTCAGAATAGAAAAGGAAATGTGTCATTCCACCATACACTGAATTAGCAAGATGACAAAAGGTACAGAGTAAAGCTCAACCTATGTAGTTTAACCAAAAGATGGATGAAGACAGTATATTTGATTGCATGGCCTGTCTACCTGAGGGAAAGAATTCTGGCAGTAAAGGGCTTTTTAATTTAATCTACTTTCCAAATGCTAGAAACCAAAGGCAACAAGTTCACATTACAATGAAGGTGCTTACTTTAAAAAACGAAGATGATTAATTAGCAAGACATCTGGTTTAGGGACATAGCTTTCACTCTAACAATTTTGAGACAACATGAGACATCCTGTAGAAGGTGAGCCTATTGCAGGAATCACCTGACAAGTCTCTACAGCTTATTCAAGGCAGGAAGGCAATCATGTTATTTGTTTTAAATATCTACAACACTTAAAAAAAAGCAATCTATGAAAACTTTAGCATGAAACAAAAATCCAGGTGTTTCTATCCTCAATATTCACCTTTAATTAAAAAAGAAAAATTGCCTTCTCCTCCATATTATGTTATCACCTATTCTTGGGACTGCTCACCAAAGCATCTATATGCAGCAATATTATTTCTGTTCTCCAAAGACGAGATTCACTTCAGTCTTTTTCAAACACTCTTATCCCAAAGATTAGTCTCTCAAGGTATTGCAGCTAAAGAGGACACTGCTAAAGCTTCCCCCAAAACATTTCTGTCAAAAGTTACAACTGCTTTTTTATTATTATTATTATTAAAGACAACACCACCATCAGATTATCATGGAAGCAAGCTAGGATTTTAGTTCAGAACACAGCAACGTCTCAGGTAATGCCTGGATCCTCACCTCTAAGGTTCCACTGCAAGCACAGCCCTCTTTAACCAAGGACAAGGCTATCCCAAATTACCTCATATCCTCCTAAAGGAACATGCACACTTTACCCCACAGGAACATTCTGTAACTATCTCTAACCTCAGATGACTCAGCATCAAGTATTTTTCAGTTTCAGTGAAAATCACTGTCCAATCAATCAATGCCAATCAGAGCATTTGTGTCCATGTCTGCTGGACTTCCATAATCAGACTGTCAAAAGCAGCTGGCATTGTTCGTTCCACAAGCTGCAAAGTGTATTTTCTCAATTAACGTCTTCTTTCTCCCCTAGTGAGCTGTTTGCAAAAATACTAGATGAGTCCCTTAACATCTGCCTTTTTGCTACTACACTACAAACTCTCCAGTAAAATCCAACTTTTATTTTATAAAAAAAAAAAAGAACCAAGAAGAAACCACCTCACTTTACCCATCAATTGCTATATAAAGTACTAACATTAGCAACAGACCACAAGGCATATAATGTCCAATCCTGAGAAAAAAAGAAAAAAGTGAAGGAATAGAAGGTGGCTGTTTTTAGCAGCGTGATAGCACTGACAAAGCTGTGGATCTGAACCAACTGTAAGATGTCAACAGAGCACTAATATGCTCCTATTATGTACTGCTGGCAAGATTCAGTAATAGCCTAGTTGCGGGGGAGGAAAGGAGAGAAAAAAAGTGAAAAACAACAGCAAAATAAAATGTTACCTAAGGACAAAGCATTAATAAACCACATACAGGTGGGAATATAGCTTCAGAGCTGTTGGCTCCCCGCCCAGTCCACAAAAGTGTGCTGTTTCTGGAGGACAGACACCTGGCAGATTTAAAGTCCACAAGTACATGACATTGAGCAAAAGTGGCTTGATTTAGCATCTGCCTCAAGCACAAGCATCCCCCAAGACTCAAGAGGCAAGACACAGCTGCCCAGCACTGTAGAATAATCTCCATCCTGCACAAGTTCTATTTAAATTGAACTGAATACATGAAGAAAACCCACTGCATTTTCCCCAAAAGATACAGGAAGTCAGTTCAACAATTTGCATTAACACATCAAGGGGAAAAAAACAACCAAAAAAACCAACAGCCCCCCAAAAACCCCACGCTCCTCTTCTTGGCTGAACAAGCAGGGAATCGGGCATTGGAGTACCAGGGATTGTAAACAACCCTCAGATTTCAAAGCCAGGAGTAATTTTAGGACTACACAAGATCAGCAATTCTCTAAGCTGCAAAGCAAAGACAAGGAAAAGCCACACACAATCAATAACTTCAGAAGCCTCAAAAAGAATAAAGCACACATTTTCTTCAACTATCATTCCACAGATTATACACTTGACTGCAGCACTATCCAAGCTAAAGCAGGCACCACAAGTTGCAGAGCTGTATCAGTAGGATTAACTGAGGTTAATTAATTGAGTTTTGTTAAATGATGTAGCTGTAGTGAATTAAGCATATAACACTATAATCATAAAAACTTCCATTTTTTCTTAATTCCCAAGTCCAGAAGATGCTTCAGAAGTATGTGTAAGAGTCTGCACATCATAATTTGAAGCAACTTTACCAGAGAAATAAATATGTCTACCTCCTCCCTCCTATCTGTGGTGAAAGTACCTCTTCTCTCACCACCATTTCCTTAACAAGCCTACATTTCAATTAACTGGGAGGAAGCTTGCAAAAAAATCTAGTAACCCAACCTTTATTCATGTTGTGCTGCTTGTATAGGATGAGTGATCTTTGCTTTACTAAGCTAAAAGAGGAAAATTATTTTCTAATAGATTATAAAACTGCCTCTATACACTTCATAAACCTATTGCTGTATAAAACCTGAATTTTTAAAGCTGATGACAAATGTCAAAGGTATAGCAGGCTTTATGCTGCAATAAGATAAGGATCTTAAACTTGCTAGGTTTGAGATGCAATTCTTAGCATGAGAGGTAGATTTTGAAGGGACCCAGATTATGGTTTAAGCAAATGAAAAGAAAATATCTAGTTACTCAAATGATTACAGATGAAAAAAGGGCTGCTTCTTTAAAAAGAAGTAATTACATTTTCCCTTGAAGAAAATGTATTTTAAGAATGAGCTGACTTTCAAAGACTGTTGATACTTCTTCCAAATAAAGATGACTCTTCAAGGAGGTCAGTAGGAAGAAGCACAAAGTAAACTCTTGGCTGAAAGAAAAGGCTGAATCCAAAACATTAATTGAACAAGGACCTAATTCTCCCCTCCAAAAAGCTCCAAGCTCCCTCCTCCTCCAGGCATGATAACACTGAGCCTAAAGCATATGCAGTGCCTTACCATATTCAGCTAAACAAAAAGATTCAGAATCTTATTATCCTCTGCACAAAGCCCCTCAACAGTAAAATCAGGTTCCAACTGCTAAGAAATACATTACCAAAATCATTCTAACTGTGTTCATTTCTACCATGTACTACTCTGTTATTTTTGAATTGTTGATTTGATAAAGTGATTTTTCTACTACCCCTCCCCATGGAGCCCTGTCCCCAGGATTCAGGTCACTGAAGATCCAGGTTCTCAGATTAGGTACTCCAAAATAGAAATAGTGTTTGCTGCTTTCAGCCCCTGTGGTGAGGCATCACAGACTGAAGGAGATCACTTTCTTTTTTTCTCTCCTCGGAAAGAAGGAAGTAATGAGAAACAGTTTATTACTGACAGCTGTTTGAGTGCTGATGGTTAACCTGTACTTAGGACAACATAGTCTTACTAGATTGTATTTGTTTATTAAACTGTAAGTTTAACTCTCCGTGAAAGTAATCAATGTCTCCATGGGTAATTGCACTATTTATATTTAAGTCACTTACCTTCCTGGAAGCAGTCTCCCAACTTAATTTCATCCACAGAATCTCCTTCTCATTTAATTTTTAATTGCTCCACTCATCACTTTATTATATTTTCACACTGATTTTGCTCTTCATTCTCCAGGCCTTTAACATATCTACTCTTATGTAAAATACCAGGACACACACCAGGGTGTTTATGATGACCTCAGAGCCTTGAGATGGGTGTCTCTCCACCTCCTCCTTACAGGGACATCTCTAAATAGCAAACACCAAAAAAGTTAGATTTTTTTTCTTTTTTGAGAAAAAAACAAAAACCTGATTTCTTTTTAGCATAGAGAGCACAGTGACCACATCAGATAGAAGAGAGAGGGATTCTACACAGCTCTTCCCTGTCCACTGTGCCCTCAGCAAGCTGACCCAGGCTTCCAGCTTCAGTTTTTGTCCTCTCGGATAATTTGAGCCCTGCCTAATCTCCTCTCCCTAAGGAGGTCTTAGTCACTCAGAGGTTTTGTCAGCTCACTGCTCCCCACCAACTCTTTGCCTAATCCAGTTGACCCCACCAGCCTCCCCTCACTTGCCCTGGGTCCTGTTCTGGCACCGGCAGTCAGGATCTTAACTGGAAACCATTAAGCAGTTACAAGAAGCTACCCATTCTTCCCAAATTTCCACTTCCAAGACAGATGCTTGCTGGAAAAAGCTCTACCCAATACACAGCCTGGGAAGACCAAGAAAGTAGCAGGTCCTGAAATGTTATGAAGTGCCATCAACATTCACACAAAATGCAAATATAATGGCATTGCTGAAACTAGTATTACAATGGTTTGGGGGTGGGGGAAGTGCTGTTTTCTTCGTGTTATGCTAAAAACTCAGTAACAAGTCATTCTTATAAAGGATGCAGTGTTAGAGCACAAATAAGCTGTCATCCACCCCCACACCTCCTTCCCCAGCTCCTCCAGGGTCAGCTACAGGCCTGAGCATGCACTTTTATCTCCAGTGGGTGACAAAACACCTGTTGGAGATACTGCAGAAGAGTACAGAGCTATAAGGTTATTTCTCCTGAGAAAACTCGCATTCTCTCCAGATCTCAAGAACCATATGAATTTCCTCCTAGTCCAGTAACACTGACTAGCTGCAAATTTAGGGGTTTTTTCAGCATGTATCCTGAAGATGTAGTCACATCCATTCACAGCAATGGCTGAACATGGTGGGAAGGAAAAGCCATACCACATGGACATAGACATTTATTAACCTCCTGAATCAGTGTCACAGGAACAAAGACAGCAAAATTGAGATAGATTTTAACTAAATTTGTACATGTGCCTCAGTCTAAGAATGAGCAATAATAAAGAAATAGCCATTTGTGGACTGCAAATATCTTTGAGTTAAATTATCTCGGACATGATACCAGTTTTGTTATTGTGGGGAAGATCCTTCACCACGCTGTACTACAAGAGAAATAAAATCAGAACAAGTGAAATCTTTGGGTCCAGGGAAGGAAGATGGGCAATGGCGCCTCCCCAACTCTGCTGAGGAACCCAGCAGCAAAGCTTGCAAGTCCAGGGGTTTCCAAGCCAACCACCCCCCACACACACACACTAAAGGGACACAACCAAGCACTACATGAAGGCCAACTTCCTCTACTATTGAGGATGGTTCAGAACAGAAGTGAATTTATTCAGGCTGTTAGGTCACACAGTGAGGCATTCTGACATCTCTATTTTATAGCCAGCCTGTTGTGTAAAATCTTCCTCTGTTCCTGGTTCACAGTCCCAGGATACCCTGGCGCTGAAACACACATAATGTTGCACTTTGAGATAATTTCAATAAATGAGAATTACAATGAAGAGCAGAGGAAGTGGGAAGAGGAGTTTTCAGAATGTGTTTAGTTTAACCATAGCTATGGTTAAAGCCTCCCACCAAGTTCAGTTCAGATTTCTTGCTTTAGCGTTCACCTTTTCAGTGACACATTGACTTAAGGAAACTTCAAGTCAGAGGCAACGACTGTACCCTTTCAATAATACTGAGTCAAGAAACATGAACACAATGTGAACCACTTAAACACAGATATTCCATCTTTGACAATTTTTTATTTGCTGAAGAAAACTCTCCATCAGCTTGTTCTCTGAACAAAGAATACCATCTTTAAACATTTTATGGTGAGGATAAAAGGGGAAGGTCCCTCTGTATATAGTTTTCCCTTGCTTTTCCCCCTCTCACAATACTTAGGAAAATTTTTTTAAGAGAAAAATTCTTGAAGTGGCTTGTTCAAAGATGTTCCGTATATCTCTTACAGGAAATTTTATTTGCAATGAGACTCTCATATGGACATCAACTGGGACAACCTCATCCATACAACAGTCCTATATGAATCTTAAGATAAAATATTTCAGAGCAACCTTCACAGCAGTAGTCAGTTGGCAATTTTAATCTAGAGAGGAAAAGAATAACTGCTCCACCAAATATTCTCTGTCCCAAATAAAGTCACAAAAGAATCTGAGGAGTGATATTTCCAGCAGGTATATGCCTCTTCTGTGTGATGCAGTAATACCATGCACACAGCAGCCAACATAGCACAAGGAATGGAAGATGAAGAGATTGCCATATGAAAACTCTTGCAAAATTGAAGGTGCAGTGCACAAGTCTCCATGAGAAGGGAATCAGTGTCTTCACAGAACTAAAGCATTTCCCTCCAGTCCTCCCATATCAGTCAGCAGATTGTCACTGAAGCTCAGAAAGCCACTGACTGCCCTGAACATATCTTTCTGATAGAGCTAGAAGAGTCTTGATAGAGGACACATCTTTAATCTGATTTAGAAAAAAAAAAAAATCCACAGACCTCCCTCTAAAGGAGCGGAAATGGTGCTGAAAAACATTGCTTTGTACTATTCACTGACAGACCATGAAACCTGACTTCTGATATTTCTATTTTCTATGAATCAAAAGAGCATTTCCCTGGCATTAGAAGTGTGAAATGGCATCTGAAGAGAAAAATAGCGCTTTTACTAAATCAGTGGCATTTCCTTCTCTGCCCAATGCATCAAGTAACCTGAACTAATGTTTTCTGAATTATCAACTAGCTGCTTTCATAATAACTAAATGTCTTGGGTTTTAACTTGAGCTAGTGAAATAAAATTTACTCAAGTAAGGACAGTAAGGTAGAATCAGCATGCAATATTTGCATAGGAAATTAATCTGTATACAACTATACATTTAAAAAAAAAATGCAGACCTTCCTATCTTCCTTTAGTGAACCAATACCCTATATTCCTAGAAAATATGACAGCCAGGGCAATTTAAGGTCAGAATATGTATCTGCTCTCATCATTATGCTCTGGAGGCCCTCCCCTGAGCATCTGACACCATAGCTAATACAGCAGCCTATAAAGATACATTTTCTGAGCAATGCTACATGAAGGGTATTTTTTCCAGAGTCAAATCCCAATCATTGGTTGAACCAAGCAGATACACATTTTTATCACATTAGCTGATAAAAATGTACATCTGTTGGATAAAGGCTCAATACAGAAACAGGGAGATGCGATATAATGTAAAAGGGAACTTTACAAGAGTAAAAGATAATTTTATGCTCAACAACAAAACGTTTCATGCCTACAAATTCTCTCAAGATGGAATATGACAGAGTTCAGCTGACTTTTGATGCCACAGAATGCAAATCAAGCAATCACATCATTCCTTCCACACTAGCACTCCAGGTGCCGTTTTAGTAGTACGAAGTTCAGAATGTCAAGTAAAACCAAAACTTTAGTTATGGAAATAAAAAAATCCATAGGAGTTTTTACCCTGATTGTGATATTCCATCCTGAAATAAAAAACAATAGAACTTTTTTTAGAAAATCATCAAGAATAAATGCAAGCCTTACAGGCTGGTTTATAGAAGAAATCATTCTTCATCAAATTCAGAAGACTTTCCTATTTCATATGACACAGTATTAGTTCTATGTGGATGCATGGGATACTTCCTAATATATAAAAATACGTAGAATACACTCATTATTCTTCAAAGAAAAAAAATGTGATTTGCATATAACCAGAATAATCCTTAACATGCTTACAAGAATTTTAGGTAATGAAATTTTTTTAGGTTTTGGGTTTTGTGTTGTTGTTTGTTGGGTTGTTTTATTTAAAACCTTTAACACACGGGACCAATCTAGGAAGTTCTTTGAATCAGAAAAAGGGGATGACAAAACAAAGCTGAAAGATTAGTCTTGTACAGTTGAATGCATCAACACATTAAACCTTGATTTTCATGTTGCTGAAAAAAAGATTCTTTAAATTTTTATTGATTTTTTGACACCTCAAAAATGTTAATGGTTCTACATTAATATATTTACTTGGTGACCATGGCAAGTAGGATTCACTAATGAGAAAAATTAAAAATTACTTTATTAGCAGATTTAACTTCATATTCATAATTTACACAAAAGAATGCTAAATACACCTTCTGGGAAAAACATACTTAATGTGAAGGATACATTAAGATAGATTAATGTTTATGAACAATGTTTGGGTACCGTACTAAGGATCAAGTGTGAAAGGGAGTTTGAGTTCTGAATTACTACTAAAATTGAAAGCTCATTTTAAGAACTAGAGAAATATTGTAGTTAATTTAGAAGGGTGTTTTGAGTAACATTTCAGCTGTTCTGAAATTATTTAGATGAGTAAGATGAGGGGTTGATCATGTACTGAGTTAAATGATCCAGGGCACTTGCATTAGAATTGCAGTAAGACTATTCATAATAGCACCTTAATCTTCACATCAGCTCTAACCACTGTCTTTGAAGGTTATTAGGGCTATTAAAGTGACATTGAAATTGATGTTATCATTAAATATAATCTGTATTTCTTCAGTTTCCATACATTTCCCTCAGCTTTGCAATCACAACTAGAAGTACTGCATATTCTTACAAAAAGTTAGGTCCATGTATCTGTGGAGTTACCTATTGGAGATAGTTCCTTCTTGCCTTAAATTTCAGTTTACATTCAAATATCATGGGACATTGCTTTCATCTAAAAAGAATTAGTCTTTTTCTCCCTCACTTTTTTTTCCTATCAAGAATAAACAATGATTACAGATCCCTTGATCATGATATCTTAAAAACTAAAAGTTACCCTATCCTGGTCATATTCAGACTTCAACCATTGAATTTCCAAACCTCTTCATTGCTTGAACTGAAGGACAAATACAGAAGCCCCCATAGGGTCAGTATTTGCTCACCAATACTATGAGTAGTCACACTGTCAGATATCACTGCAAGGGCTACAGTCCCTTGTAGGTAGCAAACACATTCCAGAAGGCTAGGAAGAGGGGTTGAAGATACATCAGCTACTTGTGTGTGGTCATGGTGACTTGTAGAAACAACCTGGGCTGAGGACTTGCTGAGCTTGGTGCTGCAGAGACTGATGCACCTTCTCTCAATGCCCCAGAAATTACAGGGGAGTTAGGCACATGGAGCTTTTTCCATTTTCTTGTGTTCCAGGACCTTTTGCAGTTAGGTCCACTTCCCTCGAGGCAGCCTTTTTTCCGCTAGTGGAAGTCATATCTATAACTAGAATTCTTTGCAACCACATCAGGCACACTTCAAAGCATCTGGAAAGTTAATTTTACAAAGCACTTATTTTCAGTTCTCCCTGCCTTCTCCTGTCATAAGGATATTACAATAAGGCTAGCAAAACCCTTCACCAGAATGATGCACTTCCACTATACAGAAACCCTCCTACTTGTATATTTTGTGCACTGTATGAAGTCTTATTATAGATGCCCTCTATGACATAGAATAACATTAAAACATGGCTTTGCAGAATATTCAGTACCTTGAAGGTACAGCTGTTTCCACTAATGTATGACAGTTTTAACTTCACTTAAAGGATATGGAGTAATGCAAAAATCAGTCCTCCATGAAATAAGGCTGTAGATTTTGTAAGGGAAAGAAAAATACCCAACAGCATGGAACCCCGATATAAGACAATTTGTGCAAAAGGGAATTAAGTTTCCCTGGAACTTAAAAAAAATAAAACAAAAGCTTGAAGGCTTGAGGGTTCCTCCACCTCCGCTCCCAAGATCCTTTTATAAAACTGATGACCTGTAAAGGTCTTCTAAAAAGAGAAAGGCCATAAACACAATTGTTTTCTGAGCCTTCAGCTGGGGGACTATGCGGGTAAGCTAATCTCATGTGCTATATTTATCTGCACAGTAGCAAACATGATGATTTTCTGTTTTGAAAATGGGGAGAATTCCCTGTGTGGTATGGCAGCCTGCCAGCAAGAGGCAAACAAGGCAGTGCAGCATCCTGCAGAAAGCCAGAAGGAGCAGAGCTCCAAAACTTGGCTGCTAGTTTCTGTGAGCCTGTCTTCCTCTCAGAAAAATATTAATCCATTTTCTTTTGCCTCCACTTGGGGGAAAAACCTGTGAAGTCAGCAGAAGCGAGATGGTAACCACAGTTCTCAGGAGGCAAGTTTACTCCTCTGGTGCCTTTTTACATTCCAAGGTGAAAGAGTATCTTCTAAAAGATAGAAGTGTCTGCTGCACTGCAGACACTGGCCACTGCACCCAGGGACAATGCAGACCTCAAGTCATCTGCTTGCCCATGGGACAGGAGAATTTTGTTCAAATGATCATTTACAAGCACATGGAATCTTCTACCGCTCAGGCTGAATACATCAACATGCATCCTTTGCTTCTTCCCTGCTCTCTCCCATTTTTCATACTTCCGTCCCTTCCCTTCTTTTCCTACTGCTGCTCTCTTTTTTTTTTTCCTGAGCTTGCTAAATCCATCAGTTATACCTATCCAGTCTGGCCTCCCCTAATTGAGCCTTGCTCAGTTTTGGTTGTCACAATAAAGATGAAAAACATTCCTAGTGTTTGAAGAGGAGAGATTCAAATTCAGTGATGTGGAAATACAGCAGTATAGCATAGTCTGTCCTGGAAAGTGAGAGATGAGAAAAGAAGAAAAAGAAAAATAACACCCCACATTGTTCCTATTGTACTAAGACATTGCCCAAACTCTCATAGACCTAGTGGCAAATCATTTCAATATGCAGCACAGTTACTGGAGACAACCCTGATCATATGCATTGACACGTTACATGGTATTTGTAATCTCCAAACAGCTGTCCTAGTGCAAACTCGTTTGTCAGTCAGGCCTGCAACTTTTTTAATTCTTATAGAGACATTGGAGGAAAGTGTTCAGAATGTTTCTTAATGGGACACAAAGCAGATTGCATATCAGTGGTTTTGGTATGGCAATTTGTTAAACATTTTGGGTTTGTTAAATTAAGACATGCTTTTATTGCTGCCATGAAGAAACCCAGCACCATAGCCACTGGAGTCAGGCAAAACTGAAGTAGGGCCTTGTGAAAGTGCAATTCTGCCAATGCATGTCAAGTAACTGAAGAAGCAACAGGAACTATTACAAATTTAGTACTCTCAGTTCATGAAACTCAATTCTTGTAATGCGAAGAGTCAGAATAGCCATCAATCTAGTCATTTGGTAGAGGTTAAACAGTTAACAGGCCTTATCTCTCAATAGACCAGTGCAATGATGGGATCTCAATATCAATTATTTTTATCACGGAACAGTCACTCAAAGATCTGTAGAACTAACTACTATCAGCTAAACAAGATACTGGTGAAGTACAGCCTTTTATCTTTTTTTTTTTTTTTAATTATATGCGAGAGATATATACACAAAAATCAGATCAAGTGTATGGGGTCCCTCGCTTCACTGCCTGTTGCCATTACTAGCCATTAGCAATTGCTTAGGGAAGAGTACCAAGCCAGGGCATGCCTGTGCCCATGCTTCTGCAGAACAAACACTGCTGATGTTTGGTGCAAAGACCTTCTGAAAAAGTGGTGGTGGTTTTTTTGCATCATATAATCCTTGACAGTCCCTCGCCACCATGAATTTCTTCAGCTTTTAGTTTCTATAGTTACCCATGGCAAGAAGTCACACAGCTTAGTGGGCAGCCATCTACAGTGCCACTCAAGTACCTCCGGTGACTGCACTAATGTGAGAAGGACCTACGAGTTTTCAATGCTTCTCAAAAGTCAGATAATCCCCCTTCAGATGAAAGGCTCTTTCTAAAGTTCTGTTTTGCAGATATTACTACTCTGAATTTATGCATTAACAATATATCTATCTCACAGTTCTTAAAGGCAATGCACTCCACTGCTACAGCAACTCTGGGCCTTGCAAAAATGTTCAAAGCACAAACTTCCATGTATCTCCCTTCTGAATTCCAACCTTGATCTTCTGGACTTAACCTCCCTGACAACCTCATCCCAAATCTCATTACCTCAGGCAAGTAAAGATCTATGCAGCACAGCAAGCAACGCCATTACATGTGCAAGAGTCACATCATATGCAACAGCAACGCTCACCACTGAACAATGCCAGGGTAAGAGATCTCTCTAGCACTCTTCTCCTCTAGATCCAGAGGAAAAACCACATCAGATATGATTTAATTTCCTTGGTTTTGTGATGTTGTGTTTTCTTTCTTCCTGAGACATTAAGTATTTGTTAACGACAACTCTTCTGCTTTAGGCTTAAAAATGAAAAGTTCTTTTCTGTTGTTATTGAGGGAGAGGTGGGGGAGTGCCAAAATAAGCAAACAAATGCTTGGTGGTGTTTGTGTTCCTGTGAAGAGTCTTGGCATCTTGGTAAAGCATGTGGGCACTTTACAGGCAAAGCATAACATGTTCATGTATTAAAAAAAGTCTGTGAACCATCTACTACAGGCAATATAAGTGAACTATTTCAGCTCAGTAGAGCCACAACATGCATATTGTGCTCATCAGCTCTGAGACTTGTATTACACCTTACTCATTTTATGGAATAAATTATAGAACTAAATGTCTTCTGTGCTCCTCTGAGACAGCTTACTATGGCTTAGAAAATCTAGCAATAGTACCCTAGTGAAAGCCTGCTTTCTAACAAGTTAGAAAGCTTTCTATAGCTAATTGCTTTAGTTTAAGTTTTAAGATGTAAAAACACATACTCCCCCACATTTTATAGTGATGCTGCTTCCACTGCGGGAGGGTACAAGTTAGAAACACCACTCTCACTAGCAGGAGCTCCACAAACAACTGGGAAAGAGCACTTGCCCCAGACCAGCTGGCTTAGCCCCCAGCACTGACTTCTGCCGTGCTGGGGCAATCGCCCTCCCTGAGAAGGGCAAATATCAGTGCCCCAGGGCACTCGCCCCATCCTTGCCTGCCCACCGTTGCTCTCTAACTGTAGCTGGAGACCTCCTGGCACAAGGGATGGCTCTCAACACCCCCTGCCCCTTTCCCAAGGGGTAAGGCAGCCCAGAGTCCCTGCCCATCTCTACATGTGACAGGGCCAGTGGCCACCCCGGCTCCCAGCGCACGTGCTGCACTGGAGCCAGCACCAGGGTGCATAATGAGGGCACTGTTGCCACTCAAAAACTATCATTTAATGGTCACCCAGCCTCTCTTGGAGCAAGCAAAAGAACTGGTAAGCAAATTTAGCCCTGCAGCAAAAGCCAGTCCCTCTTGGCCACCCCTTGCTGTCAGAGGGTTAAGCTATACTCAGCCTCCAGAAACAAACCTCATGGTCCAAGCCAGACATGCACTGAGATATCTTTCACAATGCTCTCCACTAAGCAATAATAAAGCATAAGCGATTGTAAGTGGATGTTTGGTCTTAAGCAGCTTTCAGCCACACTACATAAAGACAGTTTATGCCAAAAAAATGTCTTCAGTGAATTTCGTTAGCAACAGTTCATCATGAGAAGCAAGTGTGTTTATGTAGTAGTATTACAGATTGTTATTGTGGTTTTATAGGTAGAAGTAGGTCAAATGGATTAATACAGCAGCCCTGACAATATTATTGTTATTAATGTAGAGGTAGTTAACTTTATCACCAAACGATGTACCCTTCTCATTTCCTCAGTACTCTGGAGCAACCTCTGCAATATCATGCACATATTACATACACATCAGAACAGCAGACAGCTGTGTGATTAAAGACACTACATTGCCAAGAATACCAACTCCTAAGCAGTTATGAATCATGAAATAAAAAAAAATAAAAGTAATTTCTTTTGTGTGGACATGAAAAGAAGCTTTAATATAATTAGATATTTCGTTTGGCTGCAGTTATGCCACAGAAATGTTTATATGCTATTAAGTAATTTGGTTGATTAACTCTTTGGTACACTGGGAACAAGGCTGATAGAAACCAAAAGACAAATGTTGCTTGCTAGGAACTTGTTAATCAGTATCTGAAACAAGGAAAACTGTTTATGTTATGCAACAGAATTGCGTGAACTAACATCATTCTTACATACATAGAAAACAAAAACAACAAAAAATTCCTGTATTTGCAGTTGCAATATTTGGAGGTTTTCAAGAGGCCTTACGTTATCTGGTATAACATCCGACTTTTATCTGGCTTTTTGTTTAAAACTAAAATTACACTAAAATCACACGTATCACTCAAAAAAACCCACCACAACAACAACAACAAAAAAACACCACAAAGTCATTTAAAAATAAGGTACATAAGTCTTCTCTGGTTTTAAGCCAAGCTAGAAGTCAGCAATTCTTTAAGTAGCTTGGGGCTAACCTTTCCTATAACTCCTCACACATCTGTAAAAATATCCTTCATCTTGTAATGACATTGACCATGCTGAACAGCAGCTCCCACAGATGCCATTTTTGATGCCACTTACCCTCTCATCTCTAAATTGAAAATTGCTTTATTAAAAAGGAATTTAGAACTTCATATTTTTATGTGAAAAAAGTCTCAGCTGTACATAGCTTTATCAGCCACATAAGGAACTTTTGTTTGATTTACATGTTAAACAGGGGAAAAGAAAGTTACAAAATGCCTGCAAGCTTTCAACCTGGTTTAAGCAGCTCCCTAAGTCACCACCAGGTCAGGAGACCCAAGTAGAAGGAGGTGGCATTCAGCCAGTTGGCACCTGGAGGTGCTGGCAGAGAAGTTACAGAGCATAGCTGTTGTAGGGTTTAAACAACAAAACTATAGACACCAGGTACACCTCTCAGATGTTTCAGAGTCACTAGAATTGTGCCAAACCACAGTCCCCCAACACACAGTGCTGCTCCTTCCCCACTGCAGCTCTCGCCTGCGTTAACATAACGAGGTATGTTCTTACACTGCTGGTTCAAATTCCACATTGCACTCCATGAGTATGCTCCCCCTCCAGCTGTCCTCATCTGTTGCCCACGATTCTCATGTCTGCCTGTAGCACTTCTTCAATAAACATGATGACTGTCCATGTAACTGAAAGGGTTATTCTGCAGTCATGGGAAGAACATTAACACTTCTCCTGCCCAGCAATTCAACCCGTATACAAATTAAGCCATTTTGAAGCTTTCTTCAGTGGCTCCTCCTGTTCATTTTCTCTCTAGGAGAATGCTCCATCTTTGCACGCCTCCTCTTAGCAGGATTTTTCCACACCACTAATTATTTTTGTTTCTTCCACCTCCATCTTTACTCTCTTGTCAGAAGCAGGCTAAGAGCACACACCACTTTCCAGGTGGCTGCACACCACAGTGGGGGTGACTGACATTAAGTATTATTTCCCCTGTTCTTTCCACAACCTGCTTGTAATTTTGTTTCTTAATGACACCAAACCATTTTTTTTATTTGTGGACTGCAGTTAATTCTGAAGCTAGTAAAGCAGAACGTAAACAGCACATATTATTCTTTCTGTTGTACATTAACTTGCATACATCAACAATTTGACCTACCCATGTGTTACATGGCTGCCTTATTTTGCCAGGTCCCTGCAAAGCTCCTTAGTATAGCACATGTCTGTATTAAGAAGCAAACAGGATGCCCCAGGGTTCAAGAAATTTAACTTAAACACACACTATCTAAAATTGGACCCAGTATTTTCTTTGATGTGCCTGAAACAGTCATCTTGTTCTCATAGCTTACTACATTCCTTCAGGACCTGTCCTCTATCAGTTTCACTGACATATTTATTCGGCACTTTCCAGAGGATGGTGACCAGAAGGCAGACTTGAAGTAAAATTGAACAGCAGGACTCCAGTCTGTTAATAACACCACATTTGTGCATGCAGCCCCTCCAGGAACATGTGGAGGCACCCTCTAGCCTAAAGCATTTTGAAGTTCCTCAGCTTGGTTTGCAGGCAGAAAGTATCATATATACAGATCCAAGGATGTCTATACATCTTTCAAAAACTTCAAAGTCCCTCTCCTGATACTACTGCAAACTCAGTCTCTGGATATAGTTCCCTTTGAGGAGCAGTCTTTGATCAATAACCTTCCATGCATCCTTTAGCTCACCTCCAAATGGCATTCAACTCCAGAAATAGGTAGCCAGTAGATGACTATACCACTGAAACCAATGAGGCTCTCTGTAAAATAGGTTACTATTCAACATGAGTCAAGGTGGCCCACAATTAGACACTGCTCTTCATAGTAATCCACTTGGCAATGTGATCAGAAACAGCAGTAAGAAGTCTGTGTGGCCAAATCCAAGATAAATCTCTCCAAGAAAATTTGGATCTCATGACTAGCATGTTCCACCTGTGTAGCAATACCAGTGTGAGAGCACATACTGCACATCTTCACGTAAAAGAGCAGCACAGTAAGGGTGTTGCAAGAAGGAAAATGGGAACTAAGGCAAGAAAACACTTCCATAAGATGACTCAGAAATTTAAACATTTGCATGAAAATACTTGAAAAGGAACACAAAAAGGCAAAGGTGGGAGAGCTGTAAAATATTGTAGTTACCAAAAAAGAAACAACCAGAAGTAACAGCCAGGTAGGAAACAGGTAGAGAAAGAAATTAGCTTTATTTTAGAGGAATTTTGTGTATGCCTCAGTTGCACAACTAGCAGATTGCAGAAGACAAATACATTTCCAGCTCTACTGAAGGTCATTTGAAAACACGGGGGGCAGGGAGGAAGACGCTTCTGAAAGGAAAAAAGCCTCTAAAGACAATGAAAAAAATGCAGGGCAATTGCTTAAAACAGTTGAGGTTTAAAATGCCTCAGAAACAGAAAGGTTCATAAAACATTTGAAAAGATTTTTCAACACCTTAACGTCAAAAAACACATCAAGATACCCTTTGAACATGACTATCATGAGGTGGGGAAGTCTAGGATTCAGAGATGTATGAGTAATTTATAATTAGAAGTTACAGGAAGAATAGGAAAGCATTGTTGTAATTCTAAGACCCTACCAAAGCAAAAGCTTACTTGAACACCACATGTATAGCAGAGATAGTTGGCTTCTGCAGTTGGGCCATTAAAAGCACTGGGGAATCAAGGCTAGAGTTACCTTGCGAGACAACTGCCATCAATCTGCCTTTTGTAACTACCTTCAACAAATCCTTAGACAGCTCTGTGAGAAAGACTATATATAAACAGTACCATGTTCAATATTTCACCCCACACCATTGCAAACAACACCAGGCTACTACTAGCATGAAGACTTCTGGTAAGTGCAGTCAAATACATCATTGATTCTCTTTTCCAATAGTTTTCTAGCCTTCTTATAAAAGCATCACTGGTGTTTGTATTTCAGAGAGAGAATACAATCCAGGGTTCATCTGTGTTGTAGATAGTTAGCTTCTGCTAGAAAAGAGGTTTCTCTCCAACCTGCCCCCCTCTATATGGTGAAGATACAGGAAGAAAGAATATAAATAAATTCTACAAACACAGTTTGTGGTTACTTCATTTCTTTGGACTACATGAAGAGAAGTGTTTTTGTTAAGTAATGTTTCCCCATGGCAACAACTGTCACTCAGATGAAGAGCAGTATTTCATATATTTTCAACCATTACTTAATCCAGTTTAGCATCCATACTGACAATTCCTCCTAGCTTTCTGCATCCACAATATCTCAAATTACTGTCGTGGTTTAACCCCAGCCAGCAACTAGGCACCACACAGCCGCTCACTCACTCCCCCCCCATCCAGTGGGATGGGGGAGAAAAATCGGGAAAAGAAGTAAAACTCGTGGGTTGAGATAAGAACTGTTTAATAGAACAGAAAAGAAGAAACTAATAACGATAATGATAACACTAATAAAATGACAACAGTAGTAATAAAAGGATTGAAATGTACAAATGATGCGCAGGGCAAATGCTCACCACCCGCCGACCAATACCCAGCCAGTCCCCAAGCGGCGATTCCCCGCCCCCACTTCCCAGTTCCTAAACTAGATGTGACATCCCATGGTATGGAATACCCTGTTGGCCAGTTTGGGTCAGGTGCCCTGGCTGTGTCAACTTCTTGTGCCCCTCCAGCTTTCTTGCTGGCTGGGCATGAGAAGCTGAAAAATCCTTGACTTTAGTCTAAACACTACTGAGCAACAACTGAAAACATCAGTGTTATCAACATTCTTCTCACACCTAACTCAAAACATAGCACTGTACCAGCTACTAGGAAGACAGTTAACTCTATCCCAGCTGAAACCAGGACAGTGACCAGTGCTGAAGGACATTTCCTCTCAGTTCAAGGAAGGAACAAGTCCTCTTTTCCCCTAAAGCAGAAGCAATGACCAGACACCTCAGGATAAACAGCCAGATCAAATGTCTAAGGAAGAAATAAAATCCCAGATTATGAACCCACAGAGCATCTATTCTACAGCTGTGGAATCTCTCCCTGGGGCTTTGCTGAAATTCAGTTGCTTGGTAAAAGCAAGAAGACAGGAAAGATTCAGTTGTTTTTCCTGCAGCTACTTTTATTCCAGAGAAGCAGCTGAAAAACAGAGGGGGTGTGTGTGTAAATCCCAGATGATAAAACAGTAGCCTTGGACACTTTAGCCAGCATATACGCTTGCTCTTAAAGAATTAGGGTTCAAACCAGCATGAGATCCATGAGCACTCCAGACAAATCTGTAAGAGAATTGGCCCAGGGAATATTTATTTATATGAAGTAACACAGA
The DNA here is from genome assembly GCF_964188355.1 of Buteo buteo. Taxonomy (NCBI): domain Eukaryota; kingdom Metazoa; phylum Chordata; class Aves; order Accipitriformes; family Accipitridae; genus Buteo; species Buteo buteo. The sequence goes on from NC_134178.1 coordinate 30,674,188, forward strand.
AAGATCATAGATGCCTGCTGCACAACACCTGGTAGCATGGTGCACCAAGACATACCGGCTATTAATTTTCAGTGTTTGCCTGTGCTATTATTTCCTTTTTTCAAAGGCAACAACAAGTAGCTCAGTAACTTGCCCGTAAGGAGGGAAATCTGAGGTCTGCACTTTTACAAGAAAGCTGTTACACTGCAAAACCATTAATTCTTCTTTCCACATGACAGAAGCCTTCCAAGCGCAGCACTGGAAATGCACCAGGGACATCTAAAACACTAGCCGCTCTCTCCAAAAAGCTTCAGTTTGGAAGGCAATTCATAGAGTATAAAGAAAAACAAACTAAAAAGCCACATAATTAGCTGAAATATTACACAGCTGCAAGGAAACATCAGAAATGATGCCATGACAAACACCATATACAGAGAGATAAGCAACACTCAAAATTGCTGGAGTGAAAGAAACATCCTCACCAGCACACATAGGTCCAGGCTCTGGAGCAAGCTTCAGTCTGAGCACCCTGGTCACACGTTAAAAATACAAACTCCAATAGAAAGTGAGGGAAGGACAGCAAACCAAGCTTCTGGGAAGCAAACAAAATTAAACCTGCTTGGAGATATCAGAAAAGATTTCCTCATCTTGGGAGCACCCAGCTTGTAAAATACTGGGAACTTGTTTCTCAAATGGATTTCTACATCAGAGCTGCTAGTATCTGCCTACAGAGGCACAGGTCTCCTCTGGTGTTTCAGCTAATACTGTATTACGTTCTACAGCTACAGTGAGTAAGACTTTCTGAAATACTAATACAGAAAATGTAGCGATGTTTTAAAGCTCAAGTCATTACTACTTGTTTACATCTACAATGATGACTCTGCAGGATCTTGAGAAATCCCAACCTTGTAGCTAGTTCCTTATGTCTACTTGGGGGTTTGCCAGAACAGCTTGGGAAATACCTGGGTAAGCAAGTTTGATATTTAGATGCCAGCACTGGTTTTTCTTCAGAGTTGGTAGAAAAATCACAGCCAGAACACACAAGGTATCAGCTCACCTGATTATACAAAAATAGTTGTGTTTGGTGACTTCCATTCTTGAGCCATCTTCACAAAACAGTCTTTTGAATTTACACTCCCCGGTGCATAAGCACACTGAGGTCTTCTGCTCCTTGCCTTTCCAGCTTCTTCAGCAACCGAGCCTACATCATATTCCAGATACCATAAATGAAGCTCTGTGCCATAAATGCCACTCTGTGCACAAAGCACCCAGTCTGACTTAAATGCTTGCAATCTACAATACTAATGACCAAATCAATTGCTCTCTTTACTCTCCTTGATGGCAAGCTATTCCAAATATACCTCGTGTGGTCTGGCTGAGACTTTTCTATCAACTCCTAAGAAAAAGCATGTCTAGCATCTAAGACTAGGATAAAGAAAACAACAAGGTTTAGAGCAGATTATCCCATATAATGCAAAAAGGGCATTTAGAAGGGAAGTACAGTTACATCACCTACTCAGATTTGATCAAAACCAGCAGAAGTAATTGCTTATCTTCTTATTGGAGGTAGGTTTCCATTGGAAAGAAAGGCCAAAGCCAAATTATGAAAATACTAAAACCAAATGAACCCAGGGCTGTTACTGCTTGGCTCTGCCAGCATACACATTAATCTGGCAGAGAGCAAGAACAAACATGCTAATTAGGTTACTTCAGTAGTTTACCTGTCCAACAGAAACCCAGCTTAAGTGAAGCTGGTTAGCAGGAAGGACCCTCACCAGGGTAGACATTACAGGATCTTGGGTAGAACATGAAGAACAGGGCAAAGCTCTTCACTATGCCAAGAGGAATCAGTGGTTCTCCCAAAATATCAGGGGTTAGAAGCTGTGAAGGAACATAACAATATTACACAGAATCTGGGTAGTGACTTTCATGCTGTTTCTGCGAAAAGAATGGCTAGAAGATAACTTCATAGTAAAGAAAGAAAAAAAGGCACATTGTCAGAGACCACTCATAAAGCAGTAATGTTGAGCTGTTCTGTGTCAAGTAAAACTGACTAGCAGACATTGAAGTACATATGGAAAAAGTGAGAGCTGTCCTCATACTTAGATGCAAAAGAGAGCAAGTAGGATGTGACTAATCACTCCACCTGTGATAGCTGATGTAGAAAAGCATCAAACTTAAAATAGTTCATAGAATCTTGGTTTTTCCCCATGCTGGGATCTCACATTAAAACAAAAGATATCACTAGACCTTCCTTACATCCAGAGGCAGAGAAAAAGGTTTGGATATCCTGAAACCAGCTTGCATTCCAATCACAGCTATATCCATTCAGGTTGATAACAAATGGAATAAAGAGCAGAAAACTTAAGTGTAAGTGATGTTTATCTAGGAATTTAAGAGGAATAAGAAAACCCAAACTCCCACACACCCCAAAACACAAGTGGCTTTCAGTACTGACTTCTAAGATACAGAAATATATCAGGGTAACAGACACAATTATCCAACAATTAGTCCAGAATGTAATAGACACATTAGAATAAAAGTGTTCAGTTTTCCAAAGCCTGCAGCAATAATCAGCTAAGCTTTTGCAATGTCAAATTAATAGACCTCACCGCCTAAATTTCAGCTGAAATGCACCAAGAATACATTTCAGAATGAGATGCCTCAACAGTGTTAGGAAAGTATGAAAAACATAGCAGAATGGACACATATGTTGAAATAGAGTGAACTGTCTATCTTGAGAAGACCTGATTTATTGAACCGTAAGCAGAGATTTCAATCAAGTAACTTCTTGCTGTAGCGTGCAGAAACTAAACCACAGTTCAACCACACAAGATAATGAACAGTGCAATGCATTAACATCAGCATTTATCTTTTTCATGCTTGATCAGTAAAAACACTTGGAAACCATTTATTATTTCACTTCCTGTCTCAATTATTCTAGAAATGCTGTCAAACTAAGAGTAAGGAAAACAATAAAATGAACCACATTGTAATGTTTGACTCTGGCTTGTATTGCTCAAGAGTTGCTAACAACTCAGAAGACTAACATCTTCTAAGACTAGAATGAAGACTGCATCATTCAAACATAAGCACCCTAACTCAACAGCATTTCAGGTTGTTTTTTGGTTTCGGGGTTTTTTTGGTTGTTTTTTTTTTTTCTCCAAAAAACTGGACACAGACATGCTACAGGTGGGCTTGATGGACAGGGGAGGACCTGTAGAACAGGATGGCTGTTCTTCAAACAGCCCCTTTAATATGGCCCCCACTCAGGGGGTTGAAAGTTTCCTTAGACCTAATCAGCTGTACAAGTCTCAAAAGAGAAAACAGGTAAGAACTATGCAGTGCTAAATCTATTTATTTCCCCTCCAAAAAAATGCAGCTCCATACCCTCCATAAGTTCCTGGGATTCAAAATTAATTTGTCTAGTATATCACGTCTTATTAGGCTTTTTTTCCTCCCTTCTCCCTACAACAGCATACCTTTCTTTCCCAGTCAAGCCAGAAAAATACTACAGTTAAAATGGGTAAAAATCCAAAAAGCAAATTAATAACAGAATTTATAGCACACCTGTTTGGAAGATAAATTCATTTGAACCAGTACAAGTTATTAATAGCCATTATGAGAATGTAATATCAGCTTTCAGCTGCATTGTTTGTCAACCTGCTCTAAACTTTTGCCACCACCACCCCCCCCCAAAAAAAAAAACACCACAAAAAAAACAAAAAACAAACAAACAAAAAACAAACAAACAAAAAACAAACAAACAAAAAACAAACAAACAAAAAACAAACAAACAAAAAACAAACAAACAAAAAACAAACAAACAAAAAACAAACAAACAAAAAACAAACAAACAAAAAACAAACAAACAAAAAACAAACAAACAAAAAACAAACAAACAAAAAACAAACAAACAAAAAACAAACAAACAAAAAACAAACAAACAAAAAACAAACAAACAAAAAACAAACAAACAAAAAACAAACAAACAAAAAACAAACAAACAAAAAACAAACAAACAAAAAACAAACAAACAAAAAACAAACAAACAAAAAACAAACAAACAAAAAACAAACAAACAAAAAACAAACAAACAAAAAACAAACAAACAAAAAACAAACAAACAAAAAACAAACAAACAAAAAACAAACAAACAAAAAACAAACAAACAAAAAACAAACAAACAAAAAACAAACAAACAAACAAAAAAAACACAACACTTCACCACTCTCCCTTATGGCACTTTGCATTCCTACAATGAGTTGGATTTTGTACCTAATGACCATTCTCACAGGTAACACTTATGTACAATAGCTGAAAGTCAAGATCCTGAAAGAAGATTTGTGGTTTTATGGTCAAATGCAAAAGGTAAAGCAATAATAGATAGTGGTTGCCTTGTCTGCATTTGAGTATCAGAGCTGAGAGCTTGAACTTATTCCATCATTTCAGGTTACCAGCAGAAAACTTGTCTCTGAAAGACACGACAAGGATGCCTCTGAGCTAGCAAGAACGCCAGTCATAGCCATTTTAGACATTATCTAATATTTACCTGAAAATAAATTATTTACAGCACGGTAATCTGGTGCGTTCATACACTGGAAACCTTAGCCCTGTTTTGTACCAATGTTTTTAATGGTCCCATTAATGATAAGCTGCAAGATCCTTATCTAAACTTCATGCTGGATGCACGACTCCTAGACAGCCAGGTTAGACTCTCTCTAGTTAGCCGAAGGAGAAAAGTACACATCTCTGTAGGGGGCAATTCATCCTCCAAGATGAATATTCAAGTCTCCAAAAGGTGTCAGTCTGTCTCTGGTGACTCTAAAAGGAGCCTTGACATCTGACAGACTGGACATCTAACTTCCAGATGACCTAGTTGGGGGAGACTGATCACACCCTAGTGACTGCAGAGGCACCATCCACCCCAGCTACAGCACAGGATGTTCCATGGGATCTCCCCACTGTAATCCCTTCCATGATGGCATACATATTTGAACCTACTGCTAACTCATCTTCCCCAGCCTTATCATGCTACTTGATCCCTTTATAGAAACTCTGCTGTGACATAATGGTAAAAACAATCATGTCCAAGTTCAAATCTCTTTCACTAGGAATAGGAAGGACAAAAATGATACTGGAGCATCAGTGAGACACCTCAATTTTGACACAACCTGGATACTAAACAAAGCAGGCAGTGTTTTTCTTCACTTCCCTTTCAAAGATAATGCTGTACTAATTACTGCAAGCAGGGTCACTCCAAGGTGCAGCAGCAATTAGCAGATCTGCTGCATGGCCACTGACTGACTGCAAACTACATACATCTTGAGTTTTCTTCTGAAAACTGGATTAAGTTAAGGCAGAATTTGCAATGTCAGCTTTAATACATTAAAAAAAATATTTCAGTGGAGAGTTGTGTAGGAAGTGACAGCTGTTGGGTTCATTCTGCAGTCACTCACTTTTGGAAAGACCTTTCAGGGACAGACACGCTGCTGGGTTGCAAGCATAGTGACTCCACATCCATCTGTCTGGCTTTCAGGAATCTGCATCTTAGATGTCAGGAAGGTACAGTAAGATATACTAGAAGTATTGAACTACTAATCTTGGTATTTCAGCTGGCAAAATGATTATCCACTTCACCTTGGAGTGTTTTACTTGTTCCCCTCAGGTCCCTTTGATAAAAGTAAAGTCTTGTTTTGTAGTAAGAGTTTTTCAAGAAGCAGCAGCTTTAACTTGTAAGTAGTGTACCAACTACAGTGTGTTCTGGATGTATTTATTCACAAAGTTGGAAATACTGCAAGCACCACTGAAGGGTTCCAGATCTTGTTTCTGGAAACAAGTCCTATTATAGCCCAAATCATTAGCTTCCCCAATGGCATGATGATTCAGATATTTTGCTGCATGATGACAATATCCACTGTAGCAGAGTAAAAATTACAGCATGTGTGCTATAGTAGCTGAAGAGTTAGCATTTCAGTGGTAACAGCTTTTCACCTTCAGGAACAACTAGAACTTTCATTGCTTCATGCTCACCCTCCCTTTCATGCCCATCTTCTTCTATGTTACACCTGTCCTATCATTACACTGCCATATTACTATTTTGTTATTTTCAGTTCAAAAGCAGAGCAAGCTTAAATGCTTATCTACATCTAAAAGCTTCAATCACTGAAAAGGTGTAGATACTTATTGAGTGACTCAGTCCTAATACTTTAAGCTGGATTTCATTTATTAATTTTTATCTTGAAAGATCATTTCTCTGACCAGTATCACTTCGATCAGACCTCTGCCTTTTTTATGGTGCAAGAAAAAGAGAAGGAAAATCTTCTTTCAGAGTCCCCCTCACGCGGGACAATTCAGCTCTTTCCCTTCTTGCTTAGCTTCATATAATGAAACTACAAACATCACACAGGAATGTAACCAGTCATACCTGTTTATCAGATGTTGTTATATTTTTCCCATGCTTTTTTTTTTTAATTAAGAAAACTGCTTTTAAACTTTGGGGTCAAGATATTACACACCATCAGTTTCAGTGTAACAAAGATGAATATAGTAATGATATAGCAGAATTTTCCAAAATCAACAAGAAGTTTACTTAAGGTCTCTCCAGAGTCTGGTCCAGAAATTCAGGCCAATAGACAGTAAGGGACCTATGCTAGGAACAGCGATGAAGCAGGTGTGGTATGTTGCTCCCATGACACCTGATGCTGAAGTATATACTGAATTTCTTCATGCCCAAGATTTCCAGCATAGCCTGCAGTTGCTGGAAGGCATTTTCTTGATCTTGTCTACAAACTTTCCACCACCTGCAACATACAGGTGGGATGGGGGCCCATGCTATCACCCTCAGATTGCAGAGTGCTGATGAGCTCAGGCACTTACTGTGTCTTAGGCTCACAGGTTAGAAAAATGCCATGATTTTGGCTAAGGAATGCCTTGTTATTTTCCAGCTAATTTAACTCATGCTCTACTCAAATCATCTTAAATGAAAAAAAAAAAAAAAAACCAAAACAAAAAACCCAAACAAACAAAACCCCCCTAAAATCCCCCCAAAACAAGCATTTATTTATAATTTTATAAAGACAGTCACAAGTTTATAAAAGGCAGTTTTCTTTCATTTCCTTACCCACATTTAATCTATTTATGCTAAAATTATGTCAAAAAAAGTCTCTCTTAGCTGGCCTGTTTTTCTCCCAATGAGGTGGTAGTCAGGAATTCAGGCTTTGTGTATATTTTCTTTCTTCTTAATACAGTGTATGGGGTGGGGGAGAAGGGATGGGAGAGGACAGAGGAAGCTATCTTTCCTCTTCATCAGGCCAATCTGACAAACCTTCTGAGCAGAGTAATTTGTAGATACGAAGATGCTAAAAATGAACTTGACTCAATGATATCACACAGAAAAATTAAGATGCAGAGAGTGTTGCTAGGATAAAGTACTTTTATAATAGACCTGCTCTATATAATGAGCCAAAATTTATCTAAATTTCACAATCATACATCTTTAAGAAATTCAAGAAATAGCAACATCAAGCTACTGGAAGTGCTGCAAAAGCACAAATCAAACCACTTGCAATTCTCCAGTCCCTTATGCATCCATCAAATAGGGATTGAAAGACAACTGGCTTTAAATTAACTGTCTGACAAAGCACTACAAAACAGAGAGATAATGGAAAGATTGATATTAGTCTGTTATGCTAATGAAAAGTTAAACAAACCTGTAGACCTTACAATGATGAATTCAGACTTTTAAAATATCTTATCCCAACATCATTGATATGTCATTATTTTCAAGTTCAGCTATATTAATCCTTACAATCTTTTCAAATTCACAGTTTAAAAGCATTTCTTCCAAGCAGTTTGCAGTACCTGATGACTACAGAGGTTCATTTCAGGAGAAATCTTTATATAGTGGCCTTTTCACCAGTTACACAGGTAGGGGAAAAAAGTCTGAAAGCCTCATTTGTAGTTAGTTGTGTCTCTGTAATGACAGTTATAGCATAAGTTTATACATAGACCTAGCAATACATTGCTACACCAAGCAACTCAGAAAGGATCACATAAGTGACAGTACAGTACCTGTCTATGGCAACATATACAGGGACAACAGTTACCAGAACTGATGAATGCTAAAAACAGAAAATGAACTCACAGATAAGATTTTCCTTATGCAAATAGAGTAAAACGTGGAAGTCGTTTCATCTTCAAAGAGCAAAGCTTTGTATTTTCTTAAAAAGTGCAATAGTTGGGGTTCATAAAGCTATCATAAATCAAGATTGCTGTGTTTCAGCAGTTACCCTACATTATCAAAGCTTTCTGACTGTACTATTTCCTCAAGAACTCTGTAATATCAAGAATCTTGGGATTTGAGGGGGAGCACACTAAAATAAAAATTAAAAAATGTCTGGAAAAAAGCATAGGCCACTAACAGGCAACATAAATCAGAAAAGAACAAGTCAAAAGCATTTCTAACCCAAGCCAAAAGTATTTCTTTCCTTATAGATGACTGACCACGGTGTGCTCAGAACTATAGTGGAGGTCAGGTTCTTTCATTCTCCTTGCACAGGCTCCTCAGACAACGCATCTTCTCTGTCACCTTGGAGTTTTGAGGTTACCAGACCCCACAGTAGCTCCCAAGTTGTGCTTTACAGAAGGTGCAATTACACCACAATCCAGTCTCTAAAGAATGAGCATACAGCTCCCCTGAAGTATCATGGTGTTGGGTTTTGGTCAAACTACTGCATGTTGGTTTTAAGCAGAATTGTTTGGAACTTGGTTTTCCAGTTAAAAGCTGATTATATCAAAACATTCCGTCAAAAAAAATATCCCCCAGTTCTTAGGAGAGTGACATATGAGCTCACTTTTGATTGCAGGCTATATTTTATACTGACAGTCTAAGGAGGTAGACTCACTGCATGTGTGGAGAAAAAAATGATACCTCCAACAGCCACATAGATAATCAGCTAAACTGCTGCTACTGCATATACAGCTTTTCTATGGTACACAGCATGGACTCCTGTTGGCAATTTTAGGCATTTCTTCCTAAGGCAATGTAGTTATCAGCCTGTGCTCTGTCATTATGATCTGGATCAATAAATTCTGTTTCTGCCCATCAGCTTGCTGCAAAGTAGTTCCTGCAGCAAATGGCTGGTTTTGACTTTTGGGCAAGATGGAAAGCTTGCTTTACAGCTTAAATATGTTAATCAGATTTATTTACAGGATTAGTAAATCCCAGAGTTGTAGTTTGGGAGGGGAGGGTGGTGTTAAGATATGAAAACTAGCATCTTCTCCTTACTCAACTGAGATACTGTTAACTCACTTTTCTCCTATAAATCTTTTAACTACTACTAGGAAGCAAGATGTACTTTGCAATGTTTTAAAGCCTGCTAATTTGATGATAAAGCCCACCCCATATACTGGGTATTTTACAGATAATAGCCAGTATGCCCTGTGCCGAAGAGAAGAGCAGCCTGAGCTCTGTTGCATAAGCCTCCAGCTTGAGATGTGAACACAAATTGAGTACCATTAAATCAGCACAGAAGTCACATGTAAACCAACCACCAGGCAAGGCAAAGCAGGAGCTGGGCAGAGTCCCAAGACAATCCCTAAGCCAGTTCTTTAGGATGGGACCTGGCCAGAAGGTGCCCCATATTTCACTGGGCTAAGACAGGTCTTTCTCCCTCAGGCATTTCCCATCCCGCTTCTCTCAGGACAGCACAAATGATCATTTAGAAGATGACCAGTCATCTGCTCATTAAGCTGCACCAAGAAAAGTTTAGACTAATACAGAGGCAAACCAAGGGTTTTAGGAAGTTGGGTAAACTGTAGCAGTAGTAAATCCCAGAACAAACAGCCTGATGCTAACCAGCTCTGGGTGCTGTGTCAGAGGACAGGCTTGCTGACAGAGCACACAGATCTTAGGAACCACTTCTTCCCTCTCTGAGGGGAGAGGAAAAGGACTCACACACACAGTCTTTTTCTCTGTACGCCAGACTGGCTGCACTAGAGAGCAAGAGCCATTTGTCTTCAGCAAGAGCCTGCCTGGCAGTCACAGGAGAAAACTGCTGGAGACAGATCCTTGCCTTGCTTTCGGCTGCACTGGTAGTGACAAGAGAGCAGGAAAGAGAAACAGCTGCTGACTCAGCACCACTCTCCATGATGCTTCACATAGAGGTCTCCAACCAACCCTTGCAGCAGCTGGTGGGTGACCAGAGCATAAACTACTATCAGACCATGGTGGCCATACTGGCAGAATTACCACTATTAGACTATACTGTCCATGCTGGTAGACATACCTAGGAGGAGCGGCAGGTCACAACATAACATATATTATGCCCAGAAATGTGCTATCACATGTCAAAGGATTGCACATGGCGTGGAGCCTGCCCCAGGAAACCACGTTGTTCTCCACAGGCATGGCTAAGTCAGCCACCAAAGACATGGCTTCAGCTACCAGAACCAGTTTACAGGAAATGTGCCCATTTACACTGGATATGAACATGCCTCACAGATGTAATGCCTATGACAAATATGGCGCTCCATTAAAAAGAGATCACCCATTGTCCCATAATGCATCTTTAGGGACTGATATTAACCAGGCCAGGACAATGCTGCAAAATTGCAGTAGTTCACCCCTCCACCACAAAAGCTTTCACAACTTCAACTGTTAAGGTGAATGAGCCACCACACTTTTCCTCCATTCAGTGTCAGACTGGCATACAGTAGATTTACAGTACTGGTCAAATCCAGCTTCAGTCACGATATGTACATGGAAGAGAAGCGCAGACCTGCATGAGAAAGGCACCAATAAATCTGGTGGCATTCCCACAGTGCTCTATGAGAACTTTCACACATATTGCAGCTCACTTTTCTTGGTCTTTTAACACAAAGGTATCCCAGATCTGTAACCAGAAATACTAATAATAGGGGGGGGTTGGATGGGTGTGGGGAGGAAACCCACACACCAGCTCCTCTGCTTTTTTCCTCCAGAAGAGTCAACTGCATTTGGCATAGCAAACTAGCAGGACCAACGTACCTCTCCAATTAAAGCTGAATTACTATCAGAGGCCTGTTATATCACCACTTTAATCAACAAACATAAGTCCCTAAATGACCAAACAGTTTCTTAGATAGCAAGTGAAAGACAAGATTATTATCATGAAAATTCATTCTAATTGTCCATGCTTTGAAGAGCCTTGGTGGACGATTTGAAAGTGATTAAAAAATTAAAAAAATTCAACCTTCTCTTCTGCAAAACAGTTTCTGTGGTTGCTTAAGCAAAAGGGAAGATGATACCATCTCCTTTAACAACATTTGTGTCAGAGCAACAGCTTGCAACAGCTAACACCACATTTCTGTGGTCACACAGACTTTCTGGCAAGTACCATTTTCGGGTTTTGTTTTCCTCCTTCCCTGAAAGCATGACAAGTCCATGCAGAGAGCAGCTCATTAGGAACAGGAGCAAGGGGCATGTAAGAGTCTGTTCATTTCCATATCTCTTCTAATAAATCAATAGTTGGCAAGTATGTAACAGCTGTTCACATATGGAGACTTGTTCACTTGAATTTGAATAGACACTTGCTTCGTATTATTGCTGTGGATAAGCCACATCTATCTCTTCTCATCCTTCAAGTGTCACAGCAACTTCAAATATTTGAAATACAGGGGAAGTTTTCCATGTTCAATAACAGCTCCTTTTGTAATAAGAAAACCCATATTCCCTTTGTTTGACCTGTCCAAATGAAACTGCACAAGTAATAGCTACTTGTACTAGCAAGCACCACCATCAACACAATGAAAGTACTAAGCAAACAGCTCTGTTGGAAGCTTTGGGACACAGTTGTGCTCTCCCAGCCTGTGACACCAGCAGTGGGACAAGGCAAAACAACACTCTTCCCTGTTTACTGCAGTCACTGAGCAAGATCTTCATGGAGAATCCCCATGGTGACTGGCCTTTTGGAAGTAGTTGTACAGACTTCTTTAATAAAAAGGGCACCTGCACAGACCTGGAGCCCAGAGTCAAGTGCATCACCAGTTAGTCAGGCTTAGAAAGTTGCTGTGACACAAATATGGCCTTTTCAGATCTGTCTTCTAACACTTTTTTTTCAGTATTTTTCCTTTCACTACATAGGCTTGCAATTTTCATTTGCTAAGAGCTTTTCTTTTTCTCATTCCAGTCTAACTACAAGGCTTGCCAGAATGTCTCAGAAGATCCACACAGAAAAAATGAGCACTTTGCAGAACTCTCCCACATACTCAGGGGAAGAGATAAGATTAGGATAGCAAACCTCTTCCCCCATCAAGAAGTCTTTCCAGTAAGGCACTAATGACAAGGACTAAAGCAGAATCTGCTCTTTTTTAACACCATTTTCTCTGCAGATATATGGGTTTCAGTATGACACTGGACAACATGTACTCTACCCAGGATTGCTGTCCCATGTCACTGAGGAGGGCATCCATTCACACCCAGTGCCTGGAGACAGTAGTCCTCACCCTTGTCAGGAGCACTGGGAAACCAACATACACTCAGAAACCCCACAGCCTCATGCTTTCTTCAGCAGAGACGACCAGTACTACACAGACTTCACCAGACTCCAATTGTCTTTTTCCCTGTGTTGTTAACAGTCATCTTTTCCCAATCCCCCACGTACAATCCCCGCAGTAATGAACATATGCTGTATCACAGACAAGGTAATAGGCTTAGCACAGGACAATGTGCAGAGCAATGCCACTCTACACTGTAGCTGCACCCTTTAAATTTTAAATAAATATGAAAAATATCAAAGTACCTTGCAAGGCAAGTATGGTTTATATTTCCAACAGACAGCTGAACTTTGCATAATAAAGCATTTACCATTATTTATGCATTCCAGTATTTATTATTCTTGAGTATTGATCATAATCTGCATTAATAAACTCAAGTATACAGACTGATGTATTAACACCTCTTGACTAAAAATCATCATTCAAGCAAGATTTAATATAAAAGTAGAGTCAATGAACAGAAACTGAATTTTGATTTTGGCAGTTCAAGCCTCAGTTGCTTTTATTTTTTTTTTCTTCTTTACAACTTCACAACTATGCTGCTCTTTTGTTTTACAAGTGAATCTAGAAAATAATGCCAAAAATGTGTAAGCAGAGAGGCTTTTTATTGCTCCCAAATCAGGACTTCTACAAATTAGATTTTCAGACAGTTTTCCAGATTGCAGGTGTTGGGATGAACACCTCAACTTTTGGATTCTTTACCCATCATTTAAACCTTCAGATTTTTCCAATCGTTAATGTAAGTTCTACAAGTAAAATATTTTTACTGCTGTAAAATATGAAACTACTTTCACTGAAATTTATAGCTGAACTCCCACTCACTTCGGTGGAATCTGGATATAGACAAGGATGCACATTATTAGTCTGATGACATACAGTGTAATCAAACTAATGAATTTGACAACTTGAGACTGAAAAGTACAGATTGAGGCATGTGCTGTTGACAAATGTAGAAAAACATGACAGTTTCAGGCAAAATATTGCATACAGAATGCAATGTTAAAAAAGGCATTTTAATTAGATATATGATATTTTTTATTATTTTGAAAACCAATAACTAGAAAGAATCTCTAAACGGTTAATTGGAAGGAAAGAAAGTTTTTTCACTTTCTTCAGATGTAACTAAATTCATGTGCATATGAGCAAGCCAGTGAACACCATACTAGGAGACTTTTAGAAGCTAGTTAACAGTTAAAGTTCAAAAGTGGAACAATAAACTGACGGTAAGCAAAGCATTTCTTGTTCCAGACATGGAGTAACTTATCTTAGAAAATCACCAAACCTCTCCAAGGTCCTCCAAACCAGGCTACCCTGTTGGCTTGAAGTAAAATTCACTGAAGCAAAGATTTTGCTTATTCTTTTATTACTAATTAGCTCAGATTTTGGCAGTCACTAAGTCAAAAGCTTGCGTATCATTTTAGCAAGCCTTCTGACAATGCACAGACTAGCATATATAATACTTGTCATACAGCAGTATCAATTTTCTTAAAAGCTTGAGATGTAGAAATGCCAATTGAGTTGTCTCCCTAAACAGATATTAAAACATCAATCTTTCTCAAAAAAGGAAAATGTAACCCTAAAAAACATTTGAGAGGGAAAATAAAAAAAGGAAGACCAAGTCCAAACTATTTTTACAACTAGTATCCAAACATTGCAAACACACCTGCTTCACTTCAACAATACAGCTGACCTCATTTAAGAGAAAAGACTTTAAACCTACTTCAAATGGAGAGAAGGTTCTGGTTCTCCATCTTGGAACATTTCATATAGGTTTACCTCACTCATCAACTCCATCCTCCCTCCATGTTATCCCATAATTCTTTCAGATATTCTAGTAACCTAATTATAAATCAAAGAGTATAACATAGAGGTATAAATTAATCTTCAGTCTTACAATTCATGTTCTTATTCAACCTTCATAAACAACATTTCAAGAAGTAAAAGAGCTATTCTTTCTATCCTTGGAATATTATTACTCCTTACTACTGTTAATAAAAATGTGAAATACTAAAACAACCCTAAGACTTTTTAATCCCCTCAGGCTTTTTTTAATCAACATTTATCTTGTTACACTGAAAATGTTGAAGAGACATCTGTACATCTTTTTACAAGAAAAAGGATATTTAGTTATGTGGAAAAGATAAGTGGATTCATATTAGTGAGGCTTTAGATCCTTTACACCCACACTCAAGTATGACAAAGCTTTGTTTACCATTACTTGCAGTGAGGCAAGGGTAAACGTGCATAACCAGACAGTGATGCTGAAGTGAACTAGCAAACAATAAACACGATTTGAAGAGATAAATGGCTTCCATCCAAACACCCTTAGGTTCAGATCCATAGAAGCAGTGTCACCATACCAGATAGGGGAAGAACCATTTGGTTCAAACGTCAACCTAATTTTAATTTATCATAACACCATTTTATTATCTGCCCATTCCCATTAGCATCACAAAAAACAGGATTTCCCACACACACTTCAAGAGCCCTAAAACAGGTGGGGGCAGGAACACTATGGCTTTCACCTATTATAGAGACAGAAAAAAGCATACCTTGCACTGTTTTGAAAAAGCCCACAAAAGAGACTTGAAACCACATTAATGATCTGTGATGTTTGAGCCATACATTCATCTCATGACAACACTCCATGAGTTTCTTCACTGCATCCAGAATCAGTGGGGAGCTCTGCTCATAATTTATTAGTGCCTCAAAGACAGCAGAGGTATGGCCAGGGGCTTTCAGATGAGGTGTTAAATGTAACAACTAAATATGCCAAAACAAAATAACATCTCATCTTTGTCTTGTGAAAACTTTTTAAATCCCATTTCATTATTCAGGTATATTTTCCCCCAGTTAATATTTTTATTTATTTATTTATTTTTAATTCTACACAGATTTCTAAGAGTATCTGTGGCCGAGATTAACACTGCATGCAGCAGACAAGCACCACAGTTCACAGCACAGGCTGTTCCCTGTGCAGTGACAAGATGTTTCTTGTCATACATAATTCACAAAGCAAATTAAACATGTCAGAGTCAGTGAATGTTGTGAAAGCTCACAAAGGAGAAAGGGACTCTTGGAGCTCTATCAACAGATGGGAAACAACAAGGTAATAATGGCCTTGCCAATTACTTACAGGCTGAGCTTTAAAGACTTTTGACCACCTCAGAGCTGTAGTCGATACACCGAGGTGATACTTAAAACATTTGGAGATTAGTGAAAGAGCATAGGTTCTTGGCAAGATATCTCATCAAAAGAAGATTTCTTCCTCTCCATACAAAAGAGGTCAAATCCCCCCACAGTACAGAATTCAGATCACTTATACTGCAGTGTTGTAGCAACAAACTAGAGTAGAATGTCGTATGTTTCTTAGTGAGGCAGAAATATTTTGTACCAGTACTATTGCAACATTGCTTAGTGCATTCTGTGCCAAACACGAAAAATTGAAGAGGTGTGAAGGTGGTGCTCTTAAAACCTTTTATGAAGGTTTAAATTTATCAAAATGAAAACTCTGGCATAACTTTCTCTTTTTTTATAGCACTGCTAACACTCCTTCATCATCACTTAAAGAACTTTGTTCATGTTAGTCCAGAGCTGACTTAGATAGAAACCAAACCATTTTGTTGCAAAGACCAAGTCGAAATGGATAATCACTGCTACCTTGCCACAATTTTACCTTTTGGTTCTTCTCATGAAGAGGAGGTGGCTTATGCCAATAGGCTTGGTAACTAGCTGTTTCTCTGTAATAAATCACATTTCCTGGTAATTATATGATCATTCATAATAAAATGTGTGGTCTTTTCATTATTGTAACTGCAATTCTTTCTCTCTCACCAGTTTTTTTAATAAAGGGCTGTGGGTTCTTGTCTGAGCACGAGAGAGTAAATGAGAAGAAAGAATCAAAAGGGAAACCTAAATGAGTAAGGGAATGCGGGGGACAAGGAGGAGAAAGGAGCTGGTATAAGAACGCAAGCTAAACAAGAATATTCAACATTTCATATCTTTGGATGAGAGTTACCTTGTGCTCAAGGTTACATGTTTTTGTTCGTTATTCCAGAAAGATTTTAAAAAGCAGGAAAATTTGCTTTTTAGAAAGCAAAGAAAGAAACTCAAGCAAGAGTTAGAGACAAGACAGTTGTGTCTTTCACCAAATGCCAGTACCCCAGGAAACTCATGATAAAAATTAATATACCAAATCAACTCTAGATATGCAAACACAGAAACCATTCATCCAAACTTTGGTCAGGAACAACACTTACTAAAATGCTTAATCTATGGTGTCAAATTGGATTTTAGAAGTTAAGTCTTTTTCCTTTCCACCCTGCTTGCTGCTTCTCTGATGAATCAGTGGGCTCTGACTATGCACTGCTCAAGAGCTATAAATACATGTGATAGTTTAAAAAGAACTTTAATTAATCATTGGTCATTGATAGTAGTTCAACACAAAACAATACATACCCATACAAGTTGCTGCTCACTGTAGAGCTAAACCAAAATCATCTTTAGTTATTGTGCCTGGCTCATTTCTTCTCCTGGAGAAACTTTTTTCTAAGTAGAGAAGTGCTTTAAATCTGAGCTAGTACAACCAGTTCAAGGTATGCACCAGACTTGAATTCTACCTTTACTAGCCTTGTTTTTGTGATAAGGCTATCAACATAATGCTGGAAGCCCTCCAAAGCTCTCCCATTACTTTGCCCTTCTAGGTACACGGATGGAGAATGCAACAATAGGTTTGCTGACAATAAATTCATTGCATCAAGAATCATGGGAAAAGGTCCTTAACACAGCCAGTAACAACAGTATTAGACATGACTTTGTAATGCCCTTGATAAGATCTGAATGGAAGCGTCACTTGCAGTGAAAGAACAAAAGTGGTAACAAGACCTTCCCCATAATATAAATATATTTATAATTTATATAACAATTATATTAATAATATAAACAGATGAAAATAATAAAAGGGAGAATAGTTTATTTCAATTTCCACAGTGGTAGATTACATTATCATTAGTGGAAGAAGACCAAAATATTTCACAGTTACATAAAATTAACTCGATCAGTGAAGCTACATCAATGAGTACCAGAAGCAGATGACTAACTCTTCTAAACAAGAAGGAAAAATACAATATAAACAAATTTGTGTGCTCATATGCACATCAATGCAAGGCAAGACCCTCAGAACCACTCAAGAGGTTTGAATATCTAAATTCCATTACAGTAAAGACAAAATAGGTATCCAGATCTCTGGAGTGACTCAGTGATGGTTTTTGCTCAGGGCCAAGACTGCAGCTCACTGCACTTGTACACATAGCTGAAAACAACATTTTTATTCATGCAAATTAGGCTGCAGTCACCAAGCATCAGAAAACCAGCTCTACCAACATCAAATAGTAATTTCTAGGTTCTCACCAGTGAGGACTTGTCAGTGTGGTCATTTCACACACACACAGGGTCAAAGGAGAGATAAATGCTTTAAGAAACATTCAAAAAAGGTCCTATCAAATAGGAAGGCAGAAAACAACTAAAAATTACTATATTTATATTACAATTGAAAGTCTAAACAGTTTCAGTAAATAATTTCCAAAACAGCTGAGGCATTAGATTTCCCATGTTTTAGTATCAAGAAAAGAACCATATAGTTTTAAGAGTCTGGCTTCATTTATTCATATAAGTGATATTTCAGCATGTGCTATATCCATGCAACAGCATTAGTGTTCTATAGGCATCTTTTTTAACTTCTACCAAAAATACCTCAGCCATCATAATTCAGCCTAAAATCCATTAAAGCTACTATATCATGCATAGAAATCGACGAACAGCAAAATTTTGAGCGAACCTAACCACCCATACATATGAAAACATCTGTTTGATTTTTACAGGAAAGCTTGGTGAGGAATAAAAGAGTGGTACAAAGCAACATACTGTCTCAGCTAACTATAAATCCTTTAACTTAATTGGAATTACAACAAACATAACAAATCTGGGGCTACCCTGTGATTTCACAACAGCTTCCTGCTATAAATGACAGTCTCAAAATACTGATCTAAGCTAGCATTAACTAAAGATTGTAAAATTGCTGTTCAATCTCACAAAAAGTGACAAACAGTCTGATTTTATATCAGCACAAGAAATAAATATTAATATGAACTATACTGTTCAACAGCTTAAGTCACATTCTGAACTTTGAGGAAGATGAGAGCTCTTGATTTTCGGGTCAGGAAAAAACAATTCTTCTGTGTGGAAAAAAAAAAAGAAAGAAGAAGAACAAGCAAAGAGTTGTTTGTTGACCTTGAACTGTTTTGGCTTCCAGAAGCTTGTTTTAATTTTTAATCAACACCTTCAAGCACAGTTAAGTCCCACCATTTTGCACAGCTGCTTATCCTCCTACCTATATTTCCATGAGTTTACAAATTCATATTTCACTGAAAATATGGAGTTCAGGCAGACTTATAAAAGCATCTGTCTCCATTTGTCCTCCTAAAAACCTGCTTGTGCCCAAAGGAAAGGCAACCCACAATGGCTGAAAGGGGTGGCATACAATGGCAAGACATACCAGTGCTTCTGGAATCACCCAACACAAACACCAGTGTTTCATAACACAACAAGAATGAACAATTTCATGCCAGGATTTTTCCCATCTCCAGCATAGGTACTCCCTGCAAACAATGAAAATCTTTCTTAAACTAATTGAGAAACGTTGCTAGCAGTCAACCCTCAAGAAGTCGTGTGACCTTTGGATATTCTAAGGAGGAAAACCCAAAAGCTTTTGCAAACATGGGCATTTATTCAGTTATAGAATTAATGATGCCAGCCCATTTCACAGCTGATACATGAAGAAGCAGCAGCATCTGCTCTTTCAGCGCTGTGACTGGTAGCCTAGTGACCATGCCTTGATTTGTAAAATGGATTGCACTTCCTCAAACTTCTCTGTACTGTGATTTTATGAAGGCAGTGTGATTTATTTCCTGGTTTAGAAGCAGATATGTCCCTGCATGATATATTTCACATGTAGGCGTCAAAGACATTGGACAGATCAGGTTTTTCCATAGCTAAACCAACAGCTTCTTACTAAATCTATAGGTGAGTGTGTGTTCATGCAAGTGTGTGCATGCACATGCATTACAAGGAATTTAGGTAGTTCACAGAAAGCACGTTCCCATGCCTACTCCATGAGAAACAGAAAGTGAAAGCCTCCTCTGGTCCCTTCAAGGTACCACAGACACTTCAGAACCAGGGTAGTACAGTAGATGTAGTCAAGAACATGCAAATGAAGAGCACACAGAAGAATTAGCTGGTTACTACATCATCTAGTGATGAGGTTCAGCAACAAAACTGATATGGTAAGTTTAGCCATTTGATGATTAAAAAGGGGGTTGGGAGATTATGTTTTCCATTGTCATCAATGTCATTCAAAACTTACAAAAGCGCGTTCTGTCTGCTGGCATAGATTATGGGCTTGTTTATGGGTTTATAGAGTGCTTGCTCTCCTTATGAATTGATTACCTTGGCCACTGCACTGATCCCCCTCTCCCCATTCCTAGTTTCCTTACAGAGCACCAGGGAAGGCGGCTGTCACTCCTTCACCACCTCACTCCCTTGCAAACAAGCATAAGCCCTTACACAGCCCAACACAGTGAGCAGTGCTCCCTCCGCTACAGAGCATAGGAAAAACCTAGCATCTCCAGAAACAGCATGCTTCAAGTTTTCAGTGACTGACTAGTAATTAATGATCCCAAAATAGTAACTGAAGGTTTGAAGCTTCTTAACAGCACAAAGGTGATCAAACTGCTCAATACAGTCACCAGCAAGAAGGATGCTCACCATCAATCCCCTGCGTCATTCCAGAGTTGCAGCTTTCAACACCCTAATGTAAAGTATTCAGGCATTATATAATCCAAATATACTAGTGGATATACATCTAAAAGTATCAGTTAACTTATTTAATAAACACTTTTCATTTGGATCACGTATCTGGAAATAGTATTTGCAAGGTTCCAGCTTCCAAGACTTCCTAAGTCACAGCACTGATCACCAGAGAACCTTCCCCCTCTTCCACCAGTAAAGACCTCAGCTGAATTTGGGTCTTTCAAAGGGATGTAGAAGTGCCATTTCAGGAAATCCCATACTAAGACAAATCCCTCTAGAAAAGTCCATTAAAACAAATACTTGTCCAGAGTCACCAAGTCAGAGCTTTTCTACATGTTACAAAGAAACCAGGGTCAAACCCCATGTTATTTGATCCAGATAATTTTAAAACATCTATTAAAACAATATTTCCCCCTTTTTGTCACTCTCCTCAGTGGTCAGTTAAGCCAGGTTTCACAGCATTGTTACTTTTAAGTCTGTTTTACAGATGATTGAATGCTAGAGAGATGAGCAAAATGCTGCCTGCAGTATTTATGTTTATTTGTCACAGCTTGAAATTCGGCTGGGACACTGAAACCATTTCAGAGCTTGTGCAAATCCTCCCTTTGGATTATTTACAACCTGTTGATGCACATTCAGGAGCACAGCATAAAATATCATTAAAATGATAAATCTGTCTTCAACTACTATGAGCTTCCCCATCGCCTCATGCTCTTTCATACATTTTCAATTGTTGTTTTCCTTCCACTGCTAACCCAAATAAGATTATCTTTTTAATAATAAAACAGACAGATTGAAAGTGCATGATGCTGAGATACCTCTGTGGTATCCTCACCTATGGTGCTGTGAAACTGAGTACAGACTCTATTTCACTGAAAGACAAATGATGCTGGATGAAGAACAGGAGTGACAACTATTTGTTGCAAATGGATGCACAGATATCAACTAGAAGCTAAGACGCATTTCATCATAACTAAATTTGGATATACAAGTAGCAAAATCTACAAACTGTTCTCATCCATGACAGAAAAATCTGCTTTCTTGACACCAACCTCTGTGGTACTTGCACAGCAATACTGCTGTTACCAAAGTTTATAGTCCAAATTCTGTCCCTTTAAGGCTAAAATTCTCCATTCTACAAGCATCTATTTTACCTTTTTCCCCTACTGTTTTGTCTTTTTTTACTCAAGAAATTTCTTAAATTAAAGTCAAGAGAAGGAAGCAGTTAAATTCTTGCTGTCATTTCCTTTCCCATATAGTAGGCAGAGTTGGTTTTGCTAGAAATATCCATGTTCTAAAATAGGAAAAAAAGTCAAATTCCCCTGGAATGCAGTATTTCTTTGCTTTACCACAAACATCTGTATACTAAATGGCATCTGTCTCCCTGAAGAAAGAAGTTTTCCCTCCTTCCAAAGCAGTCAGATATGTAGTGTACTGCAAGCTATATTTTGTGATTATTACATGAAAGAAGAAAAAACATCCCAATATGTATTCCCTTCCTCCAGGTGACTATCAAATTGCAGCCAACTAATTCACAGACTGGGGACAAAGCAGAAGTGCTTATTCAGCAAGCAGGATAGTTCATAAGTTAGAGGAATGGCATGCATTTACAAGTGAGGATTTTGATCACAGTAGAGGTTGACTGCGTTTTAGCAACATACTATTTCTACCTATACCACCCTTGATATTACAGGACTCTGCACAGTTCTAGAAGAACCACACACATAGTGAGGGAGCAAAGATTAAACCAGCATTTTGTTGCTCAAATACTATGAGATCTTACATGCAAGCACACAGAAAAAGAATAAAATACCTCTGTAAGTTACAAGACAGCCAAGAATACCACCTTTTTTTTTTTTCTTTTTTTTTTGCCAGGAGAACAACTAAAGCAAAGGAATCTTTCCTGCCAATGCTCTTCCAAGGCATCACCCTTGCCCTGCCCCATCTGAACCCCCCTTTAATCCCCTTCCTCAGGGCTGAGCTACAGCAGCAGACAACATGCTACACCACAGCTTGAGACTCACTGAGGCTCTTGTCCTAGGAAACACAGCACAATTACCATCCAAAGGAAAATGGTACACTACCTGCTAATTGCCTTTTGCTTTATCTGCAAGCTCTTAAACCACACAACCGCTAAAATAAAAGTAATCCTACCTCTTACAAATGACTGGTTTAACTGCTCCTGCATCGCAGCACCAAATCCTGGCTTTGTACCTAGTGCCATACAACGGCATCATGCCCTTCGCTTCCCTCGTCTCCTTCATGCAACACACACCATACAAGGAATATTGCTATCTAAGCCAAACTTCCCAGTCTAATGGGAAAAAGAGAAGGAAAAAACCAGCTGAATTCCGCATGGTCTGAGTATTTACTTAACTAAGCAGAAACATGCAGCATCACGTCGATAATCTGTTTTCCCTGTTCCCATTCAGACTCCTAGACAGGTCTTGGTGCTGCAGTCTCCATAAAAACTGTTTTCCTTGGTACAGCTTGCCCCTTCACTGAGCACAGTATTTAGAGGCTATGATTATTATCAGATATCTCAAACTGCTGTTTACTCAGGAATTAACCAGGAATTTTACCCAGTATATTTTTTTTCTAAAGAAAATGCCTCTTTAACCAGTCATCTTCTAAAGATTATTTGTTTGCCTCACTTATACTCTTGTGGAAAGGATACTTGTGATCTGGCATGATGGTTCCCCCTGTTTCTCTAATTTATGGCTATGTTACCTGTTATCTGCAAAACCAGGAGAACATTCCTTGTTTATTAATGTCTTATTCTTACTGAATGAAGAAAAATAACCAATAATTTTCATTTAGACTACTGTATTAGGAAATGGAAATATTACATGTAGCAGCTGTTGACATGGTTTAAGGCAGGGGGAATGTTTCTTGAAAACTTTCAAGTCCAAAAATCAGAACGTGATAATTAATTCCCAAAATATTATCTCAGATATTGAAAAGGGAAACAAAATCTGTGTCTTGCAGCTATTGCTATTTACTCTCAACTTATGGCCAAGCCATAGCTACACATTTCTTAAAGACAACTTGGACCATTTTAAGGCATGTGCAGTATCATACAGGTCAGTGAGATGAAAGCTAATGATAGTAAGCAACACGAGGGATGCGGGTTGTATAAAAGGAAGAGATGTCTTTAGTCTGTGGGCATAAATCCCATGTTTTGTGTAAGTTGCTTCATTTTCGTTACACTTCCCTAAGAATATATTTGTTCAAGCCAGATATTAGCTTTGGTTTACATAGCACTAACTACTACGCAATTAAAATAGTTAATAAGGTAGCAATCATACATAAAAAACGTGTTTCTGCTGTAAGTAAAAAAGAATTTGCAGCATCAGAAGACTTCCATAGTATTTCAAAATTGTCATAACTGTTGTCCAAAAGTTGCACTATGCCTAGTGTTTTATTTACCTTTCCTTAAAGCCATCTGTAAGTAACTTCAGCTGTAACGAGGTTACTGAACTGGAAGTAAAATGTTACATACCCTGGAGGGGAAAAAAAAAAAAAAAAAGAAAAAAGACAAGCTGTATTTAATTACTGGCAATTACTCTGGACAAGAACACCAGGAGAATATTAGGGTAAAGATCAACTGTATAAAACATAACTGCCACCCTACCCAAACTGTCAGCTTCTCCAGATCTATAATGCTTTCTGAAGCAAAAATCCTTTCCTTTCCAAATGAGGCAAGTTTAGCTGATCATTTCACATTTACTCTAGGACACATCACACAATAAATTCCTCCACCTGAACAGCTACTTGGGGGTTGTGGGGCATCTCCCCAGAAAGAAATTATTTCCAACTTTTCCATAGCACAAGAGAAATCAGGGTAGTTAATCTTCATGTAAGCATTAACATTCAGTAAGCAGCCTCTGGCTATCACAGCGATCCTCCTAGAAGAGGACAGCAGCTGCTCTGAAGAGCTGGGCTGCTCTTCCACAGGGCAGGCAGTCACTTGCCTCCCTAGGCACCAAGCCTAACAGGATCCCCGCTAACGGTGCGGGATCGGGGGTCCTGACTGCAGCGCTTTTTTTCCTCTCTGCAAAACACAAGTTGGCTGCTGGCAGGAACGGTAAGTATTTCAGAGACCAGTGTGAGAAACATTTCAAGAAGTTGCTAGGTCACGCCGAGGTCTTGAACACAGGTAACGATGTTGCGGAGAGAGGACCTGTGCAGGGTCAGGCACCGCAGCCTCCCAGAGCGGTCCCCCAGAGAAGCCCTGTGCAGCTCTGAAACAGTCCCAACACTTTTCACTTCAGTTTCTGACAACATCAACCCCAAAACACTCCCTGTGCCACTCCTAACTCCCACCTTGGCCTGAACTTGGAGGAACGATAGTGCTGGATTTAGAGCAAAAGCAAGTTGACTCTTGTGACACAAAAAGAAGCACTGATCATTTTATGTACAGCGAGATGCTCGTATGAAGGCATATTGTAACAGTACACTGAATATTGTACACAGGGAGATGATGCAGACATGCTAGATCAAGATTTACAGATATTAGCAAAAAGCGTAAGGCCATTTCTAAGTACATAAAAAAACTTGGCAATTTTCTTAATCTCCAAATATTCTTTTGTATTGTTGCAGACTTGAGCAAAAGTCTAACAGCACCCTTTGCTGTTCACATTCACAAAAGAAAAGTGAGCATGCAAATTCTGCTACATATAAATAAGGCATTTGTATATTTTGACTATGTCCTGTAAGTCTGGATAAAACTTATTATCTGCTATATCAGTATAAGAGGAAAAAAAAAAAGGTACACCCTGATGTTGACGTGAGCTATTTTGAGGAAGAAAAAAATAGTAAATTGGACTACACAGAATTTGAAATTTAGAAGGTAGGCTGTTCATCAGACTTGAAAATGTTATTTAGTGATACACCATAAAACAAATAACTTGCATTCTCCAATTCCCCAGTTAATGTTTATTGATTAAGCTTTTTTTAGAAAAAGGCTATTAGCAGTGCATATTCTTGGACAAGTGCTTAAAGCAATCATTGTAACTTGTATCTAAACATTTGTTCAGTGAAAAGCATTTACAAGGAATTGTTTTTCACTCTTTTGAGGGGGAAAAAAGTAGGAATCATTTGCAACAATGCAAGCAGAACAAATTGGGAAAAAATGCATTCTGTTTTATTGGGTTATAAAAACAAGTCATTGCCAAAGTTTTATAGAGGCACAGTGAGTATGTTCAGCCTTACATTGTACTGAAAAAGTCACTTTTCTATTTCTAGACTTCAGAGAAAGCTTTGGGGGAAAAACAAACATTCTCTAGTGCATCAGAAATATTAAATTATAAGTACATTAATTGTGTGCAGCATTCCATTTACTTGTAGCTATTTTGAAATTAAACTACTCTTGAATATTAGAATTTCAGCCACCCTTCCAGCATGTTTTGTTCCTGCAAAGCACAGGTTTTGTCATGAATGAGTCAAGGAAAAAAAAATTATAAACAATTATCAGGCAGTTATATTATTGTTGTAAAGGCATTAACCAGATGACTCATTGAAATCTAGTGAAAACAGAGCACTCTGTGTTCTCACAACCCTTCTTCACTTCCCACCTTTCAAGAAAAGAAGTTTGGTAAACAATAACATGATAGTAATAAACTTGTTTACAAGCATATTTATGACCATCTCTGGACATTCTCTTATGACCTTTACTTAAAACAATCACAGGCTTTTATCCCAACTAATTTTTATTTCTATTTGTACTTTGGGGTAAGATTTTCATCCACACTGCAAGTATTTTTGGATAAAATTATTAGGGTCTGAGAAACTAATTATAAAATAGGTACTCAATAATAAAGGTATATAAACTTGCAAAGTCAAAGGAACAAATCCTGAAGATATTTTGTATAACCCTACATATATCCTCAGTAAATAACAACGTTCATTGTCCAGAGTCCACAGGTATACATCTTTGGATAGAAAGTAGTCCAGCAATTTTCTGTTAGATGAGTTTTACATCAGATAATTAATGCCCAAAATTTCTTGTGGTCTTTTCTGCAGAACTGGCAGCATTTCAGCTTAATATTCAGCAAAAATAAATGTTGTTCTTTCCTTGAATATATGTTGGATCATCATCAATATATTATAAACAGCACATCCTAGAGGTCGGTATATTCAAGTTCTCCAAGAAAGCGTAAAGAAAAGTCAGCCTGAAATTGTGGAAGAGCAGGAAGGGTCTGATGTGTACTAAAAAGAACTTTTTAGGGTACAGAAGTATCTTGGGCACAATCTCTCAGTAATATCTCAGGTGACATTCTGATGAACCTTTTGTTTTTTCCAACCTTATATTGGAAAGAGGTATCATAAAAGGACAGCTTTGCTTAGGAAAATAAGTGTGAAAATAGGCTAGTGCTGCGAGTTTTACATTTTCAGTAGTATTCCAAATCTTTCAGTAAGCTTTCATTAAATACAAGTGATTACATGGAAAAGGAACCAAGTACTCTTGCTCAAACTTTCTCTTGCCTCACCAAAGTCCTTGAAAGAGTATTTTGTTATTTCATTTTAAAAAAAAAGTCTTGATAAAGACCAAGCTTTTCATATTTCTAACCCCCCCATGGGATTTGATTTAGGCTAATATGTGTACTTTTTAACAAAGGGGAAGAAAAATGCATATGCTAAGAGTTAAAATAGGGGTAAGTCTTTTCAGAGCATCACAGCATTTGACTGCCTTAATTCTAAACATTTATCTTAAGCTTAAAGGCAAAATATAATTTTACGTTCTCAAAAGCATGCTCAGATGAAGCTTAAACTTTGCAGAACAGTAGGACTCATCCCCTCTACGTTATAGTCACAAACATTTCCATTAAAGGCCACGCCACCCAGTAACAACAGGATCTTAGCAATAAAGCTAGCTGCTCCACATCAGACACTTCCTCACCATTAGGTACAACGTGCACCAAAACCATCTCTACTTTGCTTCTTAAAACAGCCTGGAGAGTCGCGCAACATCGAGCGGAGGTGACTAACAAAGCCCAGGGCCCCCACCGCCCGCAGTTCACGCGAAAGGCCCCCGCGTCAAGCAGGGCCGGAGCCCATACCCCGTGAGACAGCCCCTGCAGAGGTGGGAGCCCGGCGCTACCTTCATCTGCACGTAACATGAGCACAGTGGAAAGGTATCAACCGTAAAACATCTTACCTTGACTTACCTGTGGCAGATGAGAGGAGAGGGTACGCTGTGAATTCAGCTGCACTTGCCTTCTTGCTGGCATCCGACAGGCCAAAGCTTTTGCCTACAGCCTGAACACTGCCGCTTTGGGTGCCCACTCCAAAACTCCCATCTTCTTCTTTTTCTGTAGCTAAATCTTCAGCCACAGAGCACCAAAGCAAGCTAGCAGCTTGCCCAGAAGGACTAGAGTTGCCACTAAGGTTTTGTTTTTCAGGACACACTGTGCTGCTGAAGCAGAGAGCCCAGCCGCCCACCCGAAGCAGGCTGCAGGCACCTCAGCCCCCACCCCCTTCCAACAACCCAACCCCACCTGCCTTGTTTCCATCCCTTTATAGATCACCTGGCTATTCCCCAGCTGCATCTGATAGCAAACACAGCCAGCCAGCTCCCTTGCCTCAAGCTCCGCCTAGTCCACAAAGCAGATCAATTGTTACATTTATAAACTTGAAATAATGTATTGATAGGTTTGAATGTGTTTTGTTATTAACTGCAAATGCTTTCCCGCACAAAAACCTTCCAACAGATTGGCGAATGAAGTTCCCCTGTTCTTATATGCATATAAAAGTTCAGGAAACCAACCTGCAAGTCCTTTGGCAGACAGCAAAATTCGCTCAAGAAGAATCTTGGTCTTCACGTAAGACTTTCTTTGTTCTTTGCAAAGATAGTTTCATAAATGTAACAGCAAGCAGACAGTGGTTAAAGATCAAAGAAAGCAGTAGCTGATCTTCACACAGGCAACGCCAGGAACAAAATAATGAGCCACTGGTTGCTCCTATATCAAATAAATCTGAAGATTATGGATGTGACAGATGTCCTAATCATATTTTACTATTCCTCCTAGATATTCTAGGTTAGTCTAAGACAAAACAGAGGAGGTAGCAAGAGGTGCCCTTAGGTGTGTGGAAATGATTTTGAAAGATTGTCTCTACTAAATGTTAAGACCAAAGGTTTTATTAGAAGTGTGGGAGTGGAATGGAGCCTGAGAAAGCAAAACACATGCACAGCACAGGAATTACAGGGAAGAACACACCTCAGAAGGTGTCTTTCTCTATGAGGGAGCAGCTGAAGGTCTAATGTCTTTGGATGCATGCAAGCATTTGCAAGATAGAAGAGAAAAACACAAATGAAGGGAGAGAAAAAATATGTAGAAAAGTGAATGTTTCTAGGAAATGTACAAAAGAAAAACATTCAAACCTCCATGGTGACAGAGAGAGCCCAGCATCTCTCAAAAAAGAGGGAAGGCACAGGGGTGAGTAATGCAAGGCAGAAAACTTAAAAGAGGTGGTTATTTATTGGGAAACTCTTGGGTGTTTAGCTAAAGTTTTTCAGGGTAAAAGCAGAACTGCCAGTAACTTCCCCAATCTTCTTAGCTTTGGAGAAAGGCAACTGTCACTAGAAGTTTTCCCTGCATTGTAACTTACTGGAAGGGTGACTGTAGTGAATAACCATTAACTTTACCAGCCTGAGATCTTGGGGATCTCATGCAATATGCAGCTGGTCAATATAAATCTATGTTTGATTATTTTTTTTAGAAAGCATGCTAACCACCAGTACTTCCCCATGACAATCTCACCATCACTTAAAAAGTTACATTTAAATATCTCTTGAAAAATAAAGGCAGAATCTAGTGATTTATTGAGAAAATAATACAAAAGAAACTTTTCCTATATTCTTTTAGCAAAACTTCTTACAGTTTCAAATTCATCTGAGCTTTGAAAGAGTATGCTTATTCAGGAACAGAGGAAAACATACAGATAGAATGGTGGGGGTCCTAAAATATGATTTACATTCTTACAAGCCAAGAAACTTGGGGGGGGGGGGGGGGGGAGATAATGTTACATATTTCCAGAGATGTATCTTGGTGGCAAAGTTGCTTTTTTAGAAAACAGGGACTTTTCAAATCTCAAATACATTCATTCCATAGTCTGTATACAAAGCAAATCCACCAAGCTACTGCACAAAAGGAGGTGAACAATCAGCCAGCTATACACTATCCATTAATGATGCAAGAAGTTATTTCAGAGAGTGGGATCTTTAAAAGCAAATGCTGTCATGGAAAGATGCATTTATTTATAAGCAATTAGGATATTTGTCTCATCTATTCTTCCATATCCTCACCTGAGCTGAGTCTGTTTAAGAACAATGCAATCAGTCAAGTTGTTTAATAATGGAAGATTCAAAACCTTTGCAATAAATACGTCCCTGGGCTTTTCATTTTCCAACGGAATTTTCTAAATATGCATCAAAGCAGCAGAACACAAAAAAAGTCAGAGACGTATAATTTCAACTTAAACATTATCTATCTTGGTGGTCTATTTACTTTTTAGTCAATCAGAACCACACACAAAGATTTCTTTAAGAGAACCAGTAGCAGTTATTTAGTGCCAGACTGGGTTGGAAATTTATCAGTATCTTTCTGGATTAAGAAGGATAAGGGAAGGGGAAGAAAACTTTTTTCAAGGAGAAGTCCTGCAGTCTTAGTGAAAGTCAGCACTTGGTGGAAACAAGCAATGGCAAATACTGATCTAACTATGGAAAAAAGTCACATTGGTCTCATTCAGTCAAAATCAGCACAAATGTCCATGAAAAGTGAAAAACAAAACTTAGAGCAAGAGATGCTGGACTTGACAGCACTGAGACAAATACATACACACCATTCGGCCACCACGGAAGACATGCTTTCCTTTACCTATTGCTTCTCTACTGTTTGGCTCTCCTTATCTGCTCCTTCTCCAGCATGGATCCTAAGTTCGTTTTGAATAAGATTATGTAGATACCTCCTCTGTCTTTCCTGGTGACTGGTGTCACAATTTTTTATTTCCTGCAGAAAACAGATCTAACTATTCATAAGATTTAGATTGTTAGACCTGCTTTTTTTACATCAGGAAGGAGGCAGTTATTCACTTCAGCAAGTTCTTATTAGTTTTGAAAATATCTCAAAAATTACAAAGACTCTCCTTCTCAGTGGAAATGACTGAGCCCCACAGACATCAGTAAATCTTCAGCAAATCTGAATCAGAACAAAATCAGCCTGCTTACTGAGAACACCCTAGGGCAGAGACCAAAGTTGCTTGTTATCAAAATAATTCTGGTAGCCTATTAGCAGGGAATGAGGCTCTGGGTTTTCTGGGCAGGAGTCTGACTGAACAAAATGCTCTTAAACTATCCAAAGGGAAAGACAGTGGTAACATCAGAATGCTTTATGGGACATAATTTACTTCTTGTAGTTAACATTGCTTACATGTGCTCATTCCCAAGGATTTTGAAATGCCTGCCTGTGAATTTGAGAGAGCGAAGGCACAGCTTCTTAGTACTGATAATATGGACGTTCTTCTTCATTTTAAGTAAGTGAGAATTTCCTTTCCTCTATTCTCAACAGCTTTCTTGTCCTCAGCTCATATGGTACATTATATATTCTTTAACTATTGTTATTTTGTTGCTTGGAACCTTCCCTCTATAAAAAAGTAGCAAAATTGTTTACGTAAATATGAGTGAGCTTCAAGAGGTAAGAAAGCCAAGAAGTTACCTCACCTGCCAGTGTTTTTGTTCTCTTTTATGGCCTTTTTATCTAATTAGATGGGAAGAAGAGATTGTTGCCTACCAATAGTATCTGCAGTCCCTACACAGTGGATGCTCCATCTTTGGTCATGACTTCCAAATGCAAATTTAATAGAAATCATTCTAACAACAGAGACAAAGAAATACAGAAGTGACACAACTTGGCAGGAAAAAAAACACCCAGTAAACAAACAGAAGAACAAATTAGAGAAAAGGCAGTGCTTGCAGAAATTAGGAGAGAGCACAATAAAGTGGAACACAGCAGAGACTAGCCCATACCCTTTTCTTCAACTAAAATTGCTTCAGATTGTGTTGAAGTGGAACAAAATACATTTTCTCTCAACTGAATGCTGGCTTTCCCTCTTCAGAGCTGAATTCTGTTACTGGCACTTTGGCACGTATTTAAAGAGACACTACGCTCGTTTGGGCCATTTTCAGAAGTCATCCCCATGCCACTGAGTTTTTTATCAGCATTGACACATCTCCACAAGCACTGCTGACATCAATAGTTCTCGTGATCAGTATTTATGCAAAGTGTTTCTCTTTGTTGTGAAAGGTATACTCATTTTTTTTCATTACTGAGCTGAGGTCTGAAGTTTATGCTATTGGTTTACTCAGTACAGCAAGCCTTTTAGCTTGAGGTATCAGATATATTTTAATGATGTGCTGAGTAAGGGTACTATTACCTGTAGCTATCAGCATTCTGTACACCATTTTGCCCTGTAATTAGCATTTCTTCCTTTTGCTAATCAAATTCATCCTTTTCCAGTTGCATACTGCTCTGATACCAGCCTCTGTGTGTTTGTGTGTATGTGTGCAAGCGTGATCACAGCAGCTGACAAAAGAGCAGCAGCCAGCCAAGTGGAAAAAACAATTTCCAGAAAATAAAAACATGCATTCCCAGAGACAATAATCTGCCTAAAGGAGTAATCTGTTAAATGTAGTTACCCAGTAATTTAGCAGTGAATATGATCAAGATTTCTCTAGTGGCTCTCGTCTAAGGGTTCCCTCCAACCTCTATGTTCTTTGTTATAATTAAGAATAGATTTGATACTTACTAAGGGCTGACATATCCGCCTAATCTCTTAGGCACTTACCACTTTGGATGAATAATTGTATTGCATAGTGTCTAAACTTTAGAAAAATATGAAATATGGAGGACATCCTCACTTTTAAAGGAAGGAGGAAAGCATAGGGATTTTGCCAACTTCTGTAGTTCTTTTCACTACATGAATATACACATTGATACATGTTTGCTTGAAGAAAGCCACTAAAACCACAGTGGACAACTGAAATGGAAGTTACTAAATCTAAGAAAGAGATATTAAGCTTCTTGCTGACATAATCTAGTTGTAAATCAGGATATAATCATCCTTGTCCTCCCTCTCAGCTGTGTGTCATATTTAGTTTTCACATTCTAGACACTCTGTAATGAATTTTTCTGGCGACGGTAAGTTTGATGTTTTTGTTCTGAGTGACTTCCCATTGCATTCTTCTTTTCCTATCCATCACGAGGCAACATTCATGCTTTTTGAAGTCCCAGTCTCTTTGTTGTTCTTCAATTACCCACTGCTGTACATCTTCTTCCCCACCCTCTGTCCACAGAAGTTGTGGCATTTCCTTTTTCCAAGAGGGAGTCTTGGCCTCTCTGTTTTCCTTTGGAGAAGAGTAATACACCATGCCCCGCCCCATATAGGATGATAAATCTGCTGTGGGGCATGCTTGAGCTTAATCCAATGGCCTCTGTGATGAGAGCAGGTTTGAATACATGGAGTGTAAGTATTATTTACGGAGGATAAACATTTTCACGTTTTTCCCTGTCTAGATGCACAGCAATGAGATATACACATTTCATTAAGCAAAAATGATCGGCTGTTTTCCTAAGCAGCAATCTTCATTCTCACTTAATAGTCACACTATAAGAGAACTGAGAGTGTTTTAATTAAAAGATGCAAACAAATAGTCAGATTTTGAGAGCTGCTGAGCACCTGGTATTGCAAACTGCAGATGGTCTGTCACTGCCCCTGCTGAACTGCTCCACTGACCCTCATTAAGGGCACACCACAGCACATTACTCTGACGGCTATGCAAGGCAGAGTCAACAAGGCTGCACTCCCTACTCTCTAGACACCGTAATGTAAATAATAACATCATAACCTCTGTCATCTAACTGAAGTTAGCCTGGCATTTGCATATCATATTTTATCCCAAATGTGTAGGTATTTATAGCGAAGTAGAAAAGGCAAGAACTGTGAGGCATCAGTCCCTAGGTCATCCTGGGACTCAGCAACAGCTCCTAAAGATGACTCTGATGCCAAACACTAGCAGCTGCGCTGCAGGTTCAGCAAGCTCCTTCTCACCTCCCCTGTCCACGAAGCCACCCATTGAGCCCCCTCACGCTGCTCTGAGGGGGGGTTGTCTTTGAGCTGAGCCTGCCCCAAATCTCTGTGTCACAATGATTCACTGTCCCTTCACACCATACAAGCTAGTCAAGATATGTGCAATAGACAGATAGGCTCAGAAAGGAGGGTGAAAGAGTAGAGAGATTTTAAAAGGGGAGAAGATGGTCAACTAGAGCTCTTCTAAGAGCAGCACAGTAAAAATCAAAAAGGCATACATATCTCCTGCGATGCTGAGTTGCTGCCCTGATAAATGTCTCTGTCAAGGAGGAGCTGCTTCTCCAAGACAGTGTGGCCCTAGAGACTAAACTGCAATTTTTATACTTACCTTCCATAAACCTAGTGGGAGGAAATCTATTCTGGCAGCACTATCTGCCACATTAATTTCTTACATCAGTTTAAGCTGTTTTGTCTTGTGCTTGGTGTCTTTGTTTATGTCTGTATAAACACAGTCAGGGCCTCTTCTCCATCCTCCCCGGAAAGCAAATGCGTTGTGTCCAGAGGGTGGCTCTGACCGAGGGCATGGTGGGGCCCATCCCCATCACAACTGTAAAAACCTCACTAAAACCTTTCTTTGTCCCTCTGTCTTATGCCTGACACACAGCGGCAGGATAACACAATGGAGATAAGGTAACAGGAGGTACCAGGCAACAACAGAAGCAGCAAATACCAAGTTAAAACTTGTAGCAGCTTGCTATCACATGTAACTAGTTTCCACAGTGGGGTTTTCTTGGGGGATTGAGGGGGGTGGTCAGCAGTGTGAAACAGTTCACAGAGCTCCCATACTTTCAGGCACCAGCACCTTAGCCCTCATTGGGGATTTTACTGGCTATCCCCAAGGGCACAGAGGATAGGAATGTGCCCACTCAGGCTGAGCACGACAAGGCGCATGTAGGAGAAAGTTACAGAAGTCCTTCACAAATGAATGGCTATTTTTTTGTGGTGTTTTCTGCTACGTAACTAAACACTTGTCTTCTTAGCGTTATCTTGGTAATGAAAAAGCCATATTGTTCTTACCTGGTACAATACTTTTCTCATGATCCCAATTTATTATATGCAGA
This sequence comes from Buteo buteo, assembly GCF_964188355.1. Lineage (NCBI taxonomy): Eukaryota > Metazoa > Chordata > Aves > Accipitriformes > Accipitridae > Buteo > Buteo buteo. The sequence continues at coordinate 30,708,777 of NC_134178.1, forward strand.
CACACACACTACTCCCTGCTACAGAATATTCTGCTGAGATCTTCACAGCTAAAATACATTAAAGAAGCCACTGAGTGTGTCTATATACAGCTAACTTTAAATCCACCCCACCCCAGTTTGCCACACCTACAGTGCCAAAGACCAACAGCCTCTGGCCTGTGCTCTCCTCTGACTATGCCGGGGCATCATCTCACAGCGCTAGTTAGCACAGACTACCATCAATCACACCCATGACCGCGATATAAATTAAACAGCATAGGCAATGATATCTTCATGCTCAAGTCATCACTCTGGTCCTACTTTGTTTGCTGGAAAGATGTGGCTCTGTAAGTCTGCACAGGCATACCCTGAGCTGAGGAGGGAATAGTAGCTACCCATTAACCTCCTAGCCCATCTGCAGCACAAAAGCGGGAGCTTTACCACAGTCTTCACCGGCATGCTCTTTGCTCTTCCAGAGCAAAAGCCTTTCTTTTCTCAAACCCATGCCTGGAAAGGAGGAAGTATATGAGGAAAAAACCCCAGCATGCCCACCTGATTAACATCCAGGCCTGTGGATACAATCCAGGCAGAGAGGAAAGGTGGCTATCAGCAAACGCCAGCCAGCAAATTTACATTAGTGAATGGGAAAGGATGAAGCAGCAGGGAACAATTAAAGCTTCTTAACATCCCTGGAAAGAAACGTCCCAGAAAGAAACAGAGCCTGCAAACAAAGGAATGCCACACAGGAAATACAAATTATCCACCTGATTTATTGCAGAAGGGGGATTTAAAAGTGATGAAAAAGCTCTCAGGCTTTCAGATGTATGGAGTCTGTAGTGCTGAGAAGGGTGGAGAGCTTACAACGGCTGGTAGCTCACAAATCAGCTCCAATCTTTCTTTTGCTCCATACTGATGTGAGGCAGAGTTTGTAGACAGAGAAAGAGGACAGCAACCTGGACTTCATGGCCAGGATACTGGAGTTTCAAACACCATGGTAAACTGAGGATTCCCTGCCCCGCTCTCCTTCCACACTAGCTTTACATGCCAGCTCATTATCGTTTGCCACACCAGCCCTGGGGAGGGAGAGCTGAGACACCAAACGGGCCATTAGCCGACATGCTCAGGGAATAAGTAACTCCACAAATCACATCTCTTCCTGAGGCTCTGAATGTACTGCAGGGTACTGCTGCTTTTTTGTCCACCCCCAAGGTGATAAATGCAAAGAGCGGAGAAAGGCTGTCTTTTGAAGTGGAGGGTGACTGTGACTCATGCCAATCTTCCATAGCATTGCTGATGTCTTCAGATCCAGATTTTCTGATTTAGTTTGCAGAAAGTTTATAGCAAAATGGACAGAAATCCCTCTTGGGGTTGTCCTGGCCATAGATATACCTGGAGAATTGTCTCTGAACAAATTTCTGAGATGCTGGTGACCAACTCTGTCAGCTCAAGGAAGAAGCTGGGACTAGCATCATCACTGGTGATGAACATTGTTTGGAAACAAAAGATAGGCAATGTAATCTTGAATTCAAGGAACTCAATTATTTTATTGTTCATCTAAGAAAATGTTTCTCTCTGCATCAAGTCTCTCAGAAAGGGCCTGAAATGCATGTCACAAAACTCAACAGTGTTCTGCATCCACAGACAGCCACCATGCCAATTTTTTATTTGCTTTTTTATTTATCATTCACATAATCCATTATAATTATTTGTGTTGTCATAGTGTCTTGGAGCCCGAGTCCAGGATCAAGACTTTGATGTGGTACGTGGTCTAGAAACTCAGGGCAAAAAGACTGTCTCAAAAAACTTGAGATCTAAGTATGTAAGAAGTGTGGGCCTTCTTCCACTAGTATATGTAGTGGCCCTGTATGCAGCTATTACCTGTTCATTGACCTTTTTTTTTTTTTTTCAAATGCAGGGGATTAACTAGCTTTATCTAAACTAATGCAATTATCGCTTAAGCTAAGTAAAACTTTCTCACCATTGCTTGATTTTCAGTTTGATGTACGCTTTTTCTAAACTGAAGTTTAAAACAATCAGGAAATACTTTTTCATAAGCCCAATGGCTAGGTGTGCTGTAGAACAGCTTGCTGGAGGGATAGAGTGGATACCAAAAGTATAAATGTGTTCAAAAAGTGTCTGTAAGCGTTCTTATAAAAAAGATCCCTTGAGGTGATTACATACAAAGGCATAGCTAGCATTTCAAACTTGTGTTGGTTAAGCTTCAGCAAGATGAGAGGGTGTATCAGGACAAGGATCTCTCTGTATTTGACCAGGTCTTATACTCTTTTCCTAAGTACCCACTGCCAGCTCTCCTCAGAGAGAAGATAATGAACTTAGAAGGACTTTCTGCCTGACCCAGCATGACTGTTCCTATGTAAAAGAACACAACAAAAAAATTTACTCTGAAAAATAAGCTTTAAATTACTAGCTGTTATAATCAAAATAGATAAACCCCTTCTTGCTACCATCAAAGCTATTGCTATGAGGTACACCAGCTGATCAAGATGCCACTACACTGGGTAGGGGCAACTTTGCTCATGAAGTACAATCTGAAGATGAGCCACAGTTTGAAACCAAAAGGACACACAAAGAACAAAGTAGCAGTGAGCAAACCCAAAGCAAACACCACAGGAAGCAAGAGGTCCTAAGGAGATATTTGAAGAAGGAGCTGGAGAGACTACTTACTCACACTGTGACATGCAATGCCCTTGCACACTGTTTTGGGAATTACTATAGAATTTCTGCCACCATCAATGTCGCTCGAGCAGTTTTCCCTAGCAGAAAAATCTTTTTAAAAGGTTTATAGGCACTTGTCATGGTTTAACCCCAGCCAGCAACTAAGCACCACGCAGCCGCTCACTCACTCCCCCCCCATCCAGTGGGATGGGGGAGAAAATCGGGAAAAGAAGTAAAACTCGTGGGTTGAGATAAGAACGGTTTAATAGAACAGAAAAGAAGAAACTAATAATGATAATGATAACACTAATAAAATGACAACTGTAGTAATAAAAGGATTGGAATGTACAAATGATGCACAGTGCAATTGCTCACCACCCGCTGACCAACACCCAGCTAGTCCCCAAGCCGCAATTCCCTCCCCTACTTCCCAGTTTCTATACTAGATGGGACATCCCATGGTATGGAATACACTGTTGGCCAGTTTGGGTCAGGTGTCCTGGCTGCGTCCTGTGCCAACTTCTTGTGCCCCTCCAGCTTTCTCGCTGGCTGGGCATGAGAAGCTGAAAAATCCTTGACTGTAGTCTAAACACTACTTTAGCAACAACTGAAAACATCAGTGTGTTATCAACATTCTTCACATACTGAACTCAAAACACAGCACTGTACCAGCTACTAGGAAGATGGTTAACTCTATCCCAGCTGAAACCAGGACAGCACTGCAGAAAAATCATACACTAAATTGTCAGTTCTGGAGAGTCACTTTCACATTCCTGTTATACTGAGTGTAATGGCACCAGTCGGAAGCCAGATGCAAACCACAGAGCGAACACAGGTTAATCATAAACAGTCAACCCATTACTCATCAGGAGCAGTGGACAGAGTAGGACTGTTTTGCTTAACCTCTGCTATTTCTAAGGTCACTTGTATAATTAAAACTTCATTCATTAATTCAAACAATAGCAGGAGACACACATGACTGGTGGCTGAGGGAGGAGAAGAATGTATTCACTAGTGCCAAAACCTGCAAAAGAAAAACCTGTGTTCAGCTGACATAAAACTGGAACTTAAAAAGCCTGCAGAAGACAAGTCCTAAGCAGCCACCTCAGAATCTGGCAGACACCAAACGATCCAGGGAGACTGCCTCTAATTAGACTGATGAAACTGCAACGTGGCTGTGTGATGCAGATAGTTGTTAGAGCTGCTATCTATAAAGGTTTGCCTTTGCCTTTTTGAATAACCAAATGTACAAATGAACTTCTAACACTCTCAGCTTTTTAATGCTTTTGTGGGATAAAAGTTTGCAATGGTACATAGGGGCTGGTTTCACTGAAGCGCATTTTGGTTTGCTTCAAAAACAGAGACTTGTATAAACAGAGGTCCAAGTGAACAACACAGATCGTGAGCTGAAGGAAAGGGCGTACATTATTTACTAACTAGCACCCAGGATTACTTAGTACCGACGCAAAGCACGCATCAGGGAAGTGAAGTGCATGCAGCGCGTAAAGAGGAGCTCAAAGCGCTGCTTGCCAACAGGTTGTCCGTGTGGTGCTCAGCGTCCGTGGGCGATGGCCTAGAAGCGACCACTGAGACGTGTTGAAGCCCGATGCCGAGCGCAGAGAAGAGGGAGGGAGCAGGCACGGAGTAGGTGTGCAGCTCGTGGTGGGCGCTGAGGAGCCCGGGGCCCGGCCCGGGGCAGCAGGGCGGTTACCTCCCACGCGTGCCTAAGCACATCGCTGAGGTATCCCGCTTCAAACGCTCCTGGTCCTGGAGATGACTCTGCCAGCTGCTCTTTCGCCTTCGCAGAAGAAGTGAGCGCACGCTTGTCTCCCCTGCACCACATTACGCGCAGCTCGGCAGCTCTTCCTCTCACAGCCCGGTCATAACGTTTTGGAGGAGGCTCACGCTCTCATCCATGGGCACGCGCTTCCGAGGACCCCACATCCCACGGGAATCGGGTGCTGGAAACAGACCTTCCCCTTCTTCCCCCCCAGGAGGCAGAGACTGAGAAGAGGACGACTAGGCAGCAGCCTTGCCACCCAATTTGGGACACACCAGGGCCCCCACCCCCCCACCCCGAGGACTCGCGCGGCTCCTCCCAGCCCGCGTCCGGCTCGGGGAGCCGGGAAGGCGGCACGGGAGCCGGAAAGGCGGCACAAGCGCCGGGCAGCCCCGGGCAGGGACCCCTCCTGCTCCCCGCGCAGTCAGGCGGGGGCGCCGACCCTCCCCACGGCACGCTGCACCCGAGCGGGGCGGGGGGACCACCCGGAAGGTAGGCTCAGCCCCGCGGCGGCCCGGGAGCCGCGGGCAGCGCCGGCGGAGCCGAGCCGAGCTGAGCCGGGCCGAGCATCGCCGAGCCGCATCCCGGCGCCCTCCCCCGGCGGCGGCTGCCCCGCCCCGCCCCGCCCCGCCCCGCCCCGCCGGCTCCCGCGACGCGCGCAAGTTGCGGGGCGGCGGAAGGGCGCGGAGCTCCTCGCCCGCAGCCCGGCGGCCAGAGGAGCTGCCGGGGCGGCGCTGGAGTTTGCCCGGCCGGCTGGTGCCTCCCCTGCCCTCCGGCCCCCTCCTCCTCTCCTCTCCTCTCCTCTCCCCTGCCCTCCCCTCCCCTCCCCGTGTTTTCTTCTTTTTCGCTTTTGGCGGGGGGAGCCGTGGCTGCGGAGGGAAGCGCTTTGCTCTCCGCGCTCCGGCGCCTGCCGCGGTGCGGATGCGTGTGGACGAGTCCTCGCGAAAACAGCTCCCGACGTTTCCAAAAAAACCCAAACCCAAACAAACCACCCACTTGGATAATTAAAACGGTAAATCGAGCTAACTTTTCATTATCTTGCTTGCTGTGTGCTTATATATGTAGATATTAATGGCTTAGCGGGCTTCATTTCGTCATCCTTCGGTTTTCATTAATTAGCTTCTCTTGTGCTGCCGGACAGCTTGAAATATTATTGGGGTTTTGAACAGAGCAGGACTCTGTTTCTGCTTTATCCTAAAGTTGGACCGAGGAATGAAACCCTTTCTAGTTCATACCGGCCTTGCAAATATGTTTACTTGTTTTATTAACCTGAATGTAGATGACATTTCATGTGGCAGCATCCCTTTGAGTTTGCTTTTCCTTACTTTAATTTCTGCTGATGCAATCTAATATAGCATAGATGTGTGTGTGCTACACACAGGCAATCCTGTATGCTGATTGATTTTGTATGCTGGCATTCACATCTGAAAATCCAAGTAGGCTTTGAATCTCTTCAGTTTATGATGTTAACAAGTGAACTGTCTTCCAGTTTTATCCTAATTCAACTTGTGGATCCTGCCAAGGCAAGGTCACCCAAACCAAACCAAGTGGTTTTTCTCAGCCCTGTAATTATTTAGTTTCCATTTAAGTGATAGAAATATGCCATGGTTTGTACAATGTGTACAATTTGTGTAGCTTCTTAATCCAATAGGCTTTGGTCTGAGAGGTTATCCATTTTATACAGTCACTGTATTAGCTGGGTGCTTTATGAGACTGGGCAGCCCCAGGCTTTGTGCACATTAGAAAAACCAACTTTAGGAGATTATATGTCTTTGCTTTGTTAGATATTATAATTTCATAGACATTTATGCTCTTTACTATTAGCTATTCTTCTTGGAGTATTAACCCAGCAGACGTTTACCTGAGGAAAATAAAAATGAGAGATCAGTTAAAAAAAAATAAATTGGTGTATACGTGGAAAAAGTTTGCCTTATTCTCTTAAAATAAGAGAAAATGAGAGTATCAGTTGCGAAGTTGGTAAAAATGACAGACCTGAACTTTGCTGTAAAATAAGAGCTAAACTTCCAAGTTTAACTCAGGAAAAACTCAGCTTAGTGTAGACTCTGTTGCTCTTCATTGAGACTGTTTCTTTCCTTTCTGAGAAGTCAGTCATGGATTCATCTACCTACCTGTACGTACATGTGCATATACACCTGCACAGGCACACATACCAACCTGAGAGTGTCCAAGCACAGGACGTGTGATTCTAGTTTTTGAGCCACAGAGGACTACAAACAATGGTGGGAAAAGGAAAAAGGATAGGAGATGTACAACAGTTACTTTTCAGCATATATTTTAGTGACCTTAGCTTGGAGTCTGGTCTCAGTAGTCAAAGAAGAGAGACAGGACCCCACGTGCCCTTCAGAGCACCTAGCATACCCTTCTGGTCTGAACTGCTGCGTGCTGCAATTACATCTTCCTTTGAAATCATCTTCCAAAATCTTATGTTCATCCACTATTTATTTTGTTAGTGCTGAAAATGGGATAGAATATGCATTCATTGATTATTTCTAGTCTGCTAATTATTAAGATCTGTTGACCCAGGAGACAAATATTTTGCTTGGGGGCTAAAAACAAACTTTGTTCACGAACATACAAATGGCTGTGTGCTGACACTGCACGCTAACTTTCTGCAGTATTGCACTGAACTTGAATATGGAAGTAGGGGGCATTGTTTCTCCTGCACCTAGGACATGGTCAGCAGCACTGCTCAAAGCATTAGTAACTCCAGGGAATATTGCTGTCTGAACGCTACAAAATGTACAGCAGTGACCTGTGCATCAGGCTGTTTTAAGGTACTGTAAGCACACTACTCTTGGTATCTCTGCCTCTTCACAATTACCATTCACAGGTGTGATGGTGCCTTCTTTCTTTGGTGTGATTTCTGCCAAGTCCAGATTTCTGCCAAGCCTGTCATAAATATCTGAAAGTTTCTTCATTTTGGTTGTGGAGACTGAAGCACTTGGAGTGTCAAAGGAGGAAAAAAAGGTAATCAACTCCAAGCCATTGTAAAATGTTAATACAATAACTTAAATAGACTTTTAGGTAAGCCAGAAATTCTGCTTTCTTAAGATGAGATTAATCAAGCCTCTGGGTTTTTTTTTCTTTTTCCCAGAAGATTTGGACTCTACAGCTCTCACTGCCTTCAGTGAAACCAGCAAATAAGTTTTCCTGTATAGTTCCTTGCAGAGTTCCTCCTCCTTCCTTTCTTCCTCCCCCCCCACCGCAAGTTCCAAATTACCTGCTTTTTCATCCAGGCAGCAAATGAAAGGACTAACAATACACTCAGGCAGGAGGCACTCACTGCTTCTAGAATCTGACTTTTCAATACCAAGATTCTTCTTGAGGGGTTACAGACAAAAAGGGCTCACGCTGCACATGACACCTCTCAGATGCTCGTGGCATTTTGTGCCAATTCCACTATTTTAGTGTTTAAGAGGGCATAAGTGCTTAAAATTCAGATATTTTTAATAACTTAGTAATGCACAGCTGTTAGAAGTTACAACTGGAGTTATTGGATCTGAAAAAGTAATACATTTTGTCCCAATTTCCTTGAAGTTCTTAATTGGAAAAAACTTTATACACTGCCAGATTCAGTGGCTTGTCCCTAGTATTAGCGCTTCACCCAGAAACAGGGAGGAAAAAAAAATGCATAGCTTCAAAATGAATGAGAAATTGACTTTAAGACAGCTTTAGTACTTGAAAACAGTTTTTATATCTTTGTCTTTTAAATGACTAATCTCTACCTGTGGGTGTCCATTTAACCTGTGAGATAACTTTAGAAACTGCTGGAGGCAATTTGTACTATAGGATCTTAAGTGATTAACATTAGGTACACAATATAATGCATTTTCAGTATTTGACGGGTTGTATCTCTTGGCTTTGGATCCTTTTTTTTTTTTTTTTTTTTTTTTTTTTAATGTTACATTCTTGCCTGCAGGGTTTCTCTGTAATTTATGATCACGAACAAAGGTTACAGACTCTCTAATTCAAGCTTCAACTGTTACAGCATTTTTATACAAATACTCATTTACTTTGACTGATCCTTCTTGCTAAATGCTATGACAAAGTGATCCATTATTCTGCAACTATTGTGTGAAGAAATGATTCTATCAAAAATGTGTCTTCTGATTATATTTTTTTCAAACTAATTATATATATCAACATAATGTTGCCCTCTACTACTACATTATGTTTCCAAATGTAATAAAGTTGGAGAAGTTTCAATGCAAGAACAAAACAGAGTATTTTTTCAGTTGGCATTTGATATCCATGGTGGGAAAGTTGCACAAGGCGGTGGGTCCTGGCAGAGAAGCAAGTCCTTCAGTGTATACACTTCACATTTTAATTAAAACCAGGGCACATTTCAGAAAATGTTGGGAATGTGTATTATATATATTGAATGTCAAGTGTTACTTTCATGGTAGTTCATCTTACAAATTAGTGATAGAGTAAGAGAAGGGAATTGATGGTTGTTTCCTTCACACTGTCTTCATATCCTCAGTTCTCCTCCAGTTCCTGGAGGAATAAAAGCACATGGGAGTACAGTAATCCATGCAGACCTAGACATCCTAAGAATTGACTAAACACTTTTGAGTTTACCTTGCCTACAGTAGGAGTGTATCACATTGTAATTTCGGAGGCTTACTTGGAAATGGAAGAGTTATGAAGCTGGGTTTGACTCTTACAGCTGTGCTTCTCTGTGTATGCATTTGCAGGTCTGCTGCAGGAGAGAGGCAGAGCGCCTGAGACTAAAGGCTGGTTAGCTAGTTTTAAATAGCAAACATGGCTTGCTCTACCATGAAGCATCTGCAGCTCAGCACCCCAAAAAGCCCTGCTCCCTCATCACTGGCTTCATTGAAAAATGAGAGGATTTCTATAAAGCACTAGTTGTCATAATGTCTTTTGAAAAACTACATCAGCATATAAGCAAGTAGCCTTGTTGAATATGTTTAAGCATTGTTTTTTCTTGTCAAAATGCAAGCTGAATTTTGAAAGTTTTGGGTTGAGCAGCAAGCAGCCCCAAATTAAAGATAGGGCTTATCAAAGTGAAAAAAATGGCCACATAAATTCATTTTTTAAATTACTTTTCCATAGCAAAATATGGGGCCTAATTCATTGCATTTTTTAAGAAACCACTACTCCACTATGTTAAATGACAGTGTTACTTTTTCAGGCTTTGACTGAACAGGGTTTTTGTTGATAGTGGAAAATAGAAAGGTTTGATGGCAAAAACATCCAAAAATGAATCAGCAAGTCAGCTGGCCCACGTGCAAATACAGCAGTTATTCCTTAGGTGATGAACAGTTAAAAAGTCATTCTCTGCGACAGGGAATATTGGATTGCAGAGATAGCTTATTAGCAGGACTGTTACTATGAGGTGCAAAGAGAGGCTAAGGTGATCTAGCTACCTACTTGTGTATATAAATATGTGTGTGTGCTTACATGCATATGTACACAAACACACACATCAATTCCACAGAGGGCAAATATAAAACCTATATGAATGAATAAAAAGCTGCAATGAATTATGAAGGAACATTAGGAATGTGACTTGCTGGAGAAAGAGGAAAGGAGAGCAGAAACAAAAACTGAGAGTCACAGAAAGGTCTGATCCATTATGTATATTTTGGACAGAGTAGGCGAGAAGGACTGGAACTGTCTTACCTAACCCAGAAAAGCTACTGCTTGTGCAGTAATGAGAGGTAATTAGAATTTGATGGATATTTTATAATAACACAAAGCCAGGAATTCCTCCAAAGGGTACTTTGTACCTATTGAAGTGTGGTTGTGTTTGGCAGCTTCTCCAGACTTAAGGAGAACTTCTGAACTCTGCTGCTATAAGTCACAATCAAAAACACGACAATTTTAGAAACTTTTGACCTTCAAAGTAGAATTTATGAGTGTTTAAGTACTATACCTGTAACTGTCTAGTCCTGTCTGCATTAGCAATTATGGGCAAACAGACAACAGTCAGATTCCTCTTCCCCCTTTTTCATAATGGTGGGAATAAAAGTTTATTTTAATCAAGTTTCATTCCTTTTGCCCATAGTAACACTTCCTTCCTAGAGCTGTCTGCAGCTGGTTCCTACAGCACCTGAAGGAGGAGAGCAGAACAGTTGGCTTAGGTCTTTTCATGGACAGGGATGCCAAATGTTCTCTGCTTATTGCTTCCTACCTCTGACAGAGGACACGGTGCTCAGTGAATCACTCTTAAGGTCAGCAGCATAGTGTGACTTCAGCATCACATTGCATCTTCTCTCCTCCCTCTCTCCCAGTCTCACCGTCTTTCTTACCTCCCAGCAGCTAGGTTTCAGGCAGACCACACTCTCCTCATCCTCAGCTGTTTGAGTTTCCTGGTCTTTTGACCTCCTGGATTGCTACTGATTGCACTCACGTGAAAGCACTGACACTGCCCTGACTGAAAAACTTTCTCTGTGGGCAGCGATAATCATTGTGGCTGTTGTTTTTCCCCGAGTCCAGAAGCCAGTGTGCATAAGACTTATTGTAGGGCTGCTGCAGCATATGAAAACCAAGCATTTTCCAGTTGTAAGTGCAGATGATTTCTTTGTATCATAATCACATTTGTTAGCCTCTAGATGCATAGATTTGGGCCGTGATTGGAGCTTTTGCTGAAGAAGAGTGATCCTTCCTCTGGGAGAAAAGGAACACATTCCTGTCTTTTTACCTAGCATAAACACTGTTGATTGATAGCATTAAATCCATTCACTTTATTTGTACTAAGTGTAAGATTATCTGCGAAGTTCAATATGGAAAAAAAATAGCTATCGGTACTCATTCTCTTAGCCTTAGCTTTGTGCTAGATTATAAAAGATCAGCATGGCTTGGACAAACCACTGTAGTAGGCGGTGATGGAGCCCACAGAGTACAAGTTTCCTAACTCATTGTGATGACTGTGGTTCACTGAGTCACTGATGAGAGGGGGGTGCTCTGAAACCAAGAGACAAGTGAAACAGAGAGGTCTATTATCAAAAGATGATCTTTGGGAGAGGTTTGAGGCCACAGTTTATTGGTATCTCAACCACTAGAGGATGTAGGCAAATTTGGACCACATCTGTATTGTTTACAGATCAGTTATCACAGTATTTTCCTCCAGCTGGAGGAAATAATAATAAATCCTAGCAACTACAGGTCAAGCTTCTAACATTGCCACAGACACAAAGCAATAAATGTGGCTTGGGTGAAAACAGTAGCAGGAGTGTGTACCACTGTCCGGAAAACTTTACTCAGAAAATAGGTCTTAATAACTCATTATAACAGCTACTTACAAGTTGTAAGGCTTGCACCACTTGTGATTGTCCAGGACACTCTCCTGGGTATCACATAATGTTTTCATTAATAGTTTAGCAATAATTATTGTTTAATTATTCATTAACAGTTTAGCTGAGAGAATAACTTGTACACTTGGTAAGTGTGCAGGTGATAAAAGGTTCAGGAGGAATGCAAACGGGTTGAACAATTGAGTTAGAATTTAAAGTTGTTTCAAGAAATGTAGCTGAATAGAACAAGTATCAAGGGTACTCTTGGGCAGGACCAACCAAGAGTGCAAATGTGACAGCAGAAATGACTGACTGGGCAGAAACGTACATCCCAACACGTGTCAGCAACATCACAGAGATGATTCACATTCAGACGATGTAACCGGTGGATGCTTTTTGAAAAACTGCTCCACGGCCACCCACATCCTGAATCTGGGCACGTGGGGAACAGAGAGAGCTCTGCAAGGGGGGGACGTGCTCTGGAGCCAAGGTGACCCCAGCACGGGCACTGCCTCACTGAGGGGACGCAGCCAAGCGCAGGCCGGGAGAGCCAAGTGGTGGTAATGGGACCCACGGACAGACCCGGCACAGCGAGGGGTTGAACCAGGGCCAAGGGCTACCCGAGGGAGCAGCTGGGACCAAAAAATGACATTGACATTATTTAATAACACAGAAAAAATCCAAATGTACTGGACGAAACAAGCAAATAATATAATTATCTGCTCAAGAAAACAGGGAAGTCAAACTTCAGAAGTCTAATAGCATTTTGGTCTCTGTAAAAGATGCATTTAAGGTTGTTGATTTCTTTCCTAGGGAAATAACTTCCATTCTGTCCTCTCTAACACTTGTATCTACATAAGCAATCTTCTATATTGGGTTTGCCCAACATAATGGCATCATTACCATCTCTTCTGCACAAAGGATTTTTACATTAGGGTTATAAATTAAGCTCATTCTCACTCTGCCTTTTACTGAAGGCTTTTAATTTTTTTTCTTCCAGCCAAACCTCACTCTTCTCAAGGACTGTACTGCAGGTCTTATTATGAAATTACCTGAAGACTGACAGTTGCCAGTGGCAAAAAAGGTCTCTGCTGTTTTGGAAAAGATGAAATGTGTGTTTCTTTTCATCTAGACCAAAAGCCTTGGGTGGTTGTGGGATTTGGTTTTTTGTTTGTTTGGGTTTTGGTGCTTAATTAATATTTTAGGATGTTTATATCTAGAATAAACAACTATTTTCTATTAATAATGAGGATCTGTGGGTATGTGTATGCTGTCACTTCTGCCATTAAGTCCCTATCTCCTGATCATCCAAACTGCATGAATGTTAGCTTGTTTGGACCCTCTTACAGAGCAAACCAATCAGTTTCCTCCAAGACAAAAGCCAGGTGTGGATTTGGAGAGGATTTGCTGAGACCATTTCAGATAAGCACAATAGCTGAGACCATACCCAGATTGCGATCTTTCTGTCCTACATAGTATTTTCCAGCAGACCTTCTGTGCTTAAGGGCTCAGATGCCCTCAGGCCATGTCCAAGGACGTGCAGCCTACCTCCCCTTTGGTAGTATGCTATCAAACTACCATTCCACTGGGTCAGCCATCACATCGATTCAGGTATTTTGAACCATAAAACCTCTGAAAAACAGTAATAATGTCTCAGCCACAGGGACCTGTGTTAGGTGCCATGCAGTGGGGGCACAGCTGTTTGCACCACTCTGAATGGAGTTCACATGAATATTGTGGGCACAAGCCACACTTAGGCTAGGGAGCAGGGATCTCACAGCAATACAGGCATCTCTTCTGTTTGCTTAAGATATACTTGGTTCAGGCTTAAGTTTTTTGTTTGCATTTCAAATTTTGACAATGGCCTAGTGACACGAATAATTTTTCTCCTTGGGGAAAGCAGACTAGGCACTCTTCAGTCCAGGGCAAGCCAGTTACCGCCAGACAGACGACAAATGAAAGCAGCAAGATGAGCAGCCTAGGATGCCTGCATTAGTTTCTGGCACAAAAGTCAGTGGTGCTTTGAGCTATCTGTAAAGACAAATTTCACCTAGAAAAGACCGATCTTTGGATACAGCCACTAAAGGAAGACAAGTAAAGAGGGCTTAAGTGTGGAGTCTGCTCATGACTGTCTGTACTGGCAGCAAGTACCTCTAAGTTGTGGGCTACCCAGATCCCCAAGTAACAGCAAAGAAGAGGAGCTTTCCAAACACTGACAGTTTTCTAGAAAATGACTTGTTCTTTGGTGAAGCATTTGCATGGTCTCTGGTGAACAACAGTCTGAGCTGTGTATATACGGTATCGTTACATGAATTGATATTTGCAGTGGAATTCTCAATCCACTGTAGCCACCTAAAAGCCAAGTGTGTCGTCTGCACTTAAATATGTGATCTTTAATCAGCAGCAACAGCTCTGGCTGTATATCTTGGTTTTAAGATGACCTATTAAGCTGTCATCTGTAGCTGCTTGACCTATAGCAGATAATACCATGAGGAGAAACAAGAGCTAAAATGGAAAATAGCTTTAAATGCTTTTGTTAACACTCATCTGACACTCCAAAAGGCTACAGCTGGGCCAACACAACCACATATGGAGTGCAAGTTCACCATGATGGTATGCCTTAATTACCTTTTTCTAGTGCATTTATGTTTCTTCTCTCAATTCTCAGGTAACAAGTCAAATCTGCTGCTCATTAGCCCCATGCTTGATCTTGTACTGAAACTATTTATTGGCTTTCCTGGTAGTTTGTTAGACTAATGGCACTTGTTTCTTGTTATATATAGCTGCACATAAGAAATAAGCAGACCACATTTAGTCATTTCAGTCATTTCAAACTACTAAATCTCTCTAATAGAACAAAGAAAAGGGGTGCATAGATGGATTGAAACTTCACCTATTTTTTAGTGTTAAGAAGCTAAATTTGAAAAAGGTACCAGAAAAGAGTGAAAAAATATTAATTAGGAAAACCAGACATTAGATTTACAGTGAGATTCTTTGGGTTTTTTCAGACATTATCCTTTATAAGCAGCTGCTGTCTCAATGGTGCACATCACTGGTTACATGAAAGATTTCTGTCTAAAGCATGACATTTAATTTCAGAAAAGCAGTCATTAATTTCTAACTTCAAAAGTCTGTAAGGCATGTCAATCATTACTGACAACTAATGAAAATTCTGAATGCAGCAATACCTTATTCTTTAAAAAGAGGATGAATGCATCTTGCACACTTTCAGGGCTATGTAATACAGCATTCTGCCATGAACAGTACTTCTGAATATTTAAACACAGTTTCCTACTTAGTACTGGTGGGAAAAAGAGGAGAAGGCATAAGGAAAAGGCTAGGTTGTGAAACCAAAGAGGAGGGGAGGCAAGAAGAGTGGGAGGAGCTGTCACTCGCAAGAACAGCCCTCAAACTACAGTGACTAGGTAAGAGAATTTTGTTTAGGTGCAAAATGTGAAATGCGTGTTGACACTTAAAAACTGGAAAATGAAACTGAGGGATGCTAACCCTCAGACTAGAACTACATAGTTTTGAAACATGTACATTCTGCCCTCAGCATCAAAATGTTTCTCATCTTGTGCTCTGAGGAGCTAACGTTGAAGAACAACTGTAAATGATGGAGGTGGGGAAATAATATTTGTGGTGAACCATATATCCACTGAAACAATGCCACTTAAAGTGCTAAATTCTTTGTGAATACACCCGAATAGTTTTGCCAGAACAAACCTTGACAAAACATTATTGAGCACAGAGACCTTCATATTTTTAACAGTAAAGGAGGATCATTGCAACAGGATGGCAGTATTTCTGTTTCCCTAATAGTTCAGTAATTAGAAAGCACATTCTAGACACAACTTCTTGCTCTTCAGGGGTTTCTCTTCTTGCAGCAGTTTTAACCTCATGAAGGACCATGCTCTCTGGCTCTCATGCTCCGTCTGCACATTACAGGCTGTTCTCAAAACAGGCTTGGAGCCACGCAACAGCAGCAAGAATGGCTCTCTAAGCAGCTTGTTATGGCAGTCTTGAAGGTATAAATGACCTGGTTCGAAGCACCTTTTTTCTCCGTTTAAGAGGAGGGCCTGAAATGGGCTTTGGTTAGTAGCTGTGAGGGGAGAGTAGGAAGAAACCAGCACTTTGTGTTGCTAGATGTGCGGGTGCCCACACTTTGAACTGCTTCACCCTTTCCCCAGCACAGGCAGAGCTGACCTCTGCTGGAATAAAAGTGTATAAAAAGAAAATCAAGGGATTTGATTTACATCCAAATGGAGATATTAACATATTTTGGCAAACTCCTCTTTTCAATACCTGTTTGCAGAAAAAAACATTCAATTATTCTTTCTCAAGACCTGTTTGTGAAGGCCAGTTGATGCAACACATGAAAACCAGGGAAAAACAATACACTAGAAGCATGGTGTCTTTGTTGCATCCATGTAAATCTCTTGCAAGAATGAACTGTATCTGCTGTATTTGGACATATCCTGAGGCAAGGACGGAGAAGGAGGAAGATGAGTCCTGATTCTCTTTGGCAGATGCTTTCCATTGCAGATCCACAGAGACACTTCTCTTCCTTGAGGGACTCATGTGGTCTCCACTACTGCAGTATCACCTGGTTTTTACTGAATGTCCCACCACAATCTGTAAGGTGGAAACGTGGCTGTTCCATTCATTTTATTGATTCAGAGAGAGGCAGATCCCTGCCTACGGACAAAGCCAGGGATGATATATTAGGTCAGGGATTTTGCCTCTCATCATCCCAAGTAACACAGCAATGATGCTGACTGACCTCAGGTGTGTGGTGAGGATAAACTGGTCACCGTCTGCACCGTTACCAGGACCATTGCAACATGCATATCAGCTTGTAACAGCCAGAGGAACTTCCTCTAGTGGTTTAGAAATTGCTCTTCTCTGTCTCCATCAGAAAATTCACAAGAAAAAGCTTTCTACAAAATATTGGAAAAACAGATTTGGCCAGAATTTATCTGGCAAAAAAATGGGATTAAAATGGACTTAAAATGGGGAAAGATGAGAAAGCAATTAATATTTTTCTGGCCTGGATGCATCTGTCTGCTGAAATCTGACTTCCAGCATGTATCAAAGCATGTATGTAACCAATAAAAAGAGGGGACAATACATATGTCTTTACTTTTTTCATAAACCTGTGAGGCACCTTGGTGGAAGTGGCATGGGAATCTATATTGAAATACAATGCAACAGCATAGAGCTTAAGTTAAAGGCAGACTGAGAGATATGTTGAAAATACATGTAGGCTGAAGCACCATCTACACAGGAAGGAGCACTGTCAACATCAGGAGCTGCTTTAATTCATCAGAACTTACTTCTTTTAGAAATGCGATTCTGACCTTTTTACTGCCAATTCTTTTCATAAAAGCAATGCTTATTCTAGGTGTGACCAGCTTGTTTGTTCCCTTAACTGTTATGGAGAGAACTACTTTTGCAATGTCATAAATTTGTGATGCCTTTTCTGCATATCTAATGTGTCGTACACTTGTGACTAAATGATTTTTACTTTCTCATTTTTTATTGAGACAATATTGTGTAGACTTCTTTGGCAGTAACCTGACATAAAGCTTTCTCTGTTGAGCCCGAACACATTTACCTTCTGGAAATGCATTCATTTAATCTAGAGAAGCATAGGTCATTTGAAGAATGATAACATTACATGGTCAGCCTGAAAATTAAGCCATTTCTATAAAAGAGGTTTGCTCTTGTACAGCTGTAGGTATGAGTCACTGACCTAAGAACTCAAAGTATTGCAGGGATATTAAGAATACAAAAATAAAGATTTTAACAAATCGGTGAAGTAATCAAGGACGACAGGAAATAAAAGACTTGTTTGTCCTGACTGAAACAGAAAGCTTATTTCTGGGTAATGAGAACAGACCATACCCCTCCTATTCCCTGTTACAAATCTTCTGGACCAACACCTGTCAAGTAAGTGCTATCGCTGGATGTACTGCCCTTTAAAGAGCTGTAGGAATCAATGAGAGTAAGGATCAAGAAGTATTGCTCTTGCTTTCAGTAAGAAAGACATTGGCACCCTGTCTCCTTTCTTCACTCTCCTCTTCCTGCCTACAACAGCTGCAAGCTCTGAAATAGATGAGCTGCAACAAAGAAATATCCTGGAGGAGTGGAGAGACCCCATGGGCAGAACCGTTCTCCTTCTCAGACCACAGCTACCTCCCAGCCAGGGAAGAGGAGGTAGTTTTGATTGAGGGTGGAGAGGGAGAAAAATACCTTTCTTCCTGTCTTTGCATCTTCACCTCCTTCTAAAACCTATCCTAAAAGTGAGAATCAGTTTTTCTTCTGTCTCTGTAGTGGAGGGAGATACAAGAATCTGTTCTCACCTCTCTCGTTCAGTGCCTCTGAGAGTGAGCAGTGTCACACCTAGCTTTCAGGCAAGAGCCTTAACTCCAGCATCTACAGGGGAGCAGCTCACACGTTACAATAAACTGGCTTAGAGTCAATTCAATTTAGATCAAAGTGATGATATTGTGCTAAAAGAAGGAACTAAGGAGGTAATTCAGAAGATGTTTCTGCCTTCTGAAAGGTTATCCAGCTAGCTACTCTTAGGCTTTTTCTTTGTTTGTAATTTAGATTCCAAATTACTTCTAAGTACTAGGTGCCCAGACCCAATTTTTTTTCTGTGCAAGTATTTGTCTGGTTTTTTACCCTGTTTTATATATGTGATTGGAGTAGCAAATGGGAGGTAGAAGAAGGGTCCTTATCAGAACTAAGGAAATATATAAACAAATAAATTGAAAACTTAAAAATATTCCTAGTGCAGTCTGTGCTTTTCAGATTCTCCGCTGTGATAAGAAGGAGGCTGTGCCACAGCCTGTGGCACTGGGTTATGTGTGGGACTATGAAAGCAAAACCTTATTTGAACAGGCTGTCCTACTATTAACTTAGAATCATAGAATCGTTTAGGTTGGAAAATACCTTTAAGATCATCGAGTCCAACCATCAACCCAACACCACCATGCCCACTTAGCCATGTCCTGAAACTCGCCACCTCTCAGGCACACACAAGCCACCACCACCCCTTTATGCTTGGCACTGACTACAGCACTGCTTGTGAGGGAGTTCTGAAGGCAGGAGGCTTGTCTCGGGGAACAGGGTTTGGACCACGCTCTCTGAGAAACTGCCTCTCCTCCTTGCACCATGCTGAGGAAACCAAGCTAATGGAGGTACGAAAGCTGATGCTACCTTCAGCCTCATGTGGGCTGTGAGGGATCTGCTGGTTCTGGAGTTTCCTCCGCTGCCTGATTCCTCTAAATGATGGGCAGTCTTCTCACCCTGGAGAACATGCTCCATGCCAGCATTTGCGAGTGGGCTGCAGGGTGGCTCTTCCTTAGCAAAAAGGCAGGAGCCGGGCCGGCCTCTGGGATAATGCCTGCTTGTTTGGAGCATGGAAACAGAAAAGTCATTTCTGAGCTGGGGGAAACATTAATGGATTGCAAAAGTTCAGCAAGTCTGAACTAGGCATTCCAGTAAGAGCAGTATTCAAAATATAAATAAACATATTAAAGATAATCTTAAAGAGGCTGCTAAATCAAAATGCAAGAGAATAAACACAGATGATAAGAAAGAGATGGAATAATTACAGGCAAGAGACTGAAATAGAACTTCTGTTATATCATCTACCTATTTTTCCCTCATACCACCCTAGCGCTCTCACTAGACCTTTCTGAACTACATAATATACTATCAGTTCAGCCTTAACAGAGCACTATTTGGGGTTAAGGTACTGTGATTAAAAACTCACAGAGACTGTAACAGAATAAATCAAATTATGTAAGTAGTTAATTGTCATAATTTGAAATTACTTATCTTTTATGCAATCATAATCACAATCTAGGCTGTTAGCAACTACTTTGAAGTATTTCTGGACATAGTTTATGAATGCTGAAAGGGAAGGTAGCAAGCCATTTTTGTAAGCAAGTTTGTAATACTGAGTCTTGCACTGGGATATACATAAAAGTCACTTCAACAGTGATGGTGTAATGGCCAGTTCAGCAACATCTGATACACCAAAGTACAATCAGAAGCAGTGCAAGCAGGAATCACAGAGCTGGTTTGAGGAGGGAAGAAGGGCAGAGACCATGTGAAGGAGCTTTTCACCCTGCGGGGTGCCCGAGGCTGCCACAACACAGCTCTTGCAGTCACTGCTGGCCCATGGCTTAGGTGGTTTGTGTTTAATTTCATCCTCTGCCAAAGTGTGTGACCTTGGTCTCACCATTTAGACTCCCTGTGTCTCACTTTCCTGACTCGTAAGGCAAGGTGAGGAGCATTCCTCTGTTTAACAAAGAACTAGGAAGAAAAATACATTGAAGAGTAAGAAGTACTTGAACTCAGCAAGGAAGGGCCATGCATGTATTGCTCAGATTGACAGACCTTCCTGTGATGAGCTTCCCTGCAGCTTCGAGTTCAGGGTTACTCAGTCTGCTGTCTTGGCATGGGAACATGTGAAATACCTGCAAATAAGTTTTAAGCAGGGAATGCAGTTCTGGAGGCCTCCACATAAGAGATGTACCTCTGATTTTATCTGTAGCCTGCCATAAGTTTAAAGGACAAGAATCAGCAAATGGTGGTTTAGTCTTACAGCTCTTCCCTCCCAGCAAGGTGACAGAAGGCTTTCACAGCTGGTTCTGCAGACCTTCACAAGATGTTCCCATCTTCCCTGCATGCAGCAATGTCAACCGATTACTGATTTTCAGTACAGCTTTTCATCACTGAAATGTTGACACTTTAATTATCAGGAGGCCCTGCACAGGTTGGAATTAAAAAATTAAGAATACTTATATCATAGATGCTAGTATAGTGACTCCCAACAAGTTATTTGAGCAGTGAAACTTTTGAAGCTTGCTTTCCTGTATTTCTTGTTCCTATAAAAGTTTTCAGCCCTTCTGTTCCCTCATACAGATTCTCTAATGTCTAATAATAAGTTGAACACATGCTGTGGCCTTTCCATTGACAGGGGCTTGCCTTGTGTCTATTTGGCAGCATGTTTTCATCAAATGTATAGGGACTTTTCATCTCTCTGCAAGTTTAGTTAAAACTGGGCAATGAGTTCAAAAGGAACTCATGGGGACTAACAGACAGCACGATCTTGTAAGCGTCATTTCCCAAGGAAGCTGGATTTAAAGACTAGCAGCTGGCTATGTGGTAGGCTAATTCAAACCTTCTGTAAAAAAAAAAAAAAGTGAGAAAATATTTTTTTTAACAATGTTAATTAGCAGAGTTTCAGTCAGAGGGAAACCGACTCCCCAAATTATTTTTTTTTCATGAATAGGGTCTAGAAGAAGGACAGTTTTATGTCCTTATATAACTAGAAAAAATTACTTTTTTAAAGTGCCCTTTTTTATTAATTACTGGCGATTTGCTTTGTCAGGGATTTCCACTGCATGGTATCTCCTCTGAAGTAATTGCAAAATCATTATCTCTTTAAGGTTTTTTTGAGCAACATGACAGAAGACTCCTATAGCCTGTTTTCCGACGGGAATTTTTATCCTTCTTGATTATCAGCTGTGTTCCCATGACAATTCCTTTACTCACGCATCCCAGAATTAGCTCCTAACACGTTCCAGCCTGATGGTACATCAAGCCCACTCAGTGCTCTGGAAACTACATGTATGCAATAGGCTCTGAATGTGTGGGGAAAGGAAGGTCTCTAATTTGGGTATTAAGGCTATGTGATTGAAAGATGGGAGAAGAGATGGACAGAAGGGAGTGGAGGAAGTAAAAGATGCTTAGGTTTATTCCTTTTTTTAATTTTTTTTTTTTAAATTGAAACGCCTCATGTCTGTAGGATAACTTCTATATAATTACTATATACTTTTGGTGAAATGGAACACTTGCTTGAAAATGACTTATCAATTTATCTTCAGAGTCAGCTGATAAGGCAAGCAGTTCTATATGTTGAGTTAACTTTCCTGCAGCTTTCCTTCACTGCACCCTCAGTTTACCTGGAAGCTTACTGTTTCCATGAGGTGCGTAGGCGTCATTTCCACTTTAAATGCTGCTGCATAGCTGGGTGCATTCCAGATGCAGAACTACATACTTTTCTAAAGATTGCAAGTAATCTTTGTCAAAACCTGAGCAAATCCTAGCAGAGATCTACTCAAAAGAAACACCTCTGTGCTCAGTTCTAGCTGCCAGAACAGTGCCAGACCTGATGGTGTACATGCAGCAGGGCCACTAGCTAAGAAGGGAGCATCTGGATACTCCACTACTGCAAGCTAATTCAAGGTCCGTTGACAAAAAAGGCTCCCAGCAGGTGCTGAGTTGGCTCCAGACAGCACTGGTGGTTTGCTAGGAAGACCACCATCACACTCCCATGTTTTGTGGCCCACACTAATGTTTCTCAGCCAAGGCACGATGAATTCCAGCCAGGAGTCCTAATAGATCTTTGTGGACAGCCAACACTGCTAGCAGAACATGCCTAACTCTAATACAGCTACCTAGAGAGCTGCTAGCTAACTTTTTTCTGCCAGTAGTTGAAGTTCACAGATGAAAGCCCTTCTGAGGCTTTCTGGACGTTTTAACCCCAGCCTGTTCTCATGAAGCTGTCTAGATTGTAGAAGTAAAGCTTTTCAACATGTCCCCATCTGAGAACAGCCTACCATCTCACCATCTGTCACAACAGCATTTTCTAACATTTTCTTCTCCCTCTTGGTGCTTCTTATGCCTTTTCAAAGTTTGCCCTCTGGCATTCTCCAAATGGCACAGCAGTGACATTAAGCAGTGACAAATACACCTCGGGACACCTGCATTTATGGAATATCAAAAAGTCTCCTTCCTCCCAGCTAACCACCTTTTCTAACTCAGTATGATGGTACCACAAGGGTTAAAAAACCAAGCTTATTATAATGGAAGCATGTTTACCAAGATAGAAGTTATAGGAGAAAATGCAATTGAGACAGTAGTTTGCTTTACAGTTTGAATGATGCTCTGAGCTTTCAGCTACCTTTACCTTTTGTAAGATATATTACCCAAAGATATTTAAAGATGCATACAGATTTTAAGATACTCAGTTTACATTAATCACAGTCTCAGCACTATTAATGATTTGATTTCAGAAAAGTTATTGCAAAAGTATATTTTTGCTACAGAATTCGTGCAGACCTTCAGATGATCTAAAACCAAATTTAAACTAAAGATAATACATTCAAAGGCCAGAGTGTCTCTCTGAGGGATCACCTATAAAAGTAATATTGACCTCTCATCCTCACAGAACCTCTGTGAGAATCCTTCCAACAGAAACATTGCTGCCCATTGCACCAGCTGCCATTGCCATTTCAACAAGACCCTTTTTGGTCCTTGGTGGCAAACCTCCTGATTACATCTGCCCCCCACTCTAAGGATAGCCAGCAGAATTGCACAAGGAGGTTACTACTTTTTTCTCTGCCTCTCACCAATTTCCCAACAGCCCTTCCACCTATTCAAAACCACACAGGCACCCTCCAAGTCCCTGTGCCAATGCTTGTCTCCAGGCTGAGCCCAGGGCTCAGCTTAGCCCAGGAGGAGACCATAGGAGGGGAATTCCAAGAGTGAGGGAAAAACATCGCATTAGTGTTGCTGTGGAGATGAAAATTAGCACAGTAACTATTGTGTTCTTTTTCAAAGCTTCCCAGTCTCCAGCTCTAACTCCTTCCCCCACTCCACCACTGCTTCAGTTCTGTCCCAGCAACATGTCAGCACACCTGACAGATTTCTGGGTCAGGAACTAGGAACTAGGAACAGCAGAACATATAAGAACCTGAAGTCTGGCCAGGGACCAGAAAAGGGGGAGAAAAAAAGTGAAGGAAGGTCTTTTAGAAAGAGGAGAGGATAAAAAGAAAGAAAAAAAAAAAACAGAAGATGGTTCTAAGAGGCAGGGACATGGAAAAATATCTTTTGGAGATGGTGCAGAAACAGACAGAAATGCAAAATATTTAGGTACCATATGGTTACCCTCTACTCTTCCTTAATGAAGCTCTGTCCCTCGTGGAGAGCAATGCACAGGCTGTACACCACTCAGCAGTGAATACCAAGACCGTCATCTTCCCTCCTGTATGCAACAGCCTACCCCTTTTCTTCATCACTGAGAGGAAAAGCAAAGCTTCTAGGAAGCAAATACAACATCACACTTTCTTCCAAGAGGAAGAGCAAAAGTCAGAATGAATTCGGTAACTTTAAACATAGTTTTCCACATCCACATTGTTACATTCAATTAGATGGTTGTGCCATTTCTGATGGGGTTTATGTTCCAGTGCCCTGAAGCTTGCACTGCTTATGTACAAGTTGTTGACATGAGTTCAATACCCTTCCATAAAATCACCCATGCTGTAAACATAATGCCCTACCCCTCTACAGACACACTGGAAAAGCATTAAAAAAGGGTAATAAAAATTCAGTTGAACTTGTAGGTGAAAACTAGGAGGACAAGGTGTTTCTGATCCACTAGGCTTCAAATTTAACCACATATGCGAGAGACAGCATCACCAGCTGTGTAAAGTGTCTCTGAACGTATCTTTCACCTGCCAATAACTTTGCCTCTTGCTGCCGCAGCCATTGTGCAATGAGTCTCGCTCCGCTACCTCTGGCTCTGCAGCAAGCACTACCTTTGTTCTTTCAATCTTCCAAAATCATATTCCTCTGCAGCCACCAAAAGCACAGCTGAACTTTCATTTTGCCTAGTTAGTGAAAGACACCATAAACCAGTTGATAAGCAGAGGATAAAATGTGCCTCCCAGGAGAGCAGCAGGATGCCTGGCCTGGCCTGGCCACCCCCTGCCTGGGAGTGGGGCTCCAGCCGCAGGGAAAGCAGGCTGCAAAAAAAGCCTAAATGTGGCTAGGGGACATTCACACTTAAGCCATTGTTACATATCCTCATCCTGCATCACGTCCTTTCCTAAAAACGAATATTGATTTTCTGAGCCCAGAAACTGAGCTATTGGAAGTTCATTTGGTGCAGGCAGAGCTCACCAAAACTACCCCTTAGATCTTACCCTCCTTTGTCCAAAGTGACATAGCAATTGGCTGTTCATGCCACCTGGCTGTGCAATGGCACACACAGAGAGCAGCATCCCCACAGTGATGACTCTGGGCTTCTCGCTGCACCACCTTCCTTCCCTGCTGGCTGACAACAACTTGAAAATGGGCATAGTTTGCAAAAGACACATGAATGATACAGCTGACTCTTGAGTCTTTGCTGCTTTCCAGTTCCAGCATTCCCAAAGCTTCTTATACAGTTTCTAACTGACCTGTGAGAGTAAAAAATAACACACAGCAAATTGCCTCCAGCCCCATGATGGGAGAGAGCACCATGAGACTAACTTTTGGTGTGGTGTTGTGGTGTCAAAGATGTACTGCTGCATGGATTTAGAAGGGTAGTGAGAAATAGCCAATTTTGGCTATTAGTTGCTGTGCAAAAATTTTCAAATAAAACCATAATTTCTCATAACTTGCCCTTGTAAGCAAGCCTTCAAAAGCAGGAAAATGAATGTGTTCCCTTCAAGAGTTTAAAGAGGAGGGAGAGTCTTCACTCATTTACTGAACTATAAAGGATATTTTGTGGGATGATTTCCTTATCTTTATGCCTGGATTTTTATGTACCACATGTAGAACATACAATTTTTTAATAACAGAGTACATACTCATGTTTCTATTCAGGGGTCACTTTGTAGATAAAACACTTGGATGAATGCCTAAATTATTTCAATTCTCAATCACATGGAAAGTCAATACAACCCAAATACACAAACTACAAAGATGGGTTTGGAAAATGCTATGTTAGGCTGGGGTCATACTGTCTTAATCTAGGTATTTGCATCCAGATGATGTCACTGAGACGTGTTTGGTTTTGCAAGGATGATTGATTTAATTTTCTCTCTAACATCATGAATGGTACTAATCACTCTGTCTAATTGTGTTCAATGATGGTATCAGTTAGTTTCATGGTGCAAATAAAATTTAGCCCGATGTCTCAAGAACCTGGGCATCATCCATATTAAAAAAGCCTTACCACACGAGATTTCTTTTATGCCTTTTTTAAGCCTGAACACAATATGGTTGGCATCAAGGTATGGGGAACTTTTGCATCTTTAGCAGGGGCCAGTGTGGACTAGTCAGTATGTCATGAAACAGCTCATATTGATCACAATGATGGTCTGTTACATGCAAAGCCATGCCTGGGTCTTTGACTCCAAACAATACCTGAATGACAAACAGTAGAGCTTCTCAGTGTACTCCGTCCCACCTGTACCAACTTTATCCTATAGGAAACACACTACTTCCTTGGCCTCTGGTACAAATGCCACCTGATGGTTAGTGAAAATGTCTAAGGTTATGCAAAAAACAGAAATCGAGGCTGAGTGATGTAAGTTTGAATCTTGAACAGGCAGAGTCATGCCACACCATCCAGTGGAGAGCTACTAGATGGTGACAACTGCTTTCTCTCTTCCATGGAGTGCAGCGCACTTAACATCAGAGGTTAAGCCTTTTGTACATAATAGCATGTAGGGCATAAAGTATTGCTGGGGTCTCTTCACTGTCATGTAAAAATCACAAATGTTGCAGCAAGTGCTGTGCTTTGATTGCAGTGTTTTTCAAGCCCATTTTCACTTTCCCTTGCACTTGCCTTTTAAGCTTTGATCACAATGCTGTACAGCTAAAGGCACCTGAGAAACAGATTGCTAGGCAACAGATGCTGCAAAGGACAGCTTCCCCTCCCCTAGCACCGAGGTGGCAAGAGACCTTCCAGTGCTCAAAGTTACCTGTTACAAAATATTCAAGGCAAAACCAGCTTAGTGTTACGAAGGCAGTCAGGTGAAGCAAGAAATTACTTTGAAAGTAGGAGTTAGAAATAAACAGCAATAGGAAAAAGAGGCAATTCAAGCAAATGAAAGAGAAACATGATGGGAGGCAACGAAAGACAACATCAAATAAGGAGTTGTTATTAAATGTGTGGGAGCAGGTAGAGAATATGAGGAAAGAAATAAGCAAAACACAGGTACAAGGCAGATTTGAAAACTTGTGCAATAGCATAAAAATATATATAAGCTTAATTTACTGTCATTCTCATAAAAGTTTATTCATTGCTAAAGTTCTGTTTACTGTTCATTTTACACCACCATGTCAAAAATTATGTCTACCATGAGGAAACTGATATTACTGTTGTGTTTTATTTCTGAATTACCGAAGAGAGTACTTTACATCATTTCTACTCAGTCCATAAATGTCATCCATGGAGTAAATAGAAAAGTTTAATTTGATCACCACTTAGGAGAGAATGCAGAAGCTACATAAAGCTACGTAAATCTTTATAGAACACAAATTGGTATTTCACCCAGAATATAACTTGGAAGCCAACATATAAATGCAAGATGGTAGATACTAAGCAATGCTAAGTAAGCAAAGGTAAAGTTGCATCTGTCTAATGGGAGTTTCCTTTAGGATAACAAAAACGAGCTGCTAAGGTAACCTGACCTGTAAGTTACGAAGCATAGTGCAGTACCGCATTTAGGAAATGTGTTTTCCTTGTTTAAATCCTTAATTGCTATTTTAAATGTGTAAATGGGCTTGCCCAGTAGGATGAACAGTAGCAACAAAAACAGATGCTCAGTATGCAGAACCATCAAGAAAGTACTGAGCAGCAAAGCAAGCTGAGTGTTAGAGATGAAGAAATGCCAACATACAGTGAAAATTAGACTTTGAAAAGGATAGTAAAACGAATGGGGGGGGGGAATGGGGTTGCTATGCAGGAAGAATGAGAGAGAGATTAAAGGTAAACTAGGTACAGCACAAAAACTAAGTAAATACTCTGCCTCATTTCAATCAGAGAAGATGATGTTGAGCATGGAACAGAAGGCAGAATGGCTAAAGGGAATCAGGTTAGGCAAATTGCTAAGGAGCTTATTTGGTCTTTTGAGACCAAATAATTGTTACAGCAGAATTCTGAAAGAACAGGATGCAAAATAGTAGGTACAATAACTAGTATTTTCAATAATTCTGCTGGGTCAATCCATTCTTAAATGACTATACAATTGCAAAGAGGTTGCTGAAAGACTGTTTGAGCTTGCCAAAATACCAGCCAAGATGAGAGTAGGGGTTCTGTCTACAAACATATCACTGAAGTAAAAAAACAGAAAGGGGAAAATTATGTTTTAGCTAAAGGGTGATGTCAACATGAGAACAGACACATCATGAAATTAAGAAAATGTTTCTAACCTTCAATGCAATGGGGTTTGGAAACAATCTTCCAACAAGTGTAACTGGCAAAGAACTAGTTAGAAATTGAGTTTGATCAGTTTGGAAAACAGATTTAGTGATAAATTTGCCTGAGGCAGGTAGAAGAGAGGCCATTCCTAGTCCTTTTTTTGTGTAAATTTGTAATTAAGTCTCTGTGATTCCTCTATGGTTTCCTAGACATTCAACTAGATAATATTCTAGCATTCATTAATAATCCTTTGCCTTGTTACTACTTGCAGTCAGTTTAACTACCATCCATCTTGCATACCTCTCACTCCAGCAACAAACAGGGTACATGTATTCCCTCACAAGGAAAACTTTTCTGTTGGATGTGCTGACATGGCACAGACTTTTCTAGTTCTGCCAGTTGTTCCTTGAGCTGAAGGAGGAAATGGAGAAGTTGAGTCCTGGCTGCTGTAACAGTGGTTGAAACCCCTAGATGGCTCACCCAATGCTCGTGTAATCGACTGCACCCACGCTGCCCAGATGAGAGACACATTTAAGGAAAAGCAACCAAGTGTTTCCCCTCAATCCATTACTTTGAAACTTTAACAGAGTTTATGCAAAGTTTGTCAAAGCTAAAACAAAGTATTGAGAGCGTTGAAATATGAGAGTAGAAAGGAAGGCACAAGTCTTTTCAGATATTACCTTTATGCTTTTCAAGTTTGGAGTACATGGGATATTCCCTCCACGGGTTTAACCAAACTTAAGTATATGTTTTGTTTGTGAACCCTTCAGCCAGCTTTTTGCCGCTGACAGATCACCTTGGTAAATCCCTTTCACATTTGCTTCAACATACCCATTCACAATATCTGACTCATTTCACAAATATACTCTAAGGTTTCTTATTAAAAAGCCTTGCAATAGTCTAAGAGAAAAAGGCTTCTGCAAATAAAGAATAACATTAACTATTCTATTTTTGGAAAACAGGAGTGCAGTGCCAATTAGCCTGCAGCAGTCTGAAGGCAAAATTCCCCATCCCCTACCAGACAAGGTCACTGGAGTTATGTGTGCATGTTGACACAACCTTTTAATGCATATACCCATTTAAAATAATTATTTTGCATGCTAAGCTGTATCTTCTTCCTCTAAGTTCATCTGCACTGTGTAATGGATGGCTTGAAATCCAATTTAATTCATTTTTGTGATGCAATTTTCTTCCATGTCTACTATTTTCAGTGCCTATTACATCTTCACTACTTCTGAATGTATCTTATTAAGTAGCAATTGCAAATATTTATATCATAAATGTCCTACACAAATGTAATTTCTCCTTTTAGTCAACTCTAACTTCGGTCATTCTTGAAAGCACAAAAAACCCCTGTAGAACAAATATGCGTTTCAGTTGTACTCCATATCCCAGTCACTGATCAAAGACATTTCATAGCTAACCTGTATTTATTTATTCCTAAAACCAAGGCCTTTTTTTATTGAATCTTCTTAATGTATTTTGCCTTTATAACAATTTTATATATAGTTATGCAATTCAATTTGATGACAGACTTTTTTTCAAAGCTGGAAATGAAATTTGCTAGCATCTTTCTTCTCATCCTCAAAACATCAGTTTGAGGTATTTGAAACACCTCTACAAACCAGAGTTAAAGAGAGAAACAAGAGAACTGGGGATCATGTAAAGCCCCAGAGAATCCGCTCCCCTTCTTCCCCAGCTGAAGCGTGGAAGGGATCTGGAGGGATGCCAGGACATTGTTACCCTTAGATCCCACACACACAGGAGGGTTTGAGGACTGGGGTTTGGGCAAGTTTTGCTTGGTTGGTTGGCTTTGCAGCCTCTGTATGAAGTTCTTCCTGCCTATGCGAGACCAGTTTTTTCAAAAGAAAAAAAGATTCAACTTTAAGAAGAAAATTCTTATATTTATCTGCCTTAAAACAAAACAACAACCAAAAAACCCAGTCTATCTTAAATCCAGCTACTTCACAGACACTTCTATTAAATTGTTTTTTCTGCTCTTCTGTTTCACAGAAGGGACAAGCTGTTTATCAACAAGTTTTTTGTGTTGCCTTTGAAGGGATTCTGGACCTGACTGTCCCATTCTGAACAGATTTAGCTTTATCACAACGAAACATTCAGGAAAGTGTGGTAGTGCTTTCTACTTCCATATGAATGATAGTTCTGCCTGCAAAGTGGCCATAAGAGCAGCCAGCAGGAACTTTTTAAGTTGTTGTCTGTCAGTTATTTCCATGTAAAGTATACATTATTTGCAAGTTAAATTTGTTTTGTTTTCCCCAATCTGCCAGTTCTACAAACTCAAGCTGACAATCAAGCAAAGTTCTTCTCATGCATAATTACCTTTAACAAAGAATCCTTTGGCCAAATTGATTCACTGACACTTGAGCATTTTGTTTCCTCTCAGCACTTTTTGCACAGCTGGTGCAGACCAGAACTTAACAAACAATGCTGATATACAAGAAAATGTTGAACCTGGTTTATTGTCAGCACATCTCCTCTGCTGGGCTTGCACATCACAGAAAATAGTTAAAACATCAGCTTTAAAGGCAAGCTAGTAGCTATGACTTTGAATACACATAAATAACATGCCGAGTAGGCGGTAATTTTACATTGGAGTGGGAGATGTTAGATAAAGTCTCTTGTCAGTGCAGCTTTTGAAGTACCTGGGACTGAGTGCTGCTATCTTTCATGTTTATTCCACTCTGCCCTTTGCTGTACACATGTAGCACCTTCACTTTACCCAACCCCATGAAAAAGATTTCCGGGACAAATACGTTTTCTGGGCTTGGGAAGAGATAATTAGAAAATTAGTTCAGTTTTGTTCCTTAAGAAACAGTGAATATTTTTAGTGCCTAAACATCTCACTTTTGCTTTCATCTGCTTTTGGCCTTAGAAAGCTGGAAAGTTTTATATGTGTTGTGCATAGGTAATAGCATGGCCTGAACACAGGTAGGGTGTTCTCTATCTGATACAATAAGCAGTTATTTTAAATTGAAAGCAAGAAACTGATAACTGGTACTGAAAGAATGAAAAATGTGGTTTATAAAACACACTTTACCATATGATATTTGCCTTATATCCAAACCAGTGGGCCAAGAAAAAGTTGATTTTCATTTGGAACACAGGTTGGGGATCCCTGCTCATCCCATGCCAATATTCAAGTACTCATCAACAGGGGTGAACTGATCTCCCCCCTTTTCTTTGTTCATACAGGGTAACATACACTGGTACCTGCAATCAGTAGTTACTTTTATTGTACTGCTATCTGTTTTTCATAATAATTAATGGAATCATATTACAAACTGCTGGTGTAGTACTGAGGAAACACCCATAAATTCTGCTTTGCTGAAAGACCACTATGCAACACGTAATATCTGTGAGACATCCATGTTGTACCCACTCACATCCAGAAGTCAGCCAATCCTTTATGCCTAAGTGATTACTTTCAGTGACAGATGAAACTGTCTTCCCTACTTCTCCAGATGCATGAATTTTTCAGTTTATTGCCTTTTTGCAGAAAAGGGGATCAAAGTAGAAATGGTGATAAATATCTCTAACTCCATCGATACCAACATTTTCAGACATAAAAATGAAGAGCTTTAAATATGTTTGCACAAAGATTCTTTCAGCATTATACCGATCAGCAAGAATTTATATACGTACTGTTGTCAACACTGCAGACCTTTATAAATACACTCAAAGATGAAATTGTCAGTTAATAGCAAATAATCCTAACATTTGCTAACAGTCAACCAAGGACAGTTTAAAACAGACAGATAGTTATTTACAGCTGTGCCAGATGGGACAGTTTGAAAAATGTTTAACTACTCTTTAGTTAGCATTTAAAATATATTCTTCAACATCCTTGAATATTTTTAAATTGCAGAGATTTTTTATTTTTTTAAGTAAAATTTAACTGCAAATATTTTTATGTTACTGCTGTCGAATACAATTATACATGCCTGTAAATACAAGACAAATTGCCTACAGAAAACCATTGCTGGAGTTCACGCAGCAGAAACATTAAATATTAATAAATGAATACATCAATTTTAGTAGTAAGTGACTGAACTTTGTGGGAAATTTGTGTGTTATTTATTGTAATACATTATTTGAACATGACATTTATACTGCACTATACATTGGGGGGGATTAGTGCCGTCTGTGTGTCTAGCTCTCAGATAAACAGTCAATAACAAAACCTTTAAGGAAGGGGCATTGAGGTGGCAGTGTTTTGATTCAGTGTTATCTCCATATTTATTTAGACCCTCCAAATCCACTGCAGGTCTCTGCTGTTTTCTTCCACCCTCTTGCAATATCGTCTAAGAAATATAAAATCATTTTAACAACAGATTTTAGCAGAATGGCTAAACTGATGGGGCAGAAACACCATGGCATGTAGAGCTGGACACAGCTTTATGGCCTAAAGCTAAAGGAAGTATTAGTTTTTCTAGAAAGACAGAAGCAATCAGTAAAATATGATTGCAATGTTCTTTCTCATCAAACCTTCAGCAAACCACTAGATAGATAGCTCATACTTAAGCAGCAAGCTATACTGTTTTACAAGCCTTTAACAATTTTGTTAACAGTGTGTGTGTGTTTACAGGTCATGTACCTGACGAATATGCCTGGGAATGTCTGGGGGGGGTGGGGGGTCCTTCAAAACAGGTATGTAAACTAAAGCATCTGAACTGCATAATTATCTTGTGTTGCCCCTTGGATATGATTCAACTTAAATCCTCAGGGACATCTCTGGGGATGTCAAGACTTCAGTCTTTGGGTTATCTGCTAAGGCTTCTAGCAGTGTTATCAATTTTTTTTTTAAGGTACAGCCCCTGATCCACTGAAATCAGGGGAAAACTAATTTTACATACACTGAAACAGCCATTGTTAGCCTGGGCTGGATTTGAAGTGGCAGCCTAAAGAGGAAGCTTTAGTCCCCTGATTTCCAGTTCCCTACAGCCTAGGGACAAGAAAAAAAAAACACGGAGAAAGGAGGAGATACAGGGAATTAGTTTGTCTTCTACTTCCAAGCAGCAAAAAGAGGAGGTACTGCAGGGGTGAATACATAAATATTCTCCCCTCTTTACCACATCACCCCTTGCGCACACTTACTCTCCACTTAGAGGTAGAGGGAGGAAGATGACAGCAAAAATAGCACCTCTTATTTTGGGAAGAAGAAAGAGAATGCCTGTAGCAGGACATGAGCCGATGGGTCTCTTTGTGGACCATGCAAGCCAATGGGTGCAAGCCGATTCATATTCAAACTCCTCAGGGACTAACCCTCCAGAGCAGGCTCAGCCAAGGTTGCTTTGGCTGTACAACAAAATATAAGGAGGGCCAGGGACAGCTTCTGGCCATGAAGCACAGGGCTTTGGGATGACTCCCTTCCCTATGGCACACTTTCTGCACAGTTCTGCAGTTCAGAATGCCAAAATCATGCCAGCGTTGGGTTTAGGGTGCCATGCTGAGGGGTGGCACGAGGGTTGCTGGGGTGGTGCTAGGAGTGCCCCAAGCACAGGGCCCATACCCAGAGCAAGCCCCATCCTTTATGTCAAACCTCACAAAGCCACAAGGGAACTCTCCTGCCACCTGTGGCGAGGCTTTCTCTGCTCCTCTTGGCCTCACCTATTCAAAGGGGAAGATGAAGCAATTTTTGGTTTTAAATGCACATAACACATTAATATGGTGCATCAACATGCATAAATACAAATCCTGAAGGTTTCATTTTGATGCACACCAGTAGCTTATGTTTCTCTCATGGCATTGCCCAAAGCATGAATTTTAGCACAGCTGCACTATAGAATCTTTGAATTTGCACTGGTATTTTAAATATGACTTCCTTACACAAATTCTTATTGCAAGTGTAGGCATTTTGGATGTATGTCTAAGAAAACCAAGCAAGAACTTAGTCTAACCTTTTATTTGTACCAAGTAGTTTGGACACACTATTTTATTAGCTGTTAAATCATCTAGCCTATGCACTATTTCTACTGTTATAAGCTGGAAACACAAATTGCAAGATTCTTGTAGAGGGGAAAGCAATATTCTTTATACTTTTTCACTTTTGGTTTGTCATGTGTAGGGCGTGGTACTGTTTCAGTCACTTCTTGTATACACATATGGCTCCTGTGATTGTAATTGTGCTTATACTTGTCTTAATCTTCAATACAGAAAAAGAGAAATATAAGTGGGGCTACATTCCAAACTTGCAACTAAAAAGTGGTTCTGGGTTTTTTTGTTTTGTATTAATATTGTACTAATGTTGTGGTTTCAGCCCAGCTGGTAACAAAGGACCATGCAGCCGCTCGCTCACTCCTCCCTGCCCCTCCTCTGGTGGCATGGGGAGGAGAATCAGAAAGGAGAAAAGAAAAAAAAAATACTGGAACTTTGTGGATTGAGATAAGGACAGTTTACTGGGACAACACAAAAAGAGAAGTTTACAACAATGACAACAGTACTGATAAAAGAATATATAAAATGAGTGATGCACAGTGCAACTGCTCACCACCCGGAACCTGACGCTCTGCCACTTCCACCACTGAAAGCCAAAAACTCCCCCCGAGCCCATTCCCCATTTATATACTGAGCATGATGTCACATGGCATGGAATAGCTCCTTGGCTAGTTCAGGTCAGCTGTCCTGGCTGTGCCCCCTCCCAGGTTCCTGTGAAAAGTAACTCTATCCCAGCTGAACTCAGGACATTATCCACCTCTTATTCTATAGCATCTACATCATGCCCAGATCCTACATTTTCCAATTAATCACCACCACTTTCCTTGTCTTTGAGAGAAAGAGAGAGAGAGATGTATATGGACACACACACACACAAATAGCATTCCCTTAGTCTATGGGCCATCCCTCTAATGTGTCCATCAATTTTATTTAGTCCATGACTTTGGGGCTCCATCTGTTGTAACAGTCCTTCAGGATAGGAGAGATGGTGTGAGGTGTTGGATTGTTGCATGCTGCCTCTGGAGCTTGTGGCTGGTATGTTTGGTGCAACCCATGCCCTTGGTTTGCACGTTGAAGATGTTGATCTTGAGGAAATTGCTGGGCGCCAGCTCAAGTTCCATCACTGTTGCACTTGGCTCAGTTTCAAAGTCCATCCTTCATTCATTTGGGTAATTCTTACTGTAGTACCCTTGATATGGCATATAGCCACTATAGATGTAATGACATACATTGGCAGGTTATTTAGCAGTTAACATCATACAGCCTAATTCACTGGCTATTCTCTCCCAAAATCAAATCTTCTTGAGCTACATGTTGAACTTCCTCCTTCTGCATCACCCACCAAGTGCACCCAGGTCCTTGAACAAAAGCAATCCCATGGATGGGTTTGTCTCTGCCTGAGGCAGGACTAACCCAGACTGTCTTCCCTAACATACTCTTCATGTGCACTACAGGAACTTTATCTCCTTCTACAGTATGTGGAAGTCTTGGCTGGGCGGGGCCAGCCCAATTGGCAGATCCTCTGGTATTAACCAACCAGGTGGCTTTTGCTAAATGTGTATCCCAATGTTTGAAAGTCCCACCCCCCATTGCTCTCAGTGTAGTTTACAGCAGTCCATTGTATCGCTCAATTTTCCCAGAGGCTGGTGCATGACAGGGGATGTGATATACCCACTCAATGCCATGCTCTTTGGCCCAGGTGTCTATGAGGTTGTTTCGGAAGTGAGTCCCGTCGTCCAACTCGATTCTTTCTGTGATGCCATGTCGTCATAAAACTTTCTCTTCAAGGCCCAGGACAGTGTTCTGGGCAGTGGCATGGGACACAGGATATGTTTCCAGCCATCTGGTGGTTATTTCCACCATTGTAAGCACATAGCGCTTGCCTTGGCGGGTTTGTGGGAGTGTGATATAGTCAATCTGCCAGGCCTCCCTCTATTTATATTTCAGCCATCGCCCTCCATACCACAGGGGTTTTAGCCACTTGCTTGCTTAATTGCAGCACAGGTTTCATATTCATGGATAACCTGTGTGACAACGTCCATGGTCGAGCCCACCCCTCAATCACGAGCCCATCTATATGTTGCATCTCTTCCCTGATGGCCTGAGGTATCATGGATCCACCGAGTTATAAATAGCTCACCCCTATGTTGCCAGTCCAGATCCACCTGAGACACTTGAATCTTGGCGGCCTGATCTACCTGCTGGTTGTTTTGATGTTCTTCAGTGGCCCGACCCTTGGGTACATGAGCATCTACGTGACGTACTTTTACCACTAGTTTCTCTAGCTGAACAGCAGTATCTTGCCACAGTACGGCAGCCCAGATGGGTTTACCTCTGCGCTGCCAGTTGCTCTGCTTCCATTGCTGTAACCACCCCCACAGGGCATTTGCCACCATCCATGACTCAGTACAGAGATAGAGCACTGGCCACTTCTCTCTTTCAGCAATGTCTAAAGCTAGCTGGATGGCTTTCACCTCTGCAAACTGACTCGATTCACCTTCACCTTCAGCAGTTTCTGCGACTAGTCGTATAGGACTCCATACAGCAGCTTTCCACCTTCGATGCTTTCCCACAATGCGACAGGACCCGTCAGTGAACAGGACATATTGCCTCTCATTTTCTGGCAGATTATTATACTGCAGGGCCTCTTCAGCATGCATCACCTCCTCCTCTGGCGACATTCCAAAATCTTTGCCTTCTGGCCAGTCCATGATCACTTCCAAAATTCCTGGACGATCGCAGTTTCCTATGTGAGCTCGTTGTGTGATCAGTGCGGCCCACTTACTCCACGGGGCATCAGTTGCATGATGTGTAGAGGAGATCTTCCCTTTGAACATCCAGCACTGGCAGTCAGGGTGCTAGGAGGAGCTGTGTCTCAGTACCAACCACTTCTGAGGCAGCTCAAACTCCTTCATATGCTGCCAATATCTCCTTTCCAGTTGGGGTATAGCGAGCCTTGGATCCTCTGTATCCTCGACTCCAAAACCCCAGGGGTCGGCCTCAGGTCTCTCCAGGTGCTTTCTGCCAGAGGCTCCAGGTAGGGCCATTCTCCCTAGATGCGGTATAGAGCACATTTTTAACATCTTGTCCTGCCCGGACTGGCCCAAGGGCTACTGCATGAACAATCTCCTGCTTAATTTGTTCAAAGGCTTGTTGTTCTTCAGGCCCCCATTTAAAATCATTCTTCTTCCAGGTAACTTGATAGAGAGGGCTTACAATTAGACTGTAATTTGGAATATGCATTCTCCAAAAGCCCATGACACCTAAGAAAGCCTGTGTTTCCTTTTTATTAGTTGGTGGAGACATAGCTGCTATTTTCTTGATCGCACCTATGGGGATCTGATGACGCCCGTCTTGCCATTTTATTCCTAAAAACTGGTTCTCCAGTGCAGGTCCCTTGACCGTTCTTTGTTTTATGGCAAAACCAGCCTTCAGATGGATTTGGATTATTTTCTTCCCTTTCTCAAAAACTTCTGCTGTGTTGCCCCATATGATGATGTCATCAATGTACTGCAGGTGTTCTGGAGCTTCACATTTTTCCAGTGCAGTCTGGATCAGTCCATGGCGAATGGTGGGGCTGTGTTTCCACCCCTGGGGCAATCAATTCCAGGTGTACCGGACGCCCCTCCAAGTGAAAGCAAACTGTGGCCTGCACTCCGCTGCCAAAGGAATGGAGAAAAGCGCATTAGCAATGTCAATTTTGGCATACCACTTGTCTGCCTTTAATTCCAGTTTGTATTTAAGTTCTAACATATCCAGCGCAGCAGCACTCGGCAGTAGTGTGACTTCATTCAGCCCACAATAGTCTACTGTTAGTCTCCATTCCCCATTAGATTTCCGCACGGGCCATATGGGACTATTGAAGGGTGAGCGAGTCTTGCTGATCACTCCTTGGCTCTCCAATCGGCAAATCAGCTTATGGATGGGAATCAGGGAGTCTCAGTTGGTGCGATATTGCCGCCGGTGCACTGTCATGGTAGCAATTGGCATTTGTTGTTCTTCAACCTTCAGCAACCCCACAACCGAAGGGTCTTGAGAGAGACCAGGCAGGGTGGAGAGCTGTTCAGTGCCCTCTGTCTCCAATGCAGCTATACCAAAGGCCCAACAGTACCCCTTTGGGTCCTTGAAATACCCCCTCCTGAGATAATCTATACCAAGGATGCAGAGGGCCTCTGGGCCAGTCACAATGAGGTGTTTATGCCACTCATTCCCAGTTAGACTCACTTCAGCTTTCAATACGGTTAGCTCTTGGGATGACCCCTGTCACACCAGAGATACAGATGGGTTCTGCCCCTTTATAACTTGATGGCATTAGGGTACATTGTGCACCAGTGTCCTCTAGAGCCTTATATTCCTGTGGGTCTGATGTGCCAGGCCATCGAATCCACACCATCAAGTAGACCCGGTTGTTCCTTTCCTCCACCTGGCTGGAGGCAGGGCCCCTCTAGTTCTGGTCAGAGTATCTGTTACTCACTTTTCTCAAATGTGAATCAGAAGTCCCTTCAAGAGGATCAGAAATGAGATCAGCCCTTCTACTCTGTCTGGGGGACTGCTCGCGGGAAACTGGAGTGGCATTTTTCCAAGAAGAATCCTCTTTTCTGATTGCTTTTTCTCGCAACTCACATATCCGTGCATCTAGGATTGAGGTAGGTTCTCCATCCCACTTTCTCATGTCCTCTTCATGGTCACACAGGTAAAACCACAGGTTTACCCATCGTGTGTACTTTCTATCTCCTCTCTCTTGGGCAGAGGAACGCTTACTCCTAATAGCTGCAATGCGGGTCTGTACAGGTGGGGAGAAGGACACATCCACTTTGAATTGCTGGAATTCCCGGGACAATTCCTCTACAGCTGAGACACAGGCCCATACGGAAGAAGAGAGACTTCCTTCGTATTGCTGGAGTTGGACAGCCAGTTCGTCCACCGTTTGTCCATAGGCTTCTTTCCAGGACATTACTGCCAATGAGTTGGCATAGGTTGGTGGCGCACTTCATAGAAGCTTCCGCCACATGGGTCGTGTGCATTGGACTTCATCTGGATCTGTGGGTGACTGCCCATTTTCTGGATCATTATAAATCACCTCCAGCACGGCTAATTCCCTCAGATACTGGACACCTCTCTCCATGGTTGTCCACTTGCCTTGGTGACATGTAACATCATCCTTGAATGGGTATCTTTCCTTCACACCTGACAGAAGTCATCTCCAGAGGCTGAGGACTTGTGTTTTTCTCCCAGTCACCTTGTCAATGCCCCCTACCCTAGACAGGGATCCCAGCTGCTTGGCTTCCCTACCCTCTAATTCCAAACTACTGGCCCCATATCCCAGCATCAGAGCAGCCAGGTAACAGTGTGCTCACCTAGGTGGCAGCCAAAATCTTTTCACATGCCATACAACTCACTCAGGGATAGAGATTGGGTGATTATTTCAGGTTCTGCCTCTTCCTCCTGTTCTCGTGATGACCCTAGTTCACTTTCATCCTTCACTAAGCAAACTGATTCCTTTGTGCGTTTCTTCTTCTGTATAGGAGGCAACTGATACTGGCACAGGGTGGTTCTCTGGTTCAGCTGCAGTGCCTGTCACCGGGATTGGGGTAGCCACGGTGCCTGTCACTCTGTTTTCCCTCTCTTCCCCCTGTGGGTGCTGCCTAATATCAAGCAGTGTTTGGTAGATACCGGCCAGGGCCGAGCACAGTGAGGTAAGTTGTGCATCTCTGGAATAGCCACAGCATTTTCCTTTCAAATATTCTACGACTTCATGAGGGTTCTGTAGTTGTTTGGGAGTGAAGTTCCAAGCCACTGGAGGTGAGAAGTTCTCTAGATACCTGCCCATATCCTCCCACATGCTGTGCCACCCATGAATATCCAGCCTTTGGGGCAGATCTCTGGGTGGTACTCTTAAAGAGCCTTTTTGTAGCCCTAAACAAGACCTGAAACATATTCAGGAGGCATAGCACTAACAGCATGCTGGCTTGCACATCCCAAGGATATTCAAAATTCTCAAAAGCTGTTGTAATTGGCCGGAAGGAGAGAAGGGAGGATCCCCCTGACTTCCCCATGGATTGGGTGCGATTACCAATAAATTCCGATAGAAGGCGCCCGAAGTATGGAAATTATATCATTGCTGCATACAGATACCAGCTTAACCTCATGACCAGTGATGTAATAATTTCATAAATCGACATCAGTCACCAGTGTAGCAAAATGATAATCCCGATCCCTCTCCCAGAGGTGATAAACGTAACCGCAGGGAATACATAGAGCATACAAGAATTTACACAAGGCCACCATGTGACCAAATGAACCAACATTGTGACTAGCAAGTATTTAACTACAAGAAATGCGTATGACACATTTGTTTTAACACGCTCTGGCCAGATCTGTCGTTGTCTCAACCCTTCGTGCCCCACGTTGGGCGCCAAGAAGGACTGTCGTGGGTCCAGCCCAGCCGGTAACAAAGGACCGCGCAGCCGCTCGCTCACTCCTCCGCCCCCTCCGGTGGGATGGGGAGGAGAATCAGAAAGGAGAAAAGAAAAAAAAAAGAACCAGCACCTCGTGGGTTGAGATAAGGACAGTTTACTGGGACAACACAAAAGGACAAGTTACAACAACAACAACGGTACTAATAAAAGAATATACAAAAAAAAAAAAGAATATACAAAACGAGTGAAGCACAGTGCAACTGCTCCCCACCTGGAACCCGGTGCTCCACCGAAAGCCAAAAACTCCCCCCCAAGCCCATTCCCCATTTATATACTGAGCATGATGTCACATGGCATGGAATAGCTCCTTGGCTAGTTCAGGTCAGCTGTCCTGGCTGTGCCCCCTCCCAGGTTCCTGTGAAAAGTAACTCTATCCCAGCTGAACCCAGGACAACTAATAACAGTAGTCTCTACCACTCAAGAAGAACCTTGAGTCAAAAATGCAATATTCCAATGAATGGAATACCTCCAGCTAGAGGAATTAAATATTTCTTTTGCTTTATTTTCCAACTACAGTTGCTCTAAAGGCAATGGTAGAAGTTAAAGCAATGGTTAACCCATTGGATCGATATCCACATCATTTATACTCTTCTGGTCTTTTTTTACCCTTCAGCAGATGAACAGGGAAAAAGAAGAATAAGGAACAGAAAGAAAAAAGCCCTCAAAGACCTAAAAAGCTGAAAGCTGAGTTTAAGTTCTCTTGTTCTCAATTAAAAATTAAATTTGCAAGATAATAAACCCATAGTTGTTAACTCATCGTAGTTTCAGATTTGGCACAGTCCTCTGAGTACTGTGCACAGCTCAGGAAAGGTCTATATCCTGTTTTTAAAGCACTCACTTGAAACATAGACTAACTAAACAATGTAGGTTCTGTATTCTAGTTTAACATACACCTTCAAAAAAGTTGTGTTATTAGGGAACACATGTTTTCCAGGGCTACAGTGGAAACTACAGCAAGTTACACCAACTGTAACAGATGAAGGCCCCCTAAAAGACTTCTTTTCCAGTGGCTCTTGATTGTTGTGAAGAGCTGCTGCTGAGCACAGGTCTGTACTCTCTGGTCAGAGCTGCAAAGGTCTAACTGACCCCAATGTAGAAACTCAGCTATTCAACTCCTGTAGAAGGTTTCAGGCTAAGGATGTGCAAATAATATGAGCTACCTAGCACCTCCACTGCCAGGTGGGTTCTGGATTATACGTTTAAGTGCATTATAAAGGAATTGCCCTACCCCCACATTCTCAGTAGAAAAAAACCCTAGTTTAGTAGGTGAGATTTGCCAAGCAGTATTGCTGACCCACTTTAAAGCATGCTAGATTTATTGTAGCCTATTTTCACCCCAGCCAGATATTCAGACAAAAGACAGTAATTCACCAACCATATCTTTTTTATAAATCTATTTCTTTTATGAAGTTATATCAGTTGGTGCCATTGCTTGAGACAAGATTTTTATATGTGGCTTAGAAACTTATGTCTGAGCAGGTCATTCTATACTCTCTTTGTAGTCAATGAAGAGAAAAAGACAGAATGCAAGTCCTCTCATCTGTTTTAAACATTTTGGTTTCAGATGTAAAGCATGCACCCTAGAAGGGCTACTGAATATAAATGGAGCGCAAAAAAAAAACCACCAACCGATAGTTAATAGATGTTTGCATTACCTGCATCCAGAGAGCAACAAAGCTGGTGAAGGGTCTAGAGAATGAGTCTTATGAGGCGCGGCTGAAGGAACTGGGGCTGTTTAGTCTGGAGAAAAGGAGGCTGAGGGGACACCTTATCGCTCTTTACAACTACCTGAAAAGAGGTTGTAGCGAGGAGGGTGTCGGTCTCTTCTCCCAAGTCACAAGCAATAGGATGAGAGGAAAAGGCCTCAAGTTGTGCCAAGGGAGGTTTAGGTTGGATATTAGGAAAAATTTCTTCACTGAAAGGGTTATCAAGCATTGGACCAGGCTGCCCAGGGAAGTGGTTGAGCCACCATCCCTGGAGGTATTTAAAAGGCACATAGACATGGTGCCTGGGGACATGATTTATTGGTGGACTTGCCAGTGCTAGGTTAATGGCTAGACTTGATGATCTTAAGGGTCTTTTCCAACCTAAATGATTCTGTGTGTCTACATTTAACCAAATTAATCTCTTCCCTGGAATTTTTCAGACTACACTGCTGAATTTAGTATCATTAGAAGTAGAAACTGCATCTCTTCTTTTAAATGGGTGGATTAAAATTATTTAAAAGTCATGCTCCTCTCAGTTTGGTGTCACTTGAAATGCTGTGTAAAGTTCCCCAAGTAAAAAGAGACTCTCTTAACAGTAAAAATATTCTCAGTCACAGATTGAGCTGGCCCGGTACACTGAAAGCAGGATAGAGATCTTGATAGCTGATTTACAGAAGATTTATTCATCCTAAATGCTTTAAAAAAAAAAAAAAAAAAAAAAAAAAAAAGACTTAAACCAAAAAGCTCATTTCAGGGAAGCAAAATATGAGATAAACACTACACTGAGCCTAAAGGATGTCTGGCTGTCTGTGGATCTGAAAAACTTTTAATTTTACCATGTATTCTCTTCCAGATGTTAAGATTGGTCACCCATGCTGCTGTGATTTTCTAGCTTCTAGCCTTACAAGATTCATTAGCTGTTCATCAACCAAGATGCATATATGACACACTGCAAGAAAGATGGTATTGCTGTTATGATGGCTTTTAAATAACAGGTTCCTGACATTTGATATTTGTTGGATCCCATCTCTTGATCGCTTAGCTTCCTTGTTGTTGAGCAAATAGTCTTTACTCACATTACCCCTTCAAAAAATCCTGCAAGAAATTCTTGACACACCAAACAATTCTTGCACGGCATTTCTTTTCAGTATAAGTATTGCATTTCAGCATTTCAGATATAAATTTTGTATGCAGCAATTTATTGTCTAGCATTCTGTGAATTTGAATTCATAATGCTTTGGTAAAATTCTTAAATTTTCAGTTAAACTTTTCTTCACAAGGCTCTGTTTGCCTGGTCCGCTTAGCTGTCCACCTCCTCCTATTATTAATTTATCTACATGTACTTGTCCCAGTGGCAACAATGATGTTGCTTAGCTGGTGCTATTTTTAATCATCAAAACACTTTGCAAACATTGTCTTTAGAAACTGCATGGGTAAGATTTTGGAGTACCCCTAGTGCCTTTCACTACAGAAATACTGAGGAAAGTAGATGGCATAAAGCTTCTGCATGAGCAAAAGGTTTTGATTAGAACTCGCATCTCTCTATATTCAGACTGTGTTTGAACCTCTTCTTTCCTTGCCAAGCTCTGCTTTGGTGATGTAAGCCAGATGCAATAACAATCCTTTTCTGAAGTATTTTTACATTATGTAGCTTTTGGTGTAGAATTAGGCTGTTTCATTTTTGTGTGTCTCGTCAAGGGGAGAACATCATCTGCCCTTCCCTCCATCCTCCCCTGCATCCCCCATCCCACAACCTTTTCAGCATCCCTCACAGTTCGATACTCCTTGAGAAAGTAGAGATTTGTGTATGGTCTCTGCAAGCCTATCAGATGTAGACTTTTGGGAGGTGTGGATTGCAATTTTTTTTAATTTGTCACTATTGGGGAACAGAATAGTGGCTTTTGTTTTGTTAGAAATAGTTTAAACATTGCAAATAATTTCAAGTTTTTGCAATTAAATGTATTTTGTTTGATTGTGCCATTTGTACATTTAGCTCCTTCTTCCTCATAACTAAAAGATTATCTGATGAATAAATATCCTAGTTATAGACAGGATATCAGAGTAAGGTGTGGAATATTTTACTACAAAGCTATAGTAAAACTTTGAGATCATCCACTAGTATGGCAACTTGAAGTAGTTCTTGTAACAAGTGTCTTGTTTTTGAAAGTATCTACTCAAAACAAATATCAGGGATCAAATGATGTCTATTTAATAAGAATCCATTCACCTTATTTTATAGTATTTCTACTATATTCAAAATCATATTTCTGTTCACTTTTACACATATTAAATATATAAAAGTCTTTTAAGTCTGAGTACTTGTGTCCAACTTCAATTACCTTAGTTCTGCTTATTTTGTTTTATTTATAACTTTAATCCAAAATAGTGGATATGTCAACCAAAACCATGTCAGGGCTTGCCAAGCTGTTGTAGCCCAGATCACCAACGTGCATGAATCACGCTGTTAGCATTTCATATTCTGGGTCATGTTTTTAGGCTTTAAATGTGGCTCAGGAAAGTTTGGAGGTTTTATTTAATCAACGAAAGAGATTTATGCTTTTCTTCCCCCCAGATATGATCTAGCAGAATGCTGCCCAATATGACTGGAGCTCTTGGGTATCTATGCTGATAGGCAATAACATGTTCTCATGATGAAAACAAGAAGGCATTTTACAGTATAGGAAATGGAGTTGTATAATTAGGGATCCATAATGAGAATTCTTACTATTTCCATGGAGATTATGTACTGGAGATGGCTAAAAGGAGGAAAATCAGGATGCACTGGTCAATCAGTGTATGACTGTGAACTGTT
Source organism: Buteo buteo (assembly GCF_964188355.1). Lineage (NCBI taxonomy): Eukaryota > Metazoa > Chordata > Aves > Accipitriformes > Accipitridae > Buteo > Buteo buteo. Next base: position 30,753,663 of record NC_134178.1, read on the forward strand.
AGTGTGATGCAGGCGTGGAAAAAGCTAATGACATTTTAAGATGCTTTAGGCAAGATAGTTTTGGAAGAGAAGACTGTCCTTTTGATAGGCTTCACTGAGACACTATTTGGACCACTTTTCTGGTCATTTACATTCTGAAAAGAATTTATGTAGGCTAGAAAGGGTACAGAAGAAGAACAGAACGATGATTAAAGGAATGGATTATTCAGCATATTCAGCAAAGAAGTTACAAGAGCTTGGACAATTTTTCCTTGCCAAACAAAGTTGAGAGGGGGCAAATAGGAAGGTAAGAGAAGATCAGTTTCAAAAATATCAGCAAAAGTTCAATACAAACTGGTAGTGAATCAACTGAAACTGGAAGTTGGGGGGGGGGGGGGGGCAGGGGAAGTGCTTTCATGCTTATCAGCATAAAACTCTGGATCAACCTTCCAGACAAAGCAGCTGGGACAAGGAACTCACACTGCTTTAAAACAGAGTTCAATCACTTTATGCAGGAATACCTAAGATTTGCTGCAGACAAAAAACCAAGTCTATGCTACAGGTCTTTAAATTGCTGGTGCAGAGGTACAGCCAAAAAATTTACTTGCATGACACCTATACTGTATTAAACCTCTGCATCAGAATTTCTTTTGGTTACCTGCCAATAGCAAGAAAGTTCTTTTTGCCTATGACACACCATTTGTTTTCAGAGGTTTTCTTCTCCTTCCTCTGAATCCTGTCAGATTAAGTCTAGAGTGTTTTTCAGCATTCAGCTTTATTGCCCCAAAGTTGGCCCCATCGATTGGCTGCAGCTAGAGACAGGCTGCAAGTAACATGTGCCAGCCTGCCTGCCAACTTTCAATCCCCAGGACCAGGGCACCAGCTCCTCTCCACTTCCCTCAGGCTAAGCCAAACCAACTCAGCCCCAGCTAAGAAAAGCAAAAAGATGAGCCAAAAATCAAAAAGCAGTCCCTTAACTTTAACATGAGATACAATTTTTTGGACCTCTGGACGTTTCTCACATCATATTACCTACTACTGCAATACTTAAGGCATTTGCAATACTCTTATTTGTCCATGGCTTCTGTCATTTTACCACATATAGCCTGCGTTTGTAATAGCATTATCAAGCAATTTGTTCCTGGACTGCTTGCAAACATGCAAAGTAGACATTTTGCAGACCTTCCAAATCAGACACCTGTGGTCAAACTGCCTGTGCATGCGGGACGCTGGTGTAAGCCTTCAAAACCATTAAGAGCACTTAAAAGAAATTTAATTCTGTTAAATAATTGTAGATGTGGAACATATGTTTATGGAAGTGCTCTGAAACAGCAGTTGAGTTCTTCTGAAGTTGTTAGTATTTACTTTAGGCAGAAGCATTTTTCAAGCTCTGCTTCAAATAATTGGCAGGAAGCCCTGTAAAACTTACTCTGAGAACTGGATTGCTAAAACACCCAAATCAATTTCCTAATACTCTTTCAGCCCAGACTCTAATTTTAACACCTCCCCCTTGACCAGCAGCTCTGGCTGACAATAGTTAACTCCAGAGATTTGCGTCTATCTGCATACGACAATATATTCAAATACTGACTGTACAGAAAGCCCAGAGTGTTTCTTCCTCTCCACTAGAAGGCTGCTTGCTGGCCTCAGCCTCTCCCCTGCTTCATTTTAGAAACTTCCCCTTCCCTAGGTGGCCTCCAAAACCACCTGGCCCCACCCAGTTCCCTGACCTCCCCTCCCAGCCCATTCCATCACCTTTCTCTGCCCTTGCCCACCATAAACAGGGACCACATTGATTCAGCTGGGCTGATCTACCCATCGTGCTCCTTACCTGAGCCAACCACACAGGGCAGGAGGGAAGGCATTCAGCATCCTGTTTTATGGTGCTATTAATCATTGGAATTGTTTTTACTGAACAAAACATGCTGCAAAATCAGTAGGCAGTAATCCTGACTATTATCATTTGTTTCATCTGCAGTGACAAGGCAGTATGACCTAACTGCAGCTCTCCTGTAGTTCAGTTATTGTAGATAACACAGCTGTCATTTTCAAGAGTGGTCTTGGTGGTTTGGACATGCTGCTGACAAAAATAACATGGGAATTGTGAGTTCAGTGTCATAGCCAGCTTTAATGATTAATTCATTCCTCTGGTTTTGTTTAGTAAGATCTAAGATCTCTGCTTTTAATTTTATGTAATCACAATACTTGCTGGAAGAGAAGAGGAATCTTGGGGATGTATGCAGGAGGATTCCTTCTCAAAACAGGAGCGGACCAAAAATGAAACCACCCTGCCATATAAATGCAGGAGTGAATTCTACATAAGAGCAGAATTAGTATGCTGATTGAAAGCAAACTGAGGGGGAGGGGGAGGGAAGCTATATCCCTTATTTAATAATAGTTTTTCATTACAGTTTTCAAAAATGTGGTCTCCTCTAACCATGCATTACTTCTGAAATGGTCTAAAACATGTGGTGGAAGTTCCAGGTGTGGGAGTTGCAATATAAGCTATCAAGGAAAACAATATATAGATAGATACATACAAATCAAAATAGAAGAAGATGATCTATTTAATCATTTACATAGGGCTGCAGTACATTATGATTTCTAGCAAATACCAATCCCTGTAACACCAGTTTTCCTCATAGAATAGTATTTTTAGAGGCAATCATAGACCAATTAGTATTAATTAAGATCGTAAAAGATGAAGTATCATACAGGAAACAACTCTCAAGGGTGAGAAATGGTGTAACATCAGGTCTATAAAGCATCTGCCTGCTTAATGGGTTGAATCATGTCTAAGCACCTCAAAACCACCCTGCTAGGTAGGAAGCTAGCAGGATCCACACATGTAGTCTCTTGTATCCTGCAGATACACTCAACCTGGGGTTCTTTCATACTTCCTAAGAGTGTGGCAATGAAGCCCAAAACACTGGCTTTAAACAAGCCACTGTAAGGATTTGGATCATGTCACCCAATGGATCTCCTCTTTCCATATGTTGTTGTTCACTTTTGACTTCAAGATCACAAAATGTTTTCAAGCTAGGGAATCTGAGGGAAGTTGTGAGCTAGGTATACCTAGTGATGGGCCCTTCAGCTCTGAATTTTTCTTTCCCCTTTTAACAGCCACATCCTGGAGATCAGCATTGTCCCTGCACACTGCAAGTGTGTTCTTGGTGCACTGTCATCAGAAAAAAAAAGAAAAAAAAAAAGAGGAATTTGAAAAATGAGAATGAAATATATACAGATGATAATTGATGGTAACAGTAGGGAAGGAGATTAAGCAGGATCTTTGTTAGGGGAATTCAAGCCACCAGCAGCCCTGGAGCTAACATCCAGCAAGTAAAAAAGAAGTGACAACAAATGTTACAGCTCTGAGCCCAGCCAGCCAAACCCCTTGAAGCAAGAGGTTGCAGAGCGTGCTGATGCACTCAGTGTCCTGACAGTGAGTCTAACCCTTCTCTGGATAGAAAGGCAGATCAGGGAGGGGAGAGCAAGGTACAGGAGATAGTCAGTTCTCATATATACATATTTTGGAATGGGGTGAGAAGATGAATCAGTTTATTTGAAGAGTGAGATTATTAAGGAGGTTTGAACAGCATGTGCAGGAAAAAATCTGATTATGCAAAATGGAGGAAAAAAAAAAGAGGAATTAAAAAGATTCCAGTGTCAAAAACACTAATTTGTTGGAAGAAGAACATCAGCCAGCAGGTTGGACTGCATACTGAGTGGAAAGCAATGAGGAAGAAGAGAGGGAAGAATAATAAGAACAAAAAGCAGCAGCAGCTAATGGGATAAGTTTCTGTGAAAACGAGCCTAAAGATTCGGAGATGTATATGCAAAAGTCCCTGCCATGTAGAGGTCTAAATGTGTGTAGGAGGAGGGAGGGGGGGTCACGCAGGCAAAACCTGACATCAAATATTGATTCCGTCTATTGTCCAAACTTTTTGAAACCCCATCCTAAAAAAAGCATGTTTTTACAGAGACAGTTTTATAGTAATTTCTTCTCTTCAAACCCTGAACCCTACAAAGAAATTCACAAAGAAAGTTTTTAAAATCATGATAGAAGTAAACACTCATATCATTAAAAGGTGATTGTTAAAACAGATGTCACTTTAGTTTCTTTTCACTTGCCAAATTCAAGAAACAGTGTGAAACAGAATATAAAATGCTAGAGAAAGAGCTCTTTGCTAAAAGGTCATTTAAACCAGGAACTTCTTTGAAGATGTAAAGCCACTTCAGTATTATTTAGTCCCAGTCACTCAGCAGGGTGTCAGCAGTGAGGGACCTATTCTGTTAACAGATAGCCCTCCAGACTATGCCAATACCTGAAACATTGAAAAACACCTATTTATGCTTTTATATTTTACAATGATCACAAAGAAAGGCCTTCCCTGGTTTCTAGGTCTTAAGCAACAAAATTCATCCAGTTTTGTAAGGAGATCTCTCCTGCAGATGCTCTAGTGAGCCTGCAGAGCAGAGTAACAAATGCTGGGCCTTTACTCACAGCCATGTAATCCTGTTGACTCCTGAAGAGAAAGTGACACATACAATGGAGATCAAAAAGTACTTAAAGGCAGAGGCCCATATCCCTAGAGACAAATGAACAGCAGAAGAAATGTTCTGAGGCATGAAACAGCCAAAAGTACAACTACAGAAACTAGGTAAAGCTAAAGTCTGGCAGAGTTTGGGTTTTGGCATTAATGAAGAAGTTACATAGTCAAAAGAAATCTTGTTAAACACCTGTTCTTTGTGTTTCCTGCTGTTGCATCCAAATGTTATTTAAATTCTGTTCTTTCCTTAATTAGTTTTCAAGTTGCAACATCATGTCAGCCGCACAGTCAGTATCTTGCTTCTCCTTTTGTTCAAGCCAGAAGCAACTCTGCTTTTATTGAGAGCTGGCTACTCTTGGTGCTTCAATCCTTCACTTACATACAAATAAATGTATAGATATAGATATATACATATAATAGCCTTTTACACATTTTCTTCATGATCGATAGTAGCTGGACACTTCTTTAACAGATTATTCCTGTTCTTGTAAATGAGGACCAATATCCAGAGATTTGAGGACACACAATATGAAATTATTTACTTAAAATGCTCAGAACAAAAGCCCCTTCAAAAAAAAAAAGAAAGTCAACTGTGTCTTGTCTTCTGCTAAAAAGCATGGGAGAAAATGAGACTGCAGTGATCTCAAGATGTTAAAGGTGGCCAGGTCACTTAAGCAGGTATCAGATCATTTACTGTAAGCATAACGGAAAGCCTGTAGTGTGCTCAGTTTTTGAGAGGGCATGCTTTAAGTCAGGGTGTACCCTGGAGACAGGAAGGAGAACAGAAATGAAAAGAGAAGCCCTAAGAAACTACATCTGGCTTTTGTCTCTTCCCTCACACTTTTCTCCCTCACTGTTCTTTCTTCCACTCATTTTTTCTCTCCCCACTCCTAGCAGCCTCCCTTGAAAACTCTGCTCTTACTGACAGCATCCAGCATTCAACCCTGCTTGCAGCTACCCTCCTCCCAATCCTTCCTGCATTGCTGGAGCCAGCTGCTCTATTTTATTATGAAGCCTTTCCTTAACCTGCCATGCAAGCCTGTTAGGAGGCAAAAATAAACACAATTATTGAAATCCTGTTGCCAAGCTCCTTAGCTGCAATCCTTCCCTGAAGTGTGGCCTAAATCAGAGTGCAGTGACATCTTCCTCCTGCAAAAGCACCCATATGCCAGTAGGTTTTGTCAGCAGAAGTCCTAAAGGTCCTGCAGCAGCCAGCAGTAAACCTAAATCTTCAGATCAGCATCAGCTATAGACATTCACTAAGTTGGCATTACAAGCTATATGCTCAGATTCCAAGTCTGCCAGTGCCGGAGCCCCGTAAATCCCGCTTGGCTGGCACAGCAGTGCAGAGTCACAATTTGCAGGGAGTCACTGTCCTCCCTCCTATTTCCCATGCAACAGCCAGAGCAGTAAATGTCACTCTCCCCATCCCACACTTCTCCCTGCCCCACCACTATACTTCCCTCTGCCTCCCTCTCCCATGTCTCAGCCAGACCTGACCCTCATCCTTGGGTCAAGGATTTCGACTTTGTCTCCGCCACTGACAAACCTTGAGCATATTCTCTCTCAGGTGTTACTGTCTGCAGTACTAACCAAGGCACTAACCAATGCAGAGACCTTTCCCACAGCATAAACCCTCCTGGGCACTAGCCTTCATCTATCCCTGTGGGTCCTGTGGTATTTAGGAATGAACCTACTTCCTCGAACTCTTTAGGCACAAATCATAAACCCAATACTAGCATTAAGCACATCCTCAGCAATACACATAGCAGTCCATGGCTAGTTATAAGCCATTTGTCTCATCTTCACCCTTCCTTATCCAAACTCTTCTTGTCCTGCAGAATCCTCTGTAACCTGAAGGTTATGGTTAAGCTGAGGGTGAGCAGCATCCCTCTGGCCAGCACTCTTCCACCGCTGCATCGCCCTGCTCTCTTTCCTGTGCCTCTTGCTGTGGTGAAGTAGCTTGAGAACAACAAGCCCAGGAAGGTAGGGGAGGATCCTGGCTCACCTCACTCTTTCATAGGCAAATAAGGCCTGCCACCGGCACATTTTGGCTGGTCTGCTTTGCCTTACAATCCCCACAAGCAGATCAGATGCTGTCAGAGATGGAGATGACAGCACTTGCTAGGAGCAGTCCCAGAGCAGTCCCAGTCCTCACAGGAACCACCCTGGGGCCAGTGTCAGACCTCCTTTGCATCGCATGAGGCAAGATACAGGGACACCAACTATCAGGTCGCACATTTCTGAAAACACACAGCCAGGTGTCCAAGCCTTGACAGGTGCCATGCTGGCTAAAAGAGGCTTCAAACAAGGACCCGTCTTAAAACCCTAGGATCATTCCTGTTTAAATTTCCTTGCTTAGGGGATTTGCTATTGTAAGACTGTTATTTTCCTCCTGACTAGCCGGGCTTGCAGTCCTTCCTTAACTCTCCAGTCAGGATAATGTGGCATTTGGTTAGTCTGGCTTAAGTAGTACCAATATTGGAACTATTTTAAGGCTCCAATATTGGAAACTATTTTAAGAGGTGGAGGGAAGGTGTTCAAGAGAGGGAAGCATTACTCGTGATTGACAAATAAGCAGTTGTGTCTTCAGAAGCCAAGTGGGAAGGTATGAGCCTGAGATTTAAGAGAGGAAAATAATGAGATTAAATACTTCTTTGCCTTTTCATTATACATCCAGTTTTCTTAACGGTGTTTTTTCTCTGTAGGAATCTGAATATGAAACTGTGAGATGTTCTGCATATTGCCCTTTTACAGCTTTTATCTGAAATCTTGCAGCGTCAAGTTTTGGCTTCAAATTCTTGAACAGTCTATAAACAATAGTGGAAAATCTATGGTGGAGTGAGTGCAATAGAATTCTCATAAAAAATATAAAAGAAAATATTCTTTTACTCCCAAACAAAATGCTCTATGGGCACTTACATATTTTCAGTATAAAATTGATTTAGCTAATCTTCTACACTAGCACTGTACTTAAAATCAATTGCATTTTTTCCATTTTAAAATGTTCAGATTTTGAAGAATGATTTTCCTGCTACCTGTACATTCCTGCTATCTGTAATGTAAAGGGATGCTAATGACAATGAAAAATTTATTTTTCATGGGCTGGAAAGGAGTGGAAATCCCATTTCAATTATGGTTAATTATGGTAGCTTTGCTACCTCTATCCCCTCCACTGAAAATGCATGCCTCATTCAAGCCTCTTGTCCTTCTTTGACCTCTCCTTGCTTACCTAATGTTTTATTCATTAGTAAGATGTGGCAGGAAATGTCATGTCATTAGTGTTGTATTCATGTACTTTGAAGACCATCTACCACTTTGTGACAGATTGTGTGGATTCTTCCATTAACAAATCAACAGATTTACTCATTTCTTTAAAAAAATATTTAAACCTATTGTTACTACTTTTAGCATGTAGCTTCTTCAAGGCAGATATTTAAATATTAATAAGTTTTAGGTCCTAAAAGTTTCTAACAAGGTGAAAGTACTTCTGCAGGTCTTGTAGTCTGATCAGTATCTCCCTCCCTCTCCTCCCTTTTCTTATTGTTAGATGCTCAGTTTCTCAGATGTGTTATACATGGTAAATTGATGAGATATGTCTTGAAATTCCCAACTTTTCTGTAATATACATCTGCTCCAGAGAACTGGCAAGCCTAAGAAGTTCAGCTGCAAATGCGTCAGCCTGAACCTAAGAAGTACAGATTGAAGGCAGTGACTCACTAGTTCACGATGGAGTAGCTTTGTGCAGTCAACTTTTTCCTACATTAAACAGCTCTGGGAGAAAAAGTTGGGGGCGGGTCTGGGAGCTGGTTTGGGGGTTTTTTTGCTTATGTGTAGACTTCCATTCCATCTTAGCCTCTGGTTTTGTATAAAATGAAGTAAACTTAGCTTTCTACACAGTGGGGAAAATCTTCAGAAAAGACATTTAATAAACTCATTGTTCTACCATCCATTTTTTCTTGGAATTTGCCATGATAGGCTCGAGTGTGCACAGATGGCCCCACCTACTCTAAGAAGGAAAAAAGAAAATTCTCTAGAGAGACTGATCTGATGAATGTGTGTGTGTGTGTGTGTGTGTGTGCACTTTTGTTTAAGCAGGGAGAAACTGGACGAGGTGCAAGTGACCATCCTTAACATTAAAAAGTTATCTGGTTTCTGATCCATAGTGAAAGAGAGCATTGGAAAATTTCAAATCTTTCCACTGAGATTAGACAACAGATAGTGCAGCTATCTCAGCTGTCACAGGTGAGGGGGCCCACAGCAACTGGAGCAAATGAGAAATAACATAGTTTTTACTCATAGCAAAAGGCTAACCACTAAGAATTTGCAGCCTGTAGCTGGAGGCTGGGGTGCTGGGGTTGAATGTTTTTGTCTGAGAATAAATAAGAGCAGCAACAGTCTGTGACTTACACTGGAATATAGTAATTAGCATGCCGGATCAGATTTGTACCTCATCTTTAATCAAAAACAGGCAGAACACTGAGGTGGCCAGGCCGGGTTGGAGAAGGATAAGGAAGAGGAGGGCATTTTATATATTTGGCACTAGACATTGAACTGCATGTTTTTTGAGCTCTAACACATCATTTTTTAAACTAAACCATATTGCGAAGCATAGGCACTTTTAATGGATAGAAAGATGTGGCTTAGTACGCAATTAGGTGAAAGACCTTGGAAGGGTTGTCCATGAATATTTTTTAATTCAGGCAAAATCCAGACATCTTTACCTAAATCTGTACTCTCTCTATCTGATAAAATTTATATCCTCAATGTAAAAGAAACCTGGCTATTTCTCACTTCACTGTCTTTTAGAGAGAAACGCAATTACTTTTGTGCAGCTTTCAGGTACAAAGCAAAAATAACCAATGCACAGTATTTTCAAAATTCCCTGATTTCAGTAGCATTAAAAATTAATTTCTTCATAAAAGAAGTCCTACTTTTTCCTTATCTAATTACAAAGGTCTCTACAATGTTCTCAAATACATTCAACAAGAAAACGCCCTTTGTGCAGAAAGCTAAAAAGTGATTTATCACTGCATATAAAAACAATGTGCTTGAGATATAAGCTCAGGCAGGCTGCTGGCTAATTTTTCTAAACTGATGCAGCTTTTGGGTATGGCTTCAGACTGGAGTCCTGAAACAAAATGTAATTTAGCAGAATGGAGAGCAATTATTTCACTGCATATCACCATTAAATAAATCTGTTTCAACAGGTAGTTCTGAAAGTGACATCCTTAGCAGCTCTATTCATCAGGGACCCACAAACACCAGTCAATTTTCAAAATATTGAGTAGAAGTTGAGATTCTTAGGTTGCCCAAATCATATCTTCCTTTTACAATGGTACTTACCCTTACAAATATCCATTTTCTGTTAAGCTGTATGAGTTGTGGAGGTGATTCTTTCTGTTACATTCTTACAACTTTGAGGAAACTCTGGTAAGAAACTGCTTTGGCTGAGGAGGAGCTTTCGCTCCGGACGCATCCTGCTCATGTACTCCTCCCTGCACCTCCCTGGCAGCAGCTCTCAACGTTTGCTCCAATGCAACCCAGCATTGCTGAAAAACAAATCAAACAATGATGGAAATAGTCCACGCCCGGGCTGGCTGAAGCCATTTGTCTTCAAAAAATACTTACAAAGAAAGCAATCCAAACTAGTGAAAGATAATAGAAATGCTTCCCAAGACTATTTATGCTAGATCTACAGGCTGTTTGTTTGCCTTCTCTGGAAGAAAAATATAATCAGTATCCTGGGTATATCCATCACCATTTCTATGACCCTCACAGGAATTTTTCCCCAAAAGCTATTTGGACAGCAGCACCTGCATCAGGAAGAAAGGAGTTAAATAATCTGAGCAGGTTTCTATAAGCCGCTGTGCTATCCAGTACTCCAAAATCTGATAGTAAAGGTGAACCAACAGAAAAGTTGTCTGTCTCCCCACCAGTTGCCAAACCACTGATAAAGTTTACAGCAAGATTTCCTTTCTTTTTCCAATAACTTTGTTTATATTAAGCCCTGCCTCACCAACAGCTATATATAAAAACAGTCATCCTTTCAGGAAAGTTTGACGTATGTGATTGTTTTGGTAAAAAAGTATTATATAGGACTAAAATGCTGCCTGCTTTAAAGATATGCCCTTTTGATATGTAAGATATTGCTCTGTGAGAGATTCAACATACTTAATCACCTGTTATACCAGTCAAGAAACAGCATATAAATTTTAAAATCCTAGGCCGTGTCCTCTGTCTGTTAATCCCTGAGCTTCCTCACTAGAAGTGCTCTTGATTGAGTGATTAAATGACAAAGATCCCATTTTAGTAACACAGCTTTCACAAACTGATACTGGTGTACATTATGAATTCAGATGACCAAGAAACAGCACGTTACATCAACAAGTCTATTTAACACAACTGAAACTGTTATTTTCCTTTAATTTTGAGGAGACTAAGCCATTTAATTCTTTCCTCTACTAAATCACAGGTTGTCTTCCAAATGACTGACTTCTTAGAAAAGAAAAGTTCTCATACCCCAAAATGAAAGCCCAAAATTTGGCATGGGAGGGAAAGAGATGTGGAACTCTGGTTACAACTTTGTTGATTGGTTAGACAAGGAGGTAATTTTACTGCATATTTTCTTATCTTTATTAATTGAAAAACATCCTTTCTCCTTGAAAATGAAGTTCAAGCTCTTTTTCAGTCTTAATCAAGAAATTGTCCTTTTCAGTTTCCTGATCTGTCAAGATTTGACAGATAAGTTCTGAAAATTGCAACAAAACTGTGTGATTTTCACTAGCTATCTGAAGATAAATTCCCTCTGGCTCAGTTTTGCCATTTTTTGAAACTGCTGAGCTACTTTTTTGTCTTGTTGCAAGGCCTGAAGAAAGTAGGTTGTGAAAGAAAAGAATCTTTTTTAAAAGCAGATGAAGGGGCATTTATGTTAAATTCTTTCCTTTACTTAAGCAATTTCTGAGGAACAATCCATACAGAGAAGTACAGAGCAACTCTGACTACTTAGCTTTGCTTATTTTGTCTTATCTGCCTAGCCTTCAACCCATCAAAGAATGTTAGGGCTAACATGAAGTGTCCTTCCCAGTAGTCCATGACCTCACATGGGAGTTTTTAGGTTCTTTATGATATAACATTTATCTTCATGAGAGAAAGTTCTCTCAGTCATGGTTAATCAATGCCTAGAACCCTAAATTGTTATAAACGTATATCCATTATTTTGATTTGTGTTTCATAATTGACTTGTCCTGAAGCAAAAGAGGGGGAAATACATGCTGACATAATTTTGTTCAATTGCTACTTAAGTTATGTAATTCCTTAAGCTTATTAGTCAAATTGCTACCCGTTGTTGACATGAAGTAACGGTAATATTTGCAGATGGTTAGGGCTTGTGTATAATTTCCACACTCACAGGAAGCCCTTGTATGGTATATGTGATGATACAATGACAGTAGTCAGAAGTTTACAGTCTAACAGACACAACAAAAAAATTGCAGAGGAGGAAGATACAATCCCGCAACTGAAATCTGGCATTTTTTTGAGTTTAGAAGTGATTCCTGTTTGCAACTGCCCCTTCTCTTGTGCTTTCATGAACCAACTAATTTTGTGTAGTCCTCATGGTCGAAATAGCTCTTTAGGAACAATGTACAATACAGAAATCAGTCTTTTAGCAGAAAAGTTAGTCTTCCATCATGCTCAACAAAAAGCAATTTTCCCTTGCTATAAGATGAGGACAGATGTGGAAGCCAGGGTAACTTCCTGAAGCAGCAGAGGTAGAAGCAAAGCATCCACGCAGTCTGAATCACGACAGGTTGGGCAGCCTCATCTTTCTGCTGCTCCTGCCCGTCCCTGCATTAAATCCTCATCTGCAATTAGTGATGACATGTTCTAATCCTCTTCATACAAGCTATCAGAGGATTGTAACTTCATATGGGAAATATCAGGGGAAGAAAAGCTCAGAACAAAAATCCTTTTTTACAAAAGCATTCAATAACAAAGAAAGAAAAACTAAAAATAAAGAGCAGACAGACTGCATAGGAAGGTTTGTTTAGAACTAAATAACTTCAGAAAAACAGCTTGGCTTTCAATTTATTGCTGTTCCTTTGTGGGATTGACATCTTGTTTGAGGGTGCAATTTATGCTTGCAAAATTAATTTCATACAGAAGTAGTCATACTTGTGAGTAAATGTTATGCTCTTCAGGTAATAAAAGAAATAATGATAATAATCAGATTTGTTTCTAGAATTGAATGGCAGCTTAAAAATTGTCAACAAAAGTTAGTCACAAAGAAGATCATCCTACATATTTAACCCTTCACATACTGTTAATTTTCATTTTTGCTGCCACCTTCTTCACCATCAGATGGCAAAGATTTCTTTTCATTTCATGGAAATGAATATTTGAAAGGAATCATTTATTTATACACAGATGATATCATGTAATGCTGCATCCTCAGCTTCAAGGTCAGATATATTTATTGTGCTCAGATAAATTACCTATTATTATTATTATTATGCCTATCCAGTGTAAATAGATTTTTAGCATAATTCTTTTTCTTTCATTTGCAGCAGGGAGTTTTTGACGTTTGAACATAGGCTCTTCCTTCCTATTATTTTATGCATTTGCCCTCTGGTCATTTTCAACCCCTGCAGTCAGAATAATGAATTCCTCTTTATTGCACTGTCAGAGTGCTGTTATTATCGTGGAATTTTTCTTCTCCTGGAAGGCTGTTTTGTAAGTTATTTTTGAAAAGCTATACTACATATGTGTTTGGGATTTATAGGACTGTAGTGATCCATCACCTTCTTGCACATCCGATGCAGCCACTGTAAACTCAAAGAAAAAGAGGATTCTCATCCAACAATGGACATCAAGCCATTCTGGGAAGTATTATCTACTTCTAACTCCTTGCCCCTTTTATGCAGGAAACACAAACTCCGCTCAAGATCACAGATAGATTTCTGTTTGCCTTTGCAGTAAGGCTGTCATTTTCTTTATGCCACCTCCAGTTACTGCTGGCTTTTGAGAAGACAAAAATTTGTGTGTGATTCTGAACCTAGGTCTTCTGCATGATAGCAAATGGTGCTGCTAGTTGAGCTTTTAAAACAGCTGTCAGATTCATGTAAAGCTGTTTTTTTCCCATAATTATCTTAGCACAAGATACCATTTTAAAAGTCTTATTTAGCATCCTCCACACAGTAAGAAAGTCACTTTTAGTCTTGTCATGGAATTATTGCAGATGCTATTTTTAATCACAAAAAAAGCTTGCCTCCGTATTCCACACATTTCACAAGACTCTTTCCATTGCTTTTCACAAGACCAAAGCCCTCATAATATCACTGTCTTTGCTAGGAAAGGAGGGCTGGAATTTATAGTTCTGCTTTTTGGTTACTGGCAGACTTCAACCTGACATAATAAATATTCAGACTTGAAGCAGGAGAACCATGAGGCTTGCAAAGCGATGGAAGCAATAAATGTACTTCAGAGGTGGAGGCAGGTCCAGAATTACTTCTGCTGGACTACTTTCCTAAAGGTAGTTACTGCCACACATAAACTGAGATTACTGGGATTTTGAGCAGATGTGAAATGATTTTATATTGGGTAAAACCAGGTTCATTTATGTTTAGAAATATTAAGTCCTCATATGTACAAGACAACCCTGTTCATCTGGCTTCTGTTTATTAAACAAAATGGTGAGTTCATAGGATTTCAGGCAATTTCCTAATTTTTCCCTTTACCTGAGGGTGTTCTGCCATAACAAAAATTACCCTGGTTGTAAATTGCATATCAATGGTTCCCAAAAATCCTTATTTCTGCAGTTCTGTAATGTCGTCTTCTCCATTCTCAGTTCATAGGAATCACTATTCTATAAACAGCCTCAGTTACTGATTGAACATTACCTATTTTTTTCAGATGTTCCTAGAAAGCTAAAAGAAAGCATAATTCCACATGAACTTTACCTGCTGGGTATGTAAGATTCTCCTTGGAGATGTCTGTTCTGTTCCTGTGCTGAACCTCTAGGTCCAGGGTACTTACATTTTAATTAAGCTGAAAATGATGGCAGGTAAAACAGCTACATCCATACTGCTGTATCCTCAACAAGGACTCCCACATCCATCCTCCCTTCCCATCCAGACAAGGTCTTCACAGGAGCTTGTGGGCAACTTGCAAATATGCCTGCACAGGAATGCCTGGCAGCACTCCAAGCTAGATAACAAGGTGCAAATAGTGATCTAAGCACCCAGGTGGCCTCCAGATCCCCTTCAGAGGACACTCCCCATTTGGACAAGAATTAAGTCATTGGATGACATGCCAACAGTGAAATTCTTGACTATGTAAGCACACACCTTTCAAAAATATTCTTTTTTGCATTAGAGGACCAGGAGAGAAAAAGGGAGTGCAATTAGGAAGGGCCTGAGTGCAGAGCCAGGTGCTTGCAAACACAGTTGAGATGAGGATGAAAAGGTGAAGATGCAGAAGCTGGAAGGAAAAGAGGATGGGAAAAGGATAGACCGTAGGGGGAAGGCATGTACAAAAAGGACCTCGAGTCTGTCAAGAAACGGAGCCTTCTTATTTGTCTAGAGAAGCCAAACAAAATCTCTGAGGTGTGTAGGTGCTACCTAGACATTCCAGTACATATAATTTCTTACCTTGGGATGAAACATTCCATACAAGATCTCAAAAAGGAACAAAAGCCAGCTTCCCCTGCCTCCACCCCTTCAGATGGAAATCCTTCTGAGTATTTTAAGTTCACCCTAAAATTAGCCTGACTCTCGTGCACTCTTGTATTTTCATACAGAACAGTTTTGCCATGTTTGATGGAGTGTGTTGAGAGAAAAGGATGCAGACAATGGTTACGCTAACAACTTCCAAGCAAACCCAGACAAAAGGGCTACTCTGCCTTGATCAGTTGCTGCTGATCATCCATTGAATGCTTAACGAGGTAGAGCTAAGTACATCATTATGTCCTGAGCACTGCATGTTCCCGTAGAAGGTCATGCTGCCCATTCTACCTTCTGTCCTTCCTGGCCTTGCCTACAGATAGAGAAATCTGCATTGCCGAGGAGAGCAGGGCAAGAGAGACCATGGGCACTCATTTTACTATTTAAACTCTATTATTACTGCCAATAAGTTACATTTTGAAGCTTAGTGCTCTGTACTGAGCAGGAGACTAATTTCTGAAAAATGCAAGTCTTACGTCTACCAGCGGCATGGGGACAAAAGTACTAAGAGCTTTTACTTCTCCATGTTTTTTCAACACATACAGGACTGATGTTATAATTCATGATTTGCTGGGTGCCTCCCTAGCAGGGAGGCTATTGCCCTTCCTTTAGCAATAATGAAACCTGGACTTCCAAAAGTTGCACTGACAACCTCATGAAACCACATCAATGACTATCCCAGCCTAGGCCATAGGCCATAATATCAAGTAGATAGTACAACAAATAGGTCTGTAACCACCCTCAAAACCTGCCCCAGAGTACTTTGAGCTGCAAGAACTGATCTGGCACCAAGTCACAGTCAAACGTTAGTAGAATTATATTCTAGATAAATTACCATGTTATTTGATAATGTGTGAAAAATTACTAGGTTTTATCCTTTTTTCCAGGAAATCAATGATCGTTCCTTATTTCTTTTGTCACTCTGTCTTCTTTTTCTTCATTTTTCTTACTGATTGCTCTTCTGCTTTGAAACAAGAACTGCTTTTGATATCTGATTTTCTACATTTTAAGCATATTAGCCATTTAAAGTTTTTATATTTAAAATTAAATTAGTCTATTCTTGGTAGAATCCTCTATTTCTGCTTCTCACAGTGCAGACATTTCACAATGCATACTCTTTTGCAGTATATTTCTTCTTTAGGCAGTTGCTTACTGTGAGACAGTGATAACTGGGGGGAAAAAACCTTAACAATTTGATAATGCAAGAAACAATGCCTTGCAGTTCAAACAGCACATGCTCTGGCATGTTTATGTCATTAGTTTAATAACATGAGGCCTAACGCTGCAAAATGCCAAGTGCCCTCAGCTCCCACTGCAGTCAGTAGGAGCTGACAGATGCACTCAGGTGCTAATAGCATGAGATACACTAAAACTACTGGCTTCACTGAATGGCACAGGCTTCCTCCTCCTTTTCCTTTTACTGACCATTTATCTTCAGAAAAGTCCAGGTCAGTTTGTTCAACTCCTTGAGTTCCTCAAGTGGAGCCAATTTCTGAAGTGTCAAATCCTGCAAGGTTTTTGCTGGTCATTATCATTATAAAGAATTTCAGACATTGCCAGCTGTGCTCTTACACGAACTCTGTGGGGTTTTCCTAACACTGGCCTCTAAGCTTTTAAAGAATCATTCCCAGTTAGTTGAAGAGGTCCTGCAAATTACAGTTTAGGCCTTCTGAAAAATTTTTTTCTTCCCCTGAAGTAGAGAACCTTCATTGTCACTTACAGAGTCTATTTTGATGAGTTTTTTTGCTTTCTTGCAGGTTTTTGGCAGTATCCAGTGTTGGTAAGGGTCATTTAATTCCTACTTCCAGTCCAATCCCCAGGCTTCCTGGCACAGAGGCAGCTTTTCCAAGGCTATTCCAAACACGAGAGATGGTGAGTTGCTTTCTACCCTCACACATAGAGACTCTACATGTGGGTTTGTGAGGGATATACCTATTTTAAAGATGATCAAATTCATTTAGTTGGGTCTTCCACAGGGGTTCTGCAAAGCATGTTGAATAGAGTTTTGCTGAGCTCTGTGAGATTGACCTTTCCTTAAAGTAGTGCAGGAGGAGAGAAAAGTCTACACTGTGAAAAGCCTAAATAGAGCAGGCAAACATAGCCAGGTGAGGGTTGACCTACGGGGTGATTGCAGGCTTAACTGGGCAATGTGAGTACACACAGTGCAATGGAAAGCTGCAGACCAGCCAGGGAAAAGATGTCAAAGAGGACAATCAGTTGAGAAAAGAAGGGCAGTGGCCAATGGAGGGATGACTGAATAAATGAAGAATGTCCAGCACAGTGTGAGAAGCTCAGGCACTGCAGGAGAAGCTTAGTCTTCAGTCCTAGTTCTGACTGACCTTCTCCACAGCCTTGGATGTTTAAAAACTCAACATCCACTTCAACTGAGGGGAAGAAAACAACGGTGGCAATATAACGCTTCATTTCACAGGTATATTTTAAAGACTTAACCTTTGTAAGACATTTTGAAGATGAAAAGCACAGCAGCACTCATTACTTTACTTAAGCAAATTTCTCTGTGCCTACCTGAACCTAAAATCTTTTTATATTAGCTCATCACAAAGATATTTTGTGAGAAGATTTTTCTCACTTTTGTGTTGGCCTGTGGTCATTTCATGCCACTGCATGCCTGTTTTTATTTCTGGTTTTGCCGTGTGCAGTTTTGCAAAGAAGTGACTTTTCCCATAGCATGTAATTGTAGATTTTTAACAACAACAAAGATGAAATCCCCAAATCCTTGTTTTCCGTAGTGATTCAAATACAACAGTTTAAAGATAACATTTCATAAGGCACTTAAAACTGGCTTGAATATAAAAATATTTTAAAAGAGAAAGGTAAAACTTCCTGCAACAGTGTCAGGAGACAAAATTGTCATTTAATATTGAGACATCTGGATAATAAAGTAACAAAAAGCAAATTAAAATCTTCAGCAGTCAATTGCCTGAGCAAATGCAGATGAAGTATGATTGCTCATAAGCAGACCTGAAAATTGCACGTGGGAGTAATGTGCCACCACTCAACATCCGAAGACATTCTTTCTGGCGTATTTAATCTCATTACTTTTTTGCTAGAGAAAGAAACAGACCCTCAAGGCTGATGTTTTCACATGTTCAGCACTCCTTACCCTCAATATAAGCGAGTATAAATTCAGAGTCCTAGCATCTCAGGATTGTGCGCGCAATCTCAGTGTCTGAAAGATCCAGCAGGGTGCACTTTAAAATTCTTATTCACACTGAGAGAGGCAAGGACAAGGTTGCTGTGCTTGTAATAACAGAACAATTAAAAAGTGTGACTGGGTAACTGCAAAACTGATGAAAATAAAGTCACCTAATTGTTTCATGGTAACCTTAATGAACATACAGATTTTAGTGAAAAATAGGTCAGAATACAGGCCAGTTTCTGCCTTTACAAGCCTTTCCTGCTGCCATGAATGACACGTACAGAAAGACAGCCAAAGTTGCCAAACTTGTATGATTTTATACTTCTAAGTTGCATTTTGCCTTGGCCAGGAATTCCTCCAACTGCCAAATTAGAGGATGAATGAGCCAGGTCCTGGAGGTATATGCTGAACGGGAGCTCTTCTGATCTGTGACCTCACCCTATTGCTGCCTAATTTAGTTTTTGAAAAGGGGATTAAAGAATGCATCGTAAATCAGGAGAAATTCATTGCATATCTGTGATGAGACTGATGTACAAGGCAGAATAACTGTCAAGGCTTCAGGAAAACAGCAAGGTAGGTGATGGTCTTTGTCTCTAATGGAGTTTTAGCCTGTGAGTTGTGTGCTAGACTGCATGAAATGCATACTCTGGTCTATACTGGGTTCAGCTATGAAAGGTAGCAGCATCTGAACCAACTGCAGGTAGGGACATAATGCCTCTCAGCACAGCTGTGCACATAATACAGAAAAGGATGAGTTTTATACTGTATTTGGGATGTTCAGCTGATTCAGGTGTGGGGAATGTTTGGTTTGAAAAGTTCTCTTTGCTTTTCCTTACCATTTTTAAAACATACTTTCTTTCTTACTATTTATTGTTTTGTATACAGTACAAGAGAAACTTTGGCTGTTCATTTATTCTACTGTAATACCTGAGGTGACATTATAGAGAGAAATTACCTGGTAGGAAAAAACAGAAGGGAAATATAAACAGGGCTTTTTTTCTTTTGGTGATGGAAACGGATTTGCTGGCTGCATGCCAGTTTCCAAAAGACAATGACAGACTGGCAGCTTAAAGAAAACAGGTCTTGACAGCACACTTTAGTGCACCAAACATTTTGTAACCTTTTGTGTTATATGAAGCACTTTCATACCATCTGTGCTCCAGCAGCAATGGGTTGCTCTGTCCCAGGCAGAACCTTTTGTCTTTGCATAGTCACAGGAGTCAATAGAGCCAGATATCAGAATTATAAAACTTGTCTCTGGCTGGATGTATGCAGTGTCTGCTGTTCCTGCAAGCCCTCTCTATTCCTGACTTCCCACAGCCTGTCAAGAGCAGCAGCCCAGCTCAGCAGATATGCCAGCATGCAGAGAACTATCAGACAGGTACAACTGTTATGTTAGTGCCACTTTCTGTTTAATACTAGCTTGACTTGCTGAAGAAAAGAAGTAACATAAGCAAAGGAGGAAAAGGGAATGCAATAGAAAGGCAAGCATGTGTCTCATTAGTGCTTGCTATGTGAGTTCCTTATATTCTGGGGAAGGTAAAAATACTTCAGTGATGAAAACAGCGGCTTTTCAAATATTTCTTTTTTAAAAAAGGCTCTATAAAGACAACTTATTTCTAAGATAAATATAGGTAACACATATACTATCTGCAACTTAAATAGAGACCACAAGGGAAATTAGAAAGCAGAGTATCCTGATTACATTGCCTTCTTCAAGCGGTGCCGTTTGTCATTATTAAATAATTGTATGTTTCCTAGTATTGGAAGAAGAGAAAACATTAATACTAATACTTACATAAGTAAAATAAAGGATTATTCCTTATAGCACTATCAGGCCCAGTTTTTGTGCTAGTAAAATCCCATATGCCTCTGGCAATGTAAAAGTAACTAAGTTGCCATAATTTTCTTTGATTTCTCAGAATTTTAAAAAAGAGAAGGATCTCTGAAAAAGCAGCCCCTCTCATGCAGTAAGCCCTAAATGCAGTGTCTGCTTTCAGTATTGTCGACTTTGAGGCTCAATACTTTTCTCGTTATCATCACTGTTTCATGGATTTTTCTTTAATGAATTTCTGTGCTCAGGCACATAGCTATTTTCTTAGCTATCTTGCTTCATTATTCTGATGGAAGCAGTCTTTTAATTTAAAACATTATTATTAAAAGTAATGCATGAAAGTCTTACCTGAAAGGTGTATTGTTTTGGCAATAGATGCAAATCAAAATGCAACTGTCTAGATACTAAATTATATATTTTAATGGAAGACTTTGAGTAAAGCTTAGGAGGGAAGGAGAAAAGTACTTATCAGCATTTATCATTTAAATTACCAGCATATTTGTAGACTATTCATGTATTTCTTATACCTCAATAAGGTCGAGACTGAAGCTAGTTCGATGGACAGCAGTTAGCTTGTCATGAAGTCTCTGTCCTTGGAACACATTTCCACAGCAGTATTCCAAAAGGACAAGCTATTCTTGTCCTAGCACTAGTGTCTTTCAACATCTGATAGGTTTATATTATGCCACTTTCACTTTTGTAATCCACATAAATATTTACCATCTATTTGTCTTTGAATGTGCACCAAATTTTTTTCTTCTTTGTGATTTTATGGGGTACTCAATATCCCTTAGGATAGGGGTGGTCCATAAGAATGCATGCTAAATAATGCCTTCACTGGGACACACATCAGACACTAAGCTGTCCAAATTATATTTGGTTTTACTTTTAGTTTTCGGTCTTGCAAGGTTTTTTTCTCAGCTCAATACAATGCAACTAACTGTAGTTTACTGAAAATCCTGAGTTTTACCAAATAGTGGTTAGAGTGTCCTGTAGGCTCATGCTGACCAACAAATTCACATGATACAAGTTCATCTGTACCTCAGCTGAGAATATGGCATGGAGTTTAAGCCCTGCAGTGCTCCATGTAACTCAACCCTTAGCTCTTCAGAGGTGGTGTGTTCTTTACTGCTCAGTCTCCTGCAGCCACCTCAGTCCAGAGACCTTTGCAATGCCGCAGAGGTTGCAGTGATTTCTGTAAGGCTGGGATCCAGGATAACGCATCCTGAATGTATATGAAGTCAGAAAATCATTTGGGCTCACAGAATCTTCTAAAATATGCAAGACGACTGTCTGGTACCTTAGTACTTCCCAAAGGGGAATATAATGCAGACTTTTAAGTGCCAGCCTATCAAGCTCACATATTGCTGCCCATGTAAAGAGAGCAAATATGCTCCAAAACCTCAAGGTCATGCAGTATTTAGCTTCCCTGTACAAGCACCTCCAGCAAGACAGAGACATAAGCTTGTCATGTCACTGTGTAACCAATTCATATCTAATATGCAGTTTTGTTTGGGTTTTTTTTACTGATTTTTGTATTTGATTGCTGTTACTTGCCTGCTGTCCATCCTTCTGTTTTATAGCAGTCTGTCACCTGAAAGCTAGCTACAGAGATGTTCATACACAAAGTCACCATGTAAATATTAGCATTTCCCTATTTGTAGATAGCTCAGCTAAAACAGTTTCTGGAGTTTGTAGACAGCAACAATGCTGGTAGGTATATGTTTTTTCCTCAGCACTGAACTAGAGTTCATTCCAAACTTTTGGCTGTCTGGTTTCTCCTCTGATCTCTGTACGTGCACTCTTTTAAGATGTGCACTAACCTAGTCTTTTGACAGCTGAACCGGGAGTCATCATGGTAGACAAAAGTTAGGATTTAAATGGAAAACTGAAATGCAGATAGGCCTTGGTTGCAGAAGGGTTTCACTTTGGCGTAGTATTTGCCCCCATTAATATAAAATAATAGCTTTAGCAGGGCTTTTTGTTCAAATATTTAGGACTTCCCCTGACATTCACTCAAATCTTAGCAGCCTTAGCTACATACAGAAGGACTGATAATTTTAAAATTGTTTTACTTTCATACAATAAAGTTCATTCCAAGAGTTTTATTAAAATTCTTACCTGCTAAATTTGACTCTGAGGTTATTTTAATTATACTGGAACCTTCTAACTTGAAGTTAACAAAGTCACGTAGATGCTGCACTTCAATCAGAAATTCCAGAGAATTGGTACAGACACTAAGGCAGAAGAAGAGGACCTATCAGAAGATTGTACTTAATGGCATTTCTGTAAGACATCTGAAAAGCTGACCTTTGCCAAGTGCTTCTTTTATCATGTATTGCAAGAAATATGTTACTTCTTTAGGTTATAGCTGCAGTAGACTCTATCAGCTGAAATCATGCAAGTTGTAATTCTACTGAAGTCAGCGTACTCGGGGGAGGACAACTTTAGCTACAAATGAATAGGGTCATTTACACTTGAGCTAAGGGAAGGCAAGTTACTGCTATTTCAGTAAAATACATACATAATACATACATATATAATAATTGGGGGGAAAAATCATTCAGACTTTTAAAATGTGTTTCTAAAAATGATGGTAACTACAATATGTTTGATAAGGTTGTGTCCTGTTTTGAACACAGTATTGTCATCACCTAAGCATGTTTAGTTGAATTGAACTAAGCTCTGTTATTGCAGATAGGGATGGTACAGCAAAGCTCAGCAGGTTCCCTTTTGAAAGGCTCAGCAGATAAACACTCAAATTTGGGATTTTATTCAGGACCTAAGATATAGTAATAGGGTGTTTTTCTGTTGCACTGCAGTCTACTTCAGAGAAGAGACATCTCTATTCCTTTCCAAAATGTGGGATTCTTAGGATACTAAACATCAGGATGGTGCTGTATTAGAATCTATTCCTGCTGACTATCTCAGTAAAATTTACAAATTTCCCAGCAGAAAATTGTCATACAGCCCTTATTGTTCTCAGTCAAAGTTTAAACACTTAGTATCTGCAAATTTAGGGTAGGATTAATCTGACCAAAGATAGACATCTGTACCTAAACCAATTACTCCAGGCTTCCTTTAGTAGCATTGGAGAGGAAGAGCCACTCGTAAGGTGCGAGTCATATGGTCTAAATAGGTCAGCACAATCTCACCTCAGTATTTACTTCACTCCTTTGCCCATAAAGAGTGCCAAAGGGTACCTGTCTAGCACAGATAAAAGCATCGTGTTGCTTTTACCTTACACAGACACCTAAGAGCAGGTGAGATGAATCCTACCGACAGTAGCTGGAAAATTTAGAAAACTGGAGAGTTTCATTTCCCTTTATATAAACAGGTGCATGAAAATTTCTCACTTAGAAGGAGTGGATAACTCCAGGAAGAATGGTAGTTTACCAGAAACATAGTGAATAAATAAATAAATAAATAAGTAGTTTAAATTCATAGAGTAAATCAACATATGCAAATACCTTTTGCAATCTCCCCAGTGCAGGGGAATAGGTAGCATGATCTGTTCAAGAAAAACTGGTAAACTTTACTTTGGTAAATAGCAATCTCCATGTGTTCTTCTGGGCGATAGCTGTTGCATGCCTTAGGAGTCCTTGCTGCAGAGTTTTTAAAAAGGTCTCTGTTGTTGTAAGCTCTGTCTCTCATGCCAGCTAGGGGCTATACCCCATAAAAATCAAATCTTGCATGTAGGTGTTGTCCTGAAAGAGTGTGTTGGGTTTTAATTGAGCCTATCACTAGAAATTTCACCCCTGGGATCTTTCAGGTCCTTGGAAAGAAAGATCAATATCTCTACAGAGGAAAAATGGGAGGCAGCCAATTGAAAATACTACTTATTCTAAATACAGGATTTCTTGATATGGCTGTAACCCACAGCAGGTCACAAAGATTAACCTGCTAATAAAGAGTTGTTTAACGAAGCACAATACTTGAGAGTCATACTGCTGACATGCTAGAGATGATGGGGCACCTAAGAGACTGTCAATGTTCTGGAAATGGGCTAAAAATACACTGCCTTGTATTTTTCCTATGGAGTAAACAGAAATGTAGCACTGGTATTCTTTGCAGAATTTAGTTGTCAAAAATCTATAAAGTCTGTACTCAGCCTGTACACATTGCGATTTTTTCTTTTTTTTTTCAGTAACACAGGTTTCATTGAGCTTTCACAAAGATGTCAAGGCCATGTGTTTCACCAGCAAGGTTATCCCATGTCAAATGTCAAGGTCATAAAAGTCTGCTAGTATTTCTCAGTCAAGGAAAATATTCACAGGTGTTTTACATTGGCAAAATGACTTAACTTTTCTATGTCTGCCTCTGGAAAAAAGGCTGCTGGAAAATTTTCTAACATATATTTCCTGGAAATGTTTCTTTCTTTTCTTCCTACTCTTAAAAAAAAATAACCCAAGACAAACTGCAAATGTCAAGCAGCTGGTTAAGGTTAGCTTAGAGAGTAGAGAACAGTAGAGAAAACAGCCCTGAAAAAAGGGCTTTGGAATGGAAATTTTCAGACAGTCTTAATCAAATCTCTGCCTATCCCTGCACCAAGCTGGAAATGTAGATTTAATTCTGTATTCATTAAGATCACAAAGGGACTTGCTATTTACTTGACGAGACAAACAAATGTCCAGTTCTATGAGGTCAGTTATGAGTATAGTATTTCCTTCACTTTGGAACAGGATTTGTTTTAAAATTACAAATACGTATACTGCTAAGCTGGACAAACATGCACATTATACCTTTAACTATCTAAAACACTAGCAGCAGGATAGGAAAAAAAAAACCAAACAAAATTAGAAATTGCCTGTTTAAATATAATTAAAATTAAGACAAATTGCATGACTAAGCAGTTTACATTTTGTTACTGCAACTTACAAAAGGCAACCCTAAAATACAAAAATGCTGTGTTTGACCAGGAGGAGGCATTAAACCCATATTTGAACTACGTGTCTTCAGTTATCTTGGTCATTGTCTCCATAACATAATTTCTAGAGTTTAGTAATTAGCAGTTATTGCACTGCTCCGTTACATAAAATAAAGAAGCAGCTGAGAAACCTGGTGTGGATTCAGGCAGGTATTTAAAATAACAGAAACTGACCATTTGGCAACAACGCTGATGGCCAGATGCTGAGATGCTGCTCAAGAAGATGGTTTTGAACTGACTCATAAGAAGAAAGGGCAAGACTTGACAGTTTTGCTGCTCTTGCTCACAAGTGCAGAGATGTTGCTGTTTCTGGACTTTTTTCTTTTCTTTCTCCCTTGCTGCTTTTAAGACACACAAACATAAGCCCCAATCTTCGACACTTGCAATTTCTGTTTTAAAAGGATAGAACAGTTGCATGACTTGGAGGCTACAGATGTATGTCACACATAGGATCAGACCCTCAACATGCCCCTGTAACTCAGTGACTGTAACCAAAAGCTTAATTGCTGCACTGCATAAGCTGTGACTGTATCTGAGGTATGAAAGCATGAATAGGAAGGCCTGCATAGAATTATCCTGGAGTGGTTATTTGTTCATAATTGTGTTATTGCAGTAGTGCCTAGAAGCTCCTCTCATACTGAACAAACATACAGTAGTAAACAGTCCATTTGCTAAAGAGCTTTCAGTATAAATTGGCAAAATGAAGGCTTGGGAAAAACTGGTTTTGAAAGTAATTGTGGTCCTGCTTAGCTAGACAAATTGTAACAGTTCAACTAAAGACCTTCAGAAGCTAAAGTTATGCCAAGCAATTGAAGTCCACATGTCTAGGGGTATAATAGTTTACATCTGCCTTCCATCAAATGCAACTTCATTTGTAAACTTGCATCCCTAAAAATATTTCCACAAGCAACTGTTTTATTCTATACATAACATGCATATGTTCCTGCACCCAGGTGTCCTTGGGTCATACGTCATGACTTGAAGCAGGTTAAATAGTGTGGCTTCAAACCCTCTGAAAAACAGCATGACTATGAACAACCTCACTTCAGTCTGAAAAGCAGATGGGCCAGCACTACCATCTTTGCTGACAGCAAGCTATGGTTTCAGCCTGCATTTTTATTAAACTGCAGTACCAGAAAATGTCAGTGGTTGCTGGTGTGATAAGCATGATTAAAACTGCACATGCAAAATCCCTGTTCCTGTTTGAGTGGTTTCTCTTTCTTGCCTCACTTCAAACCCCTGACCACTATTGTTGGACTTCAGTTCCCAGAGTGATACCTGTTCTCCAACCTTCCAGCTTTCCCTTGTCCATCCACACTAGTAGTTCCAAAGGATTTTTCCAATTGCTCCAACAAACTGACCAGAAATATGGGGGATGCATAGGAAAGGGGAAGTTCTTTTTCGAGTTGTTAGCAAATTGTCCATGGAGAAAATTAAATAGTAGTCCTCACATATGATCTATCCTGCCTAGATTTTGAAAGACAATCATTAGGAGATATAAATAACATTTTTTCCATCAAGAATGGCAGCTTTGCACCTTCACCAGCTTCTGTCCCTATTGGAAAGCAGAGAGAGAAAAAAAACCAAACAACTTTCCATGGATTTGAAGGAACCCTGTGCTCTCTGCATTTTGCTTGTAGCCTCTGGAAGAGGAGAGCAGGGCCAAGTGAGTTTGTGTTTGGGGGTTTGGTGCCTTGCTGCTGTTGCCAATTGTGGGTGGCGGGATTACAGTCACTTGTGTTGTAAACACAAAGGTGCACAGCCTAGCAGAAGCACAGAGTATAGCCATGCCTGTTTCAAACAAATTAGCCTTCTGATCTGCAAAATAATGGAAGAACATTTCTTGGTATCTTAGATACTTCAGTGGTAGAAATAGCTAGTGGCAAAGTTTAGCAGCTTATCCTACAGAAGGGAAAGTCATAATTTTGTGGACAATAGGGAAGTATCCATGTTCTTGAGCTTATCTTAGGATCTAACTATGAAAACCCAAAGCATATAGAGGAAAACCTAAAAAGTCAAGCTAACTAGAGGCTTTTTGTACTTTGACGTGCTGGGCTAACTTTCTGACACTTGTATCTCTCATCCAGTTTATTCACTCATGAGATACATACACAAAATGATTCATGGTAAGTGACAGCTTTTATACCTCAGTGTGGTATGAGCTCTGGTACAGCAGAGCACTCACTTATGCTCAACTGAAGAAAGGCAAAGTTTAAATCAGAAGCAAGTGAAACAAATGATGATGCTGATGGATGGAAATGACTGAGGCCTCTGACTAACCACAGCACAGAAACCATCACTAAATGGAAGCTGCTACTTTTGTCACCACTGTGCGATTACAACTTGCAGGTGATACTTTTGAGTTCTCAACTGCAACTACACTTTTCATTTTCATGATTAAGACAATGCTGCTGGATTCACTCTTTCACTATCCCAAGACACACCATTTGTTTGTCGCAGAACAACTCAATGAGAAAAAGAAAACTTTTCAGCCTGTGTTCTCCAGGGCTAGAAGCATTCTTTCAGTCAATTAACCATCTGGCAAAAGCTTTCTAGCTTGAATACAAGAATCCCATGACACTAAACAGAACATATTTCACTGCTATGAACCAACAGAAATAAGATCTTCCATGTCACTACACAGGTTTTTTTTCAGTAAGGCACAAAAAATGTGCTGGTGCTGGGTCAGACCCTTGCGACAGGCTCTAAACACCGTCACATCAGGACAGTCCTACTCAAAATGGCTTAGAAGTTCCTGAGATGGAGGTTACACATAGAGTCATCATGTTCAATAACAGTGTTGGATCTTTATCCATGAATTTGCTACCACCCATTTTCAATCTAGTTTTATCATTCAATGTTTCAGCATCCTGTGGCAATGAATGCTGCAGTTGTAATAACTTCATAGCCAGTGTCTCATGAACTCTGTAATAGGGCATGTCCTCTGTTATTAAAAATGTGCTTGCAGGTACTTCCACTGCTTCCAGTGGAATTTCTCTGTAACTTATCTTGCATAGCTAAAGGACAAATTTGTTACTTTAGGCCTTATAAACTGAATATGCATTATATTGAGTGCAAAAAGTACAGGAGAGGATTTTGTTTGCACATTTCAACTCTAAACAGTTCTAAATTAAATGACTTACCCTCACGTAATCACTTTAGTAGTGGAAATCAAAATTTGTAAACTTTGTCCAAGTTTAGGATTCTCCGCCCTGTGATAAGCACCTGGGACTAGCCAATACAGTTAGAGCCCTGAAAATGATACATAAAAAACATATTTAAAAATTTAAACAAGTCTGTCACAACTGTACCAATTTTGCTTAAGGTAACCCGAATTTTGAAAACTCTTGCTTGGACTACCTTCACACAGGCATTTTAATGCGGGGGTGGGGGGGGTGGGGGGGCGGAACAACAACACAAACCTATTTGGTTATACTTTAAAAATAACAAAAAAGAGCTTTCTTAAGAAAACTGTTAGAAATTTTAGGACCCAAACAGAAGACTAGCACTTATATGAATTCATTATTTGCTTCAAAACAACTTATTCAGAAGTAATGGAACAGAAACAAATTAAAATGTCCTTTTAGATTTCACTCAGGGAAGATATACTTTTATAGGTCTTTGACTCCAACCTTTTGACAGCTAAAATTAGCTTTGCATTACTGAAACATATAATGCACCATCCTTATGATAGTCAGATATAATACAGTAAATACTGATTATTTTTTACACGAGGTGTACAGCAGAAACATTTGTGAATTTGTATTAGTTTGTGTCCATGAATGATGTCTAGCTGTCATTTAGGCTTCACTATTTCCAAATTTTATTTAAAACTGATGTTTATGTCAGCTTTAGTAGTTTTTTGTTTTTTTGAATAATACTTATATGTATATGCACATTTATACAAATATTACTTTAAATCATTTTGATATAAAAATAAACATTTCCTTTATCTCCTGCTGCCTGCCAGACAGCTTGCTTATAGAGGGAAAAAACACATCCTATTTCAGATTAAACATGTTATGTATTTTCAGAGAATGCAATAACCTTTATATAATAGCAGAAAACTGTACAGGAAAGTGATGATTTTATAGTGCCATAAAATGTGTCCTTTTCCCAGGATTTTCAAGACTGCGATATACAGGTTGATACAATCAAAAACCAACTATGTAATGTGGCTGACAGTGATGAGAATGACGTAAAACTATCATGTGTATAACACATAAGGTGGCTGCTTTGGGGTTTGGTGGCTTTCTTAAGCAATCACTGTTGGGAAGAAAACTCTGTCAGTGCACAAATTTTTAAGCCCCTGCCATGTCACACAGCCCGCTTGTCCAACATCCCTGACTATCCTGTTTATTCCAAAGGCTCTGATGTATTTCTTAATTAAATCTTGACAGTTAAATTGTAGTTTATGGAAACAATCTATGGTGGTTTGCGAGCCAGTGTCTGTGCATATTAAAACAGCACTTGACCAGATGGGGTTTTTAGAGTTCAGTCAGGTATGCCTTGAAAGCATTATCAAGGGTAAGTGGTAGCTATTTGAATAATAAGTACCCTATGTCTGCCTCTAGGATGAAATACAAAGCTTCTCAGGAAGCCTGCAGTGCTGTAAAGCAGTCATAATTTTGGTATTTTGTTCTGCTGCAAGAATCCACAGTTTACTAAGACACCAGGTTACTTTTCTGATCCTTTTCCCCCAGTAGCAGTGGTGTCTCACCAGCCCATGAAGCCAGAGGTGTTGTTATTCCCATTCTCTTTAATTCCCCTCTCTGACCTATATTCACTCATCTACTTGTTAGTCTTTCACTTATAAATAGACTTTAAATGTTACTGTGTGACTTCAAACTTATGTTAATAGGTAACACCACCCACTCCTACTAAAGAGAATACTATTTTTCATCATCTTACAAGTTTAGAGACACAATTAAGATAAATTTGAAACACTTTAAACATCTCAGTCCAAAGGCATGCACATTTCAGAAGTGCTCTTATTAATATCTTTGTAATAATTTTCTTACTTCTTACAGTTACAGAGGTGATTTTTGTTACTGAAAAACAGTTAATATTGCTTTTCAAAGGATGGTGTCGCAAAGTTAATCTCCCCCTTGATTTGAAATTTTGTTTTTCGTTTGGAGTAGTGACAGTTTGGACCTTGCTTGCCCTGTGGTTGCCCCTTAGTTCTTACCATCCCTTTATTTGGCAGAGCTGAGAACAGACATAAAGGTAGCTGTACTGCCAGCTGCTTACAGGACAGTAGCTGGCATGGGATGATGCTCTAGAAAGGCACAATTCATCATAGCAACTCATTTTACTTATAGTTTCATGGTCAGCACAAGAGCTGAAGTCAACAAGCTCTCCAAGTTTGAGCCAGAGGCGGATCTCTTGTGTCCTTCCCAAGGAGCGCTTGCATACTTGACCGCAGGCATCACTGTGAACAGCGCCAGACTTAGCACCTGCAGGGGCAGTTTCTTTGCCAGTTTTTTATACTGGGCAATGCTGGAGCCGTGACCAGGGCCAAAGCAATCTTTGATT
Organism: Buteo buteo; assembly: GCF_964188355.1. Classification (NCBI taxonomy): domain Eukaryota; kingdom Metazoa; phylum Chordata; class Aves; order Accipitriformes; family Accipitridae; genus Buteo; species Buteo buteo. Next base: position 30,784,369 of record NC_134178.1, read on the forward strand.
TGAGCCTATAATGCCCTCTCTGATGGTCTTCCCAGGCTCGTAGCCCTTGTGGCACAGGACATAGTTATCATATATTATTCTTATCATGTGTTTTTTTAGCTAAAAGCTAAGAACATGAAAAGCCATATCCTAGCCTACCAGAGTAACATTTTTATACCATGACACTTGTATTTCATGACTGTGATATGGCGTGAGGGTGTAAGAATTTGAAGATACAAAGGCTGCTCTTGGAGAGGCACAGACATGGTGCTGCCTCTGTACTCTGCTGGGTAAAAAACGGGCTGGATGGCCAAGCCCGCAGAGTTGTGGTGAATGGAGTTAAATCCAGTTGGCAGCTGGTCACAGGTGGTGTTCCCCAGGGCTCAGTATTGGGGGCGGTTCTGTTTAGTATTTCCATCAATGATCTGGACAAGAAGATTGAGTGCAAAAAGTAAGTTTACAGATATAAGGGAGTCAAGTTTATTGCATGCACAGTATTGATAATAAGATCAGAGCCCTGGAGTAAAACAGGAGGGAAAAAGACAATGAAGCTGCAGTGCAAGGGCAGCATATCCTCAGGACAAAAAGGGAAAAGGAGAAAAGAGATTGACTGAAACCATAACAGGAGAGGCTTCATGAGATGTAACAGTTCACAATCTCCCAAAGCTTTTTCTAGGTCCCCTACAAACAGGGGAGCGATGGAGGCTGTTTTTATACATTGCTCGTTGGGATCAGGATTTGGGAAAGGCACTAGAGATGAAACACAAAGTTTAGGGGAAGTCCTCTCCCCTGCATCTGACAGATAATGGTGACAAAGTCAAACAGCAGTCCGTCAGTTCTGTGGGTAAGACAGAATTAAATAGGACGATTGTAAATCTCAGATATATTTCAATATAATTTAAAAATAGTAGCCTGCTAGTTAAATAAAAATAATAGATGTTCTTTCTGGAAGAAATTAGTTTTTTCCAGGATCCTAAATAAGATCCTAACAGTAATGTCATAAAATGAGATATTAATATTTATACATGTAAATGATAAGAAAAGGAGAATTTTAAGAAACACATTTTACACAGCTGCAATTTAAACCATAGATTTCCTTAAATAAGTGTAACTGTAAGAAATAGTATTCAAGGAGCTTAGACAAATTACCAGACTGATATTTCTAGATGCAAAGTCATTAAAAATATCTTCAGAACAATCTCCAGATTAAAAGTGACACACTGAAGGATGATTTAATTTATTGTCTGACATTGAATAAAGTAGGTTTCTGTTGCCTAGAAATGTAAAATAAACAAACTGCAAACACCCGAAGTGCAGATTCCAAAGGAAATACACTGAAACTAAAAGCATTTGTTGTGAATCTTCCTAATCTTAGGACATACTTTTTGCATATTATGCTTTTTGCATAATTGGGTTTTGCTGCTGTACCTGAAAAAATGATCACATTGTAAAAATGGACTGGTTAAACAAGCGACATTTTTAGGCTTATGTGGGAAGATAAGTAGTCACTTGGTTTGTATGCATACATGTACATGAAGAGCATACAGAAAAAAACCTGCAAGCCCAAAACCGCCCTATAAACACTATGTCAACAAATCAATATATTGTTCACTTACAAACAATCAAAAGTTAGAAAACAACAAGCTTAAAACTGTCATACATCTCGCATTCAGCTCCTTTGCACACTGGCTTTTTCATACAGTCTTTCATTGGACCACACTATTTCCCATGGACTCTGCTATACTTATTGGTCAAAGAGACCGTGCCCACTGAACAGACAAATCCTATTACCTTTTCCAATTAATACTTTTTCCCTCACTGTGCATTAGAATTGTTCACTCCCTCGTGGTCTTTTTCAGTGGTGTTCATCACTGTAGACTTCTTCTGAAGCCCAGTGAAGGCCTCTGCCCCAACCCCATGTGGGCTTGCAGCATTGCTCTTATTTTGAAAACAGAAAGAAGACACTCACCATTATCTACTAATTGCAGGATCCCAGATTAAGAAGAGCATAGGCTTAGTTGCTAGAGGTTTTTGAACTGCACAGCACTTTTATTTTTACTTAGAGGATATGCGTCCTGGATATCAGCTTTTCAAAGCAGCTTATCACTTCTGCAAATCAGAGATGGGGTCTCAAGTCAAGCACTGAAGACTACACAGAGGGACTAGAGCTTTACTTAACTGACTTCAGAGAGTTTGTAGGTGATATTAGGACAGAAAGAGGGCTAAAACGCATTTTAAGATCCAGAGGCAAATGTCTAATCCTGAAGTCTTTATTTTCTTTCCTCTTTTATTACATACGCTTTGATTGTCTAACAAAGCAGGCAGAAATCTGACACACTACTCCCTTCTCTATAAAATTCTGACTTACACCCTCTTAGGTTGCACCATCTTAAGGTTGCACAAGCTACACCTGCTGTTTTCTCTCAATACAGTTATTTTGCAGAATCTTCTTCCTTTTAAAAACAACACAAAGGAGAGCCCTGGGAACATCCATCGTGTATCCTTACCCTGACACACAGGCTTAATACCCTTGGATCGTTACCACCAGCTTCTTTCACCGAGCTAACAGAGCAGAAGAAAGTGCTTTAAGTTGCTAGTGTCTCTAGGCTGACCACTAGCAGAAGATGGGCATGCATTTTGCCAGTGGGTGTTGCAGCTGCTGGCTGATAGGAAACAAACATAGATAGAGATGGTGGGCACGGGGATTTTTTTCCCAGCTTTGGAGAGTAAGCACTAATAACCAGCCACTTCCAACCTGTCTCTTCTCCACCAGTTTCCCTCTTCACACTAGTCTGCTCAGAGCACTTTCCCAGGAGGAGAAGTCCTTTATAGTGGGATGACCATAAGTCTTCCCCCTCACTGTCACTTCCCATCTCCCTTCTCTCAGAGTTCTGAAGGAACTGCTGCAAGGACTTTAATAGTGACAAAATTATTCAAACTGCTGTAAGGATTTTAATAGTGACAAAATTATACATTTTTCCCTAACCTCCTTCTCTGAAACAACCCAGCAATTTTAGTTCATCCTGCTACAATTCATTCTGAGGCACAAAATCAGCATGACAATTCTTTTTTCTTCTTTTTTTTTTCCCACAAAGCTACAAGAAGTCAAAAATCACATCTTACAGTGGAAAACATGTGGGTAGTTTTAGGCACCATCCCCTGAATGAATTTCATTGTGATTACATTCAACTCTAAGGTATGAAGTAACAATTCTATTTTTCTTTTCACTCTTCACTAGCAAACCTGGAGATTCAATAATGTCATACAACATATTGCATTATGACAGCAGAGTGCTGATATGTCCTACACAAGCATTTGTCATTTTAGGTGTGGGATGGTTCTTCAATATATTCAACAACACTTTAAAATATTTGCCTAAATTAGATTTTTTTACCTTCTGTTACACAAATCCAGATTCTTTTCATCCATACAGGGACATTCAAGTTAAATGGAGCTATTATCAACACTAACAGAAATATTTTATAGGAAATGAAAAGCCCTATGAAAAACAACAGGATGCAGAACAAATACTGTATTCTCTTGCTTGTATAGTAATAGTAAAAATATGCCGGTCTGACCAGAGGTTTTTAATTAACTAAGGAATAGCCAGACTACTGGTATAAATATTGTAGTGCTCCCTGTTCTATTCAGAAATGTGCACACTCAGAACTAAAATACTTACTCTGTTTGCAATGACAGGTCATCCATTCCTCTGAAACACAACTATTAACTAGTGCTACAGGTAACATAACTGAAGGGATACCCAAAAAAAGTCTATAGTTTAATGTTAAAGTTAATCTTACATTTGGAAGGCAGTTGTCTACAATCAAGATAATGCTGTTATTTTCATGCCTTGCTCCCAGCACTTTTAATGAACAATGCTCAGGATATGAACACATTTTGAAGAAACAGTGATCTAGAATATCACACATGTATCACTTTTCCCTGCCCAAAACAGCTGCCATAACTGCAGTACTTCTATATGTTTCCAGGTTAGTTCTTATAAACGATATCATAGTTTAGACATGTCACCAGCCTGTACTAAGATGCCTGCAGAGAGCAGCAGTGATTACAAAAGTCATTCTGGAACATAAAGTAGCGAAGGTTGTATTGTATAGTTTCTAACATTGCATTTGACACCTTATGTTCATTAGCTAAGTCATAATTTATTAGAATAATTTACTAAACAAAGTTTTGTTAGTGTGTTTCCTTAATTTTTTGCATAGTTTACTTTTTGTTTTCTTCCTCAAGTTAAAAGTTATTGCTATTAGTCCTTGGTGTGGAACCAGCCTAATTGTTTGCACTCAACTTATTTGAAACTTGCCATGACTTGTAGAACTGAGAAAAGTTACTACTTAAATACATTAGGCAATGAACTTTACTTTTAAAAATATATATACTCCTTGTTTTCCTTAGAATATTCCTACTTTTCTTTTTTTTAAACCTTCCCTGAAGGTCTACAACATTAATATCTACTGAACTTCAAGTCTTGTTCTGGAATGATGGTCCAAGCACAGACCATTGCTTTTCTCTGGTAAATGCATCCTTTGTGGCCCAAATCTGACAACTAGACCCTAAACAAAGAGTATTTGTGGCAAACTGGAGAAAGAGCCCATTTAAAAAGAGATAGCCATTGTCCTCAGTGAATCTCAAAGCACTACGTTTAGGTAGGAATAATCACCTGCATAAAGCTATGAGGAACTCTGCTGAGAGGAACCTAAGGGATCACGAGCTGGACATGAGTCAGCAATGCCATGCTACTGGAGGGAAAAAAAAAAAAAAAAAGGAAAGAAAATATTATACTGTAATGTAATACATAAAACAAAGATATAAAAAAGCATCAAAAAGAATAAAATCCTTTTGCTCACCACTAACACGGCATCACCCAGACCACTCTATCCATTTTTGAGCACTGCACTTTGAAAGAGGCAGGGACATATTGAAAAGCACCCAGAAAAGAAGAAGGAAAAAATTCAAAGAGCTAGAAAATCTGGCCTAAGAAGAAATATCAAAGAAATTAAGTTCTTTAGTCTAAACAAGGGAAGCAGGGAAAAAGCATGTTTGAAAGCCTAAAGGCTGATGCAGTAAGGGAAGGAATAAAACAGTCTCCATGCCCACCCAGAGCACAGCACGAAGGTGTGCATGGCAACGAGGAAGGTTTAGCTCAAATTTTTGTGACTGCGTTGGAAGATCGTGCCTAGGAATTGTTTTATTTCTATTGCTGAAGTGCCTTAAATGAGAGAAATGTAATTATTTGTCAGATGTGACAGTAATATTGGCATGGTGGCATAGTCAAGATTACTGCTCAAATCTGGTTTTCAAGCAGATTATATTACTGCCTTGCACACACAATTTTCACAGAACAAGTTTTGCCTTCACAGAAACTCGAAATTGTGACTAACATAATTGAGTGTTTGGCTAGTGTAAACAAGGGGCTTTAAGGGGTAGTAACTCTTTGAATTTTATTTTTGTCACCAGCACAGAGACTCTGACTTTTTGGATAGTTTTCTTCCAACATGTTTTATTTAGATTCACCATTTTTCAAGAGGGGTTAAAAAAAAAAAATTAACACCAAACCCAAACTTGTGGTCCTCAGAAGTCTATCATTGCTCATTTCTGGCAAACTCAACAAATACTCAGATTTCTATATAAGCTTTTATTTAAAAAACACTTATCAAACATACTTACACACTTGTTTTGATTTTATCTACTTCATGTCTTCTTTTTGATGCCCTCTCTAAGACTCTTCAAATTCAGTAAATTGTCTGGAGGACAAAACATCCTCTGCAGTTTACCAAATTGTGGTAAGGTTCCTACCTATCAGAAGAATGCTAATGCAGGAAGCGGGGGACATTTCAGACTAAGGGCTTGTTACTGGGTTTCAGAGAACATAATTGCACACTTGGGAGGGAGTAACTTCTTAATTACAGTCCTCTGGGGAGTGGGAGGAATCAAAGTGCTAGCATGTCTGGAAGGGACTTGACACAAGTAGCCAAAGTGGCCTAATCCTATCAGTGCAGAAAACACTTGATCTGTACTCAGAAAGCACCCCGCCTTCTTCAGGCACTCTATAATTAAGTACTTAAAATTTGCTCCCTTCAGTGCACTTTTCTGTTTCTGCTCTTCTATCAGCTTCATCACTTAAATCATCAGCATGGTTAACCAGTACGGATTTCTACTTCCTACCTTACGCATGCTCCGGTTTCAGTGGAGGGACATGGGATCATGGCTAAGGCACGGGGCTGGGGTCAGATGCAACAAATCTAAGAGTTCAGCTACCATTTTCTGCATGACCCATGCTCCAAGTCTTAGGCGTTCTACCATGAGACACGTCAGCTGAACGCACACAGGAATACTGAATGTATGAAGTGATTTTAGAAATAATTGATTTTTTAGAAGTTAGGGCCTGGACATTGCAAAGAACTTATGCTTGAGAACAGTGTTGAAGCATATGCTAATTATATTTATTTCAAAATCTCATCCAAGCTTAAAAAGAACTAAACCACATTGCTGGATCAGGACATGTGACTGACTAAAAAAGGGACTATCCACACCATTTCTAAAGTGTGTCATTTAAAAAGGAATGCAGTTATTCATTCTTCAACTATCAGCCAACCTGCAGCTTATGGCAGTTAGAAACAAGCACTTTCTGCTTTTTCATAACTGTCTATGCATGCATTTCTTGTACTCTCCTCCTTACTCTCTAGCCCTAGACCCAAACAAAATCAGGATCTTGGAGTTGAAAGAGAAAACACTCATAAACCTAAAGGTGGTTTCCTTTACAAAGCAGTGTGAAGCAGGTACTTATTTTAGCTAGAGTGCTGTCCAGACCTCCAACCACCACCAATCCAGAGACCACTTTGTAAACCACTGTTCTGGATCATCTTTCATACACAACCCACATTTCACAGGGGAAAACAATGCAAGAAATTTTCAGTGTTATTATCTGTAAGTTAGCTTCCTGCTAATACAGCAAACCACTATATCCATGACAGCTAGTTACCACTAACACCACCAGAGGTGTCCTCTGACTTGGGTAAACTCACCCATGACTGGAACAGGGTGGAAGATGATGAAATTGCAAGCCTAGGCATCTCTTTGTATAAAATGGGTCATTTTTTAATGCTTACCACAAAGAAAGGAAAGAAACAAGGACAATGCACTGTAGAATGACTGAAGCAATCTTTTTTAAAAATTGTAACCTGTAACTGCAGAAAACTAAACGTCTGCAGACAGCCTTATCAAACTTCAGTTGAACTTTGGTGCTAGAAAGACATACCGTACAAGGCCAGTGCCTCATTAATACAGCCACAGCACAGCAATCCATGAAGGAAGAAATGGGGGAGGAGGACTGAGCAAATTTAGCTCTGAATCCCACTGAAGAGAATGTCACACTCACACCCCCTCAGCAGTGGGCTTTTCATATGGCTGGATCCAGGATGGTTAGTGGCTGAAAAGAGAAATTGCTACTGCTGAGAGCGAGCACACCAGTCAATCATCAGCCTAGTGCCTTTTTGCTGCTATCCTTCTCAGTAGTAGTACATCTTTTCCCCTGTTAAAATACGTTCCCTTTAACCGAGTCCTCATCTGGGTTGAGATGGCATGTATTTGCTTTGTAGGAGAAAGGATAGAATGAGGCATGTTGATTTCATGTTGTAAGCTTTGGTTGAAGAGCTATATCAAAGCGAAGGATTTCTGTGGTTTTTCAAAAACAGGTTTTGCTTAATAGACCTTTATCGCTCAGTGAACAAAGTGAGTCAAATATGTGTTTTGCTGCAAATCCTGTAGGCAACACTAGCCAGAATATAACGCATATACTTATCACCACATAGCACATACCGCTTTCTCTACTGTAAGCAACAGCCTAAGAATATTCCTCTTCCATTTCCCCATCATGTAAAAAAAACCCAACTGTTTCATCTTGGGGTCTGTAAACCTTTATATGAACTACTTCCAAGACATCCACCAAAAACAATTAGGGAGGCAAAAAACCAAAACCATCGCATTACTCGTGTGCGACATCAGAGTTATCAAACTGGGACTTGCATTTCTACTGGAAGATTCTTAGTAGTCTACAAATTGAGTGGCTGAGCGGAATGTTGAAAAACACTGCAGAAGCTGTGATATCTGCATGGTCAACAGCAGAAGACACATATCCCTTGAGAGAGGTCATGAAAATAAAGGAAATAATGTGCACAGAAATATATCCATTGGAATGTTATTGTCTAAAATATTAAAGTGGAAGGTCTGATGAAAATCTGAGAAAAATTGGGACTATCTGTAGTTAATATGATGTTAACAAGGTTAACAAGAAAAACACAACATAGGTTAACTGGCCAGAAGTTACTCTATTTACAAATAATGGAATCTTAATAGAGGAAAAAAGGCATGAAGACAAGCCAACATTTCATGCTGAACAATTATTAATGTACCAACAGTCTGAACATTAAGGTTGCATAATGAGGCTAACTGTCTGTGGAGCTGGTTCAGTCGTAAGACTGTTCTCTGCTTAATGGGTGCCATAACCATTAAAGAGGAAACACAACATTTGGAAGGCAGAAATAGACACAAAGCAGAACATCATAGCAGACAAAAAGCTCTTGTTCCATTCAGACCTGGGCACTGCACAGCAGGGTAAAAAGAGAAGACAATTGTAGTCTCTCTTTATCTCCCACTGTCCTAAATTCTGAAAGCTAAAGCCAATATACACTGTCTCTTTGCAAGGAAGACCCCCAAAAGCCAACCTTAGCTTAGGGAATAAATCTTCCATGGTTCCCTCTACAGTTAATGAATAGAGAAATGTCCCTCAAGAGAATAAATCAGAGCAGAAACTTGCCTGTAAATTTTCTGGATTACCCTCTAGGATACTAGATTAGGAGAGGTGTCTGACATGACAAAAGGCAGAGCTTCAATCCAAAGGGACTTGGCCATAAATTTGAGGCCTGGGCAAACAAACATCATGAAGTTCAACACAGCAAAGTGCAAAGCTATGCACCATGGGAAGAATAACCCCAGGCATCTGCAAAGGTTGGAAAACAAATGGGCTGATTAGCGGCCCTGCCAGAAAGGTTCTGAGGTTACAGTGGATGCCAGATTAATATAAACCAACACTGCACTCTTGTCACAAATAAGGCACATGACTGCATTAAGAGAAGCATGTCCAGTGGATTGAGAGGTTATTATTCCCTCCCCCAGTCAGCACTGCTATGGTCGCACTTGCAGTGCTTCATCCACTTTGGGGATGAGGGATGAGTTCAAGATTGATGTGAAGAACCTGGAGACAGTCCAGGTGCTGAGATGGTCAGGGCCCAGGGGACATGGCTTGTGAGGAGAATTTGAGGAGCAGGGCTCATTTAGTCTTCAAAGAAGGGATGATGCACTACAACTACCTGAAGGGAAGTTAAAGACGACGGAGCCAAACTGATTTTGAGAGTGGCAGGCAATATAACAAAGGATGACATTCACAAAGAGTGTCCTGAGATGTTCAGGCTGGAGACTAGAAAAAACTTTCTCACTGGGAGGATAGTGCAGTACTGTTGCCCAGAGAGCTTGTAGTGTCTCAGTTATTGGGGATTTTCAAAACTCCTCTAGGCAAAGCCATGGCTGACCTAGTCTCTAATGTTAGCAAGCATTCAGCTACAAAGAGGCTGGAAAAGGTGACTTCCAGCTGTTCCATCCAACGAAGACCTCTGTGATTCTGTGACTCCCCACAGAAGCCTCATTATTAATGGGTTTCGGGAGACAAGCATCCTCACACAGAATAAAGCCATGTGAGTGAACCTCTCTTTCTAAGCCTGCAGGAGAATACAAAGCTTCAAAACTCTTTGGCCGTTCCTATAGGTTGCATAAATTAGAAATAAAAGTTCACTGCACTCTTTCCTATTTCACCTAACCTATCAATATTACAAACAGTGCTTCAATGTAAGCATCTGTAGGATCAGCCTCACACCCTGCAACAGGAAAAAAAAAGCCTTTGAAAATAATGTGGCAAGGAACACAGATATTCATCAGCTACATTAACAATTTCTCAACAATAAACAATTTAATGGTGAAAGTAAAACGGAGTAAGTTTCAAGTTGGTTACTGCAGGCTGGGGAACAAATTAAGCATGGGGCACAGTTAACAAAATAGATCTAGACATCACATGATCGGTAACTGTAGGTCTCAGACAAGTCTCTGGCAGTATTTTTTAACTTGTTTTCAGTAGTGGAGTACCTTATTTAAATGAGAGGATTTTGACGGTCACTGCATGTCTGCTATGGGAGGGGAAAACTGCATACTTAGTATTAAAGCAATCTGAATACATGCCCAGAATTCAAAAAAATGGGTTTTTGTTAGAGATTTCTTTTAACACACATTTAGAGGGTTATTTAGCACAGTCCTCTCCCACATTTGTGGTTTTTGCATTTCTGTATTTCTTGAATAACATCAGGAGTAGGAATGTTGCAAAATAGCAAGACAAGGTTTTTCAAGGTATTTGACTAAGCCTGAAGCAGGAATTACAATATTTGACATCCCACAGACAGCTTGTTATTTCAGAAAGTTTTGCAAGTTCAAGGGACTTACGTGCTATTCATTGGGTAAACATTCAAAATTGCCAAGGCTTATCCAAACAGAATTTCTTTGTGATTAACACAACACTAACCATCCATGTCATATCTAAAGAGTAGCAGAATCGTGTCACAGATGAAATAATAGATACCCCTTCCTTGCTTCCACATCTCTCTTGGGAGCAGTGTACTATAAAGATTTTTATCAGAACGACCGCAATAGCTTCAGAGGCAAAGAAAGGAACGAGTTATAAAGGCCATTCCATACAAACAGTGCTAAAGCTCAGATTTAGCATCTTCAAAAGGATCAACCTTCATTTCTGAAATTCAGACCCCATCTCTCTCTCCCAAGGGCGCATTCTCCCGGAGGGGATTTCAGTAGTAGTGTTCCTGTTCTTAAGCACTGCAGGGTAGAGAGCATTACTGAATAACCCCTCAGGAGACCAGAACAGAGTAACTCCTGCCCTGTATTTCTCATCTGTACAATTGTAGGGGGCAAATGAGAAGTGACATTAGCTGCTTGCTTGATGTTTCAGCATGGGCAGTAAGATGTGGATAAAATTAATCTGTACTTGACCAAATTAGAAATGGGTAGCCATACCTGCTTGAATTTATGCCAGTAGACTCAGTAAGTTAGGGCAGAAACTAAGCAGCAACTTATGAGATTGCCATCATCACTCAAGAGCTTGGTTTATAAATAATAGTTGATTGGCAGCAACTCAAACGGTAAGAGATAGAAAGATTAATGCCCAGTAAAAGGACTTAGCAGCGTTGTTTCTTGTGGAAGTACAAATTACAAGTGACAAGGTGCATCTGCAACACACTATCAAGAAGTACGTGGTTGTACTCACTTTGGAGAGGAAAGGGCTCTGAGGTGAGATGACAACTCCTACATTTTTACTGGGGCAGGATGGGGGAGGGGAGCAAGGGGGCTGTACAGCCAGAGGCATTGCACTGCATGGGAAGCAGCAGCATACAAACCCAAAAGGGTTAGGGCTGAGCCAACGTCAGCATTTCTCACACTCTAAATGCAGACAAGCATTATAAACAGTGAATGAATGCCCACAAATATATACATATCTTAACATAGAAAACAATGTTTACCTTTCTAAATAATTTTGTGTAGCTCATCTACAGCTGTAGTAAAATCCTGACCTTTGTTAAGATTTATGGAGAGAGTACTATAAAGAAAAAGAACAAAAAAGCTGTTAAGGGAAATTTCTAGAGAACTTGAAGTAAGCACTTCAAAAAAAAAGAAAGACATCAGATTTCTCCATCTGTTTTTACCCAGTACACAGGAAGTACATTTTTAGTTAATGCACTGCAGGATCAGTAAAAAGACCTTGACTATTCTTCCAAGTCCTAAGGCTGTCAGAGACAAAAATACTAATTTTGCCATCAGTAAGTCAGTCAATACCTTAAATAATTAAATTGATTAACAAGACAAGCCTGTAGCTAAAGATGTCACCATGAACAGCCAGTGGTGAAAATTAGGAGAATTCCCTTTTCTTCCCTTTGAAAGTCTTCCCTATAAAATGTGAGGTGGTAGGCATTATTGTATTATACGCAAATAACTCGTCTGACTATGTGCTGATACAGATAATAAAATTCTAGCTATGATCAACCCACTTCAACACAGAGGGAAAGTTTCCCATAATAGGATGCCTTCAGCTATAAATTTTTGCACCCTCTGAAGAACAATGATGCATTATAACCAGAAATGAGGCCTAGATCCTGCCCTTAATCTGTAAGCACAACTACTGACATTATTTCTGAAAGGCTTAACTGGCCTTTATGAAATTACATGGCTATCTTTCTGCTCATCAGTGATGAACTACCAAGGGCATTGCAAAGACCTAAGTCTTAATAGAACTTCTATAATCTAGCTACTGATTTACTGATTGCACAGTATCCCCAAGCAGCAGATAAATGTTGTGTGACTACAGTTTTGCAGAAATCTGGGCCTTTGGACAAGAGCAGAAGCCTAGCAATAGGTTAGAAAGCACACACAGCATGAGGCCAATGCAGGATAGATAAACCACTGAGCTGTCAGGCCAGTTGTCTCTCACGAACCCAAATTAACAATCTTAAAATTGCCAAAAGTTCAGTTTCTTTCTTGTCATAACCTAAAGTAGAATTCAGCCTTCACCTCATCCTACTCATGGCAAAACTCAGGTCAGCTCTCTCTTTTCCTTCTTGTGCCTTCTCTAGCTATGAAATGAGGATTAGCCATAGATAATCTGGCCTCCAGGTCTTGCAACAGATAGATGAAACTGTACCTAGTGTTAGAAACATTTTGCAAGCTGAAAGCCTCCTATCTGTCAGTCTTTCATGATCTCTTTTCTACCAGAACTAGAAGATGGACTTGTTGTGACTCCAAAGGAGAAGGGAGACAATTTTATAAGTTATATGCCTGCTTATCACTTCAATTTTGTTAACTTTCGGGTTTTGTTACAACTTTGCTGTTACTCCCTACAATTTTGCAAAAATTGCCATACAAAGTCAAAAGTTCCTGTTTTAAAAGAATATTTCAACGCTGAAGCAATACTCCGGAGCTAAACACTGCACCCTATACTTCCTCTTTAGATACCTGCAATCACTACTGACTCAGCTTAAGGAGATGGTTAACTCAAGGGCTAAGAGTCATTACAACAGCTGCAGTGGCTGCATGGCTAATTATTTGGGGAGCTGTACCTGAAAACAAAAAGGTACAGAAGGGTTGCACACCTACCTGTTCTTTCCCTTATTTTCAAACGCATTGAAATGTAGCCCCTTTGGGGCTTGTCCTTGCAAAGCAGATAGTAAATCCATGTAGCAAGTTGTTACCCTGTGCCTTTAATCGCAAAGTACAAGTAATCACTCATTATCATGAATTTCACAAATATCATAAAAAACATCTTACCTAAGGATTAACAGATTAACAAACAGATTCGTTTCAAGCAATCTCCTGTTCTGTTACCTTCTGATATTTAGAAATAAAGAATCTCTAGTTCACTCCCGTTAGAGTCTCCCACTCAGTAATCCCTTAAGTGGGGGCAGTCCTTATAGGGACCTTTAGCCAGGGCAAAAGTATTCTTTTAAGTGAGTAGGTAATCCAGAAAAGAAACGGAGGTTTCCTCGGTGGAACCACAAAGGGAAGAAACTGGTAAATTATTTTGTAAAAGCACTTTGTTTCATTCGTATCGAACATGAAATTAAATGCTCCAAGCAGCACTGAAAACAGTAATTAACTTTCATCTTCATGTAATACCAGTGACATTTTTCACCACAACATGCATGGTGTTGGAAATACTGTTGCTTAGGGTACTGAACTTATTTACAACCAGACAATCACAAGTGAGGGAAAGAGAGAGAGAAATACCAAAAGATAACATATTCCCCAGAACATTCAGTAAGAATAGGTGAACAACACTGGGAGGCACTTCCCACATACACAGCCATGTCCAGCTGACAACGAAGCTGAAAGGCAAAAATGGTGTTGCACCTCCTGCCAACCTATAGCAATAACTTTTCTTGCAAACAAAAGAGATCTCTGCTAAAAGGCAGCATGTAAAAAAAAAACCAACAAATGCAACACCAAAAAATCCCACAACATCTGGAATATTAGGAACAGTTTTGACTATGCCACCCCTTCATATGTGCATTGGGGCTGCTTTTTTATTTCGGTAGTATTTCTGTGTTCCCTTGTCAGAAGTGACGCTGAAATGAAAAGGTAGAAAAGCTTGAGACCAAATTCCTGCATGTCTCCCATCCACTCCCCTTGCCACTCCGAGCAAGGGGAGAAGGGGGTGGGGCGGCAGAAGGAAGAACATGCGCAAGTGAGAAGATCTGTTAAGACCACATTTTAACAGAAACCACTATAAATAAGCACTTGGGGAAATCATAGCGTGCGGTATGTAAGAAGTGAGCGCAACAGCTGCGGTCGGCTCCCTGCCCCAGTCCCAGAATTGACAGAGTGGGGAACGCAGCCTGCTTGGCCTGGTGGCTTACAGGGCCAGCATCGGCTTTCTGGGGTGGTGGTGTGTGCATTTGCAGGATCTGGTGGGAAAGTGTTTGAGTACTTTGAGATCTTGGTAAGCTTAACAGTAGTTGTTTTTTAACAGTAGCTACTTTTCCAAAAAATGTTAGAAGGACAACAGTGCAGAGGAAAAGACACTCTCTTGGAGTATTTTAAGGATTTTCTACAAATCAAGAAGTTGTGGCTAGTATATCAAAACCTTTTAGAGTGTGAATGTTTGGAAGATCCTGGCCCTCACTTCAATTATTTATTCTCCTGTCTCCAACATATCCTATCTATATGCCAATGCTACATATCCACGTTTGACGTATAAAATGTGTTCAATTAGAATGAACTACAATTGTGTCATGAAATTAGGTATAGCATAGCTGTGCAACATCTTTGGTTTTTTTCCCCCATAGAGAAGAAAATAAGTTTATATGCAAAGAGATCACACAAATCCCTTCTTTTGCCTTTACAACCTTAAATATACTAGACCATAAACACGTATACAACATGTGAATAATATATATATCCTAACATTTGAAAGAGTGATAAATATTATCACTAACAACTCTAAAGACAATACTTCCAGGAAAGATTTCCAACCTTTACAAGGTTTCCTTGGATTTACAGGCACAAGTTCAGATGCAAGATTTATCCAATAAAATTCTCCTAGAGCTCCTCTCTGATAATTTACTCCTTTGAGTCCCTGTGGGACAGCATCCAAACCCTTCATAGGACACCCTAGCTTTTCAAAATCTCCAGACGGCTGGAAAAAGCAGTAGTTGGCAATGTTCACAGCTTTATGCAACTTCAGTCCTCTTCTTCATTAGGAGCTTTCAGGCTAAATTATTAAAAACCTGGCAAAATTACTAGGATAGTGTTTTCTTAACACCCCCAGGGGACTGATGGGTTTCTTCACAGCCACTTTCTTTCCTGGCTCTCTTCTCATTGTAAACTACTTCTTTCCCTCCTTTGAGGTCCCACTGTTCAACTACAAAAGGAACAAATGACTCCTGTGGGTGCCTCACCAGGCTGTCCCTGACAGAAACTACTGTTGCTGACCCCAACACCATGCACATCCAGGGGCTCGGTGGTTCTTGCCCACCCAGCTTACAAAAACCCACACACTTCAGCAAGGTTAAAAGCACAAAACATTCCCAAACCATAAACTGCATATCTTCTACCTTGTTCTTTGGCCGATTTATGCCACTTCAATACCCCGCTGCAGGCATGCTGGTTGCTGTCATTTGCTTCAGGGTTTCATGGGTTTCATTGCAGGAGGCTTTCTGTGGCACCTGGCAGCAATGCCTTTCCTTGTATTGACCCAGCTTTAAGTGTTCATCCTGGGGCAGGAGACACGTAAGGTTGTGCTGGCTGTTTTAACCATCTAGAAAACTACACAGTCAGATAAAGTGATCCAGGGAAAAGGGTCTTTGATTCTTAAAAGGAAGTAATTTACTAGGGAAGAGAATAATTTATTTGTTTCTTAGAGGAAGCACTAATCCTACTAAAGCCAGTGGGCAGTGAAGAGAAGGAGGTTGAAATAAAACATCATCATATAGACCTGCCAAACAATCCCTACGGCCCAGCTGTCCAGAGTATTGCACTCCAAATCTAATTTGGTGAAGTCAATGCACCTTATTTGCAAGACCTAGGCCAGCAAATACCCTCAATCTCTGCAGATGCAATCAGTGAGAGGAGGAGAGCTGACACTGAACCTTGAGACTGAGGCACAGTCAGTTTCTAGGACAGAGAACATAGTACCTGTTGGGCTGTGAAAAGCCCCAGGAGGGTGGAGGCATCAGAGGGGTGAAGGGTTTAAATTGCCCAAAGGCATCAATAAACAGTGTTTCTTCCTACTCCAAATTATTTTCTAGAAGTGTATTTATTGTTCCATCTCAACAGCTCAGAAAAGTTTTTGTTCATCAGACAGATCATCAATACGTGAAGCCAAGCTCTAAGAGCAGAATTGGGTTTTGTCGACCTCCTGACTCTAAATGAGGATAACCCGATTGTGAGCTACAGCAAAATAAAAAGCAGCTGAGAGGAGAGGTTAAAAAACAAAATTTAAAAAATCAAACCCCATCACTAATCAGGTGTTCTGGAGCTGGACTAATCTTTGTTTGATACCTTCAGTTTTGACTCAAGCATCTTAATTCAGAATGGTGATGCTCTTGCTGTAACCAGGCTGGTAACAGAGCCTTTCAAACCTGTCACCAAGACATCACAGTGATACTCCATCTGCTTCTCAGCTGAGGTTTTTAAGAGACACCACCCACTCCAAGGTGGGGTATCAGTCTTTGTAAATTTAGAGCTAGACACATCCACTTCAGGGACTGTGCCCTGCACTCTGCATAGTCTGTGGTATTCCTGGCACTGGAGGTGTAGGTGGTCAGAGAACAAAATAATATTTAATGGGCTGGGAATCAGAAATCTTGCAACACCTTGTAAGAGTAGTTTAAGATATTTTCAATACCAGTGACTTAGAGGCAGAGAAATTAAAAAGTAACCGATTTATTTCTTTTAAAAAGAAAAAAAAAAAAGTCTGCCAGACCTTCCAGCAGGTTTAGCACAGAGATTGGGCAGTTTTCTACTGCTCTTTATCCTCCATTAGCAAAGGTTTTAAAACCCAAAATACTTTCTCTTCTTTAAGAGAAGACAGCTGTGTGCTTTGCAGCACTGAATAGATTGCCTTGCCATTTCCTGTAGGCAATCATGGTGGTTTAAATGTATCGGGCTGTCCCTGGTCTGAAGTTAAACGCAAATGTTTCCACAAGGCAGTAAATCTAGAGAGGAAGGGGAGGGGAAAAAAAATCACTATGAGAGAAAAGGTTCAAGCACATGGTGGGGGAAATCCTCCTAAGCAGGTGCAAGTTTCAATATTTAGGGTAGTATGGGAAGGGAGAGATCCCTATGGAGCTGCATCTTGCAGCACAGGCTGTGGAGTGCAGAAGGAAGGAAGGTGCTTGCAGCACCTGTCCTTTTTAGAAAATCCTTGTTCTTTATAATGGTTCCTAAGGGGAGCGATACAAATTGGGCAGCCTCACACTGGGACAACACACTTTCCAGGAAGGTTGCCTTGTTCCTTTCTCAATACCGCAGATGCCCACATACAAAGCCACTGAAAACCTTACCTTCTAACTAGGAGCAAGCATGGGTACTACTGCCAACCAAAGGGAAAGGCCAATCAAGAAAAGAGACAAGAAGAAAAGACTGTTACCCCAACTCAAGTCATTAAGCATGCCAGCATACCCACTAGAAAGCACTCCTCTGCTCTCTTCATCTCTTTTTGAAGGTAGATTTTATGTTTGGCACTCCTGCTGGTGTAAACACCTCTGCTGGAAAACACACTCAATAGGCAGATTAGGGAGTACCACTGAGAGCAGAGGGGAAGATGACAACCAAAGCGTAGGCTGGGGCAAAGAAGATCTAGAGGTTTGCTCTGTGCTCTTTCCCATCCATTTCCTCCGGAGGTTAGGACAAGGCACTAAGCCTTCCTATACTTTCTCTTCTTTTTTGAAAGAACAAGGTATAATATGAAACTACCTGACACTGAGAATTAGTTTGAAAAGGGCTTTAAGATAAGGTAATAGAAAATTATAGAAGTAAAGTCTGTTGGTCATCATTTATTAATACACATTTGTCTTGTCCATGGATGGACAGTAATGCTGCCAGATCCACACACCAAGTGGTAGCAGTTTCATCCATTTCAACAAAATGGAACAGAATATATGTTCCTAAAGAAAGACATCTGTCACACACAGTATGGGTAACATTTGTCCTGTCTCTGGTTGTGAAAGCATAGAAGTAGAAAGAAAGTACAAGAACAAAGAAAGTACAAGAACATTGACAAGAGGTTGCCATTCATCAAAGCACACTGTTTACACACTGAAATAAGTATTTTCAAAATGCTAGCAGCATCATGTTAATTAACCTGGAGAGCTAAGAGCCCTCAAATTTGAGGGCCTCAGTAGGCCATTTCAGGATAGACAATCTGGTTATTTCAAGCAACTGAGTTTTGACAAGATTAATGATATTTGACAAATTAGAGGTTCAAAAGGTAAGAACAGGATCATTATTGATGTTGAGAAAATAGGTTTGCAATTTCTTATACAATGATGAATAGAAGCACTACTCCTAGAAATAAAGCTGTCTGTAAGTCTAACATTGAACAAGTACATTATGCTCTTACCAGACAGCACATATTTGTTTATACTAACTGCAAGAAACAGTACTAAACCTCAGTGTGGCTTTAGGCTTCTGGAAATCAGTAATGCCAAATTAAGTTTGTCCTGTAATGAACTAGATGTCAGCTGGCAAGTTCTCCAAGATACAAAGTGATGAGCAATGGCATCCCTCCAGAGGGCATGACCACAGCCTTCAGTCACAGACCTCCACCTTGAATCCCACATGGTGGCTGATGGCAGTCAGTTTGGGACCTCCATGTCCCCAGTCCCCATGTCCCAGTACAGCATCTGTTGCCCACTGGGTGACACTCACTCCTGCTCAGTTGATTCTAGCACAGGGGAATCATTAACTCCTCTCCTTGCCTGCATGGGACTTGAGCAGACTTCCCTTGCACCCTTGCCACACAGTAAGAATTAGTAACAAGCAGAGCAGAGCAGGACTGAATTGAAACCCTGCCAGGCAGGACACCTGGGAGGCACCGAGTCTGGGAAAAAGGTCGTGATATTCACCTGCTGGATCCAGAGAGGCCCTGGAGCAAGTCAAGCGCCAGATCACTGTGCCCTGAGGGTGGTTTGGGTGCTGCCTTGCTGTTAAGCTCATTCTTCCCCATCAGAGCAGCAGTGGATATTTTGGTAATTTATAGTGGCTGCCAGACTCCATGGAAAAGCGAACACTAAATCTCCAACCTAGACTCTCACATAGAGTTAGCCTTCCCATTAATTAATATACTAGCCTGCAGCTGCCCTACCTGGCATGATGGGCCAGAGAGATCCTTTTAGAATAGAAGGGCAGCGCAGGAGAAGCAAACTAACAGTCCTCTGACTGCAGCTTTTGGGTAAGCACTCTGTGTGTATGTTACACAGTACATTCACCTGGCCAGATAAATTTTATAACTACTTACTACTGACATGTCTTTATGCAGATCCAAATTTAACTACTAGAAAAGGAAAGCAGCAAGTCTATTCACTTTTTTTTTTTTAAAGTCAGTCTCAGTTCTTAAAGAATATATAGGCCTGTTTAAGGATGCTATTCCAGTCCAGAAAGCTCTAGGAAAAAATCAACTGCCTTGTATTGGCTTTGTGTGGCAAGGTTGGGGGGGGGGGGAGGGCGGGGCTTACAGGGGTGGCTTCTGTGAGAAGCTGCTGGAAGCTGCCCCTGTGTCCGACAGAGCCCACACCAGCCGGCTCTAAGATGGACCCACCGCCAGCCAAGGCCAAGCCCATCAGCGATAGTGGTAACACCTCTGGGATAACATTTTTAAGAAGGAAAAAAAGTTGCTGGGACAGACAGGAACAGGAGCTGTAGAGAGGAGTGAGAACATGTAAGAGAACCAACCCTGCAGACACCAAGGTCAGTGAAGAAGGAGGGGGAGGAGATGCTCCAGGCGCCGGAGCAGAGATTCCCCTGCAGCCCGTGGTGAAGACCCTGGTGAGGCAGGCTGTCCCCCTGCAGTCCATGGAGGTCCACGGTGGAGCAGATATCCACCTGCAGCCCGGGGAGAGAGGACCCCATGCCAGAGCAGGTGGGTGCCTGAAGGAGGCTGTGACCCCGTGGGAAGCCCACGCTGGAGCAGGCTCCTGGCAGGACCTGCGGATCTGTGGAGAGAGGAGCCCACGGAGCAGGTTTTCTGGCAGGACTTGTGACCCCACGGGGGACCCACGCTGGAGCAGTGTCCTCCTGAAGGACTGCACGCCATGGAAGGGACCCACGCTGGAGCAGTTCGTGAAGAACTGCAGCCATGGGAAGGACCCACATTGGAGAAGTTTGTGGAGGACTGTCTCCTGTAGGAGCGATCCCACGCTGGAGCAGGGAAAGAGTGTGATGAGTCCTGCCCCTGAGGAGGATGAAGCAGCAGAAATAACACATGATGAACTGACCGTAAACCCCATTCCCCATCCCCTTGCGCCACTGCAGGGGGGTAGGTAGAGAATCCAGGAGTAAAGTTGTGCCCGGGAAGAAGGGAGGGGTGGAGGGAAGGTGTTCTGAGATTTGGTTTTATTTCTCATTACCCTACTCTGGTTGATTGGTAATAAATTGAGTTAATTTTCCCCAAGCTGAGTCTGTTTTGCCCATGACGGTAATTGGTTGAGTGATCTCTGTTGTCCTTATCTCGACCCACAAGCCCTTTGTTATATTTTCTTCCCCCTGTCCAGCTGAGGAGGGGGAGTGATAGAACGGCTTTGGTGGGCACCTGGCATTCAGCCAGGGTCAACCTGCCACAGTCTTTTTTGGTGAGTTGGCTGGGAAACAAACCCAGGTCAACTGCTTGGAAGGCAGCTATGCTCACCACTATACCACGCTGGGCACCAAAAAGGACTGTGGTGGGTTGACCCTGCCTGGGCGCCAGGTGACCACCAAAGCCACCCTATCACTGCCCCCCCCCCCCTCAGCTGGACAGGGGGCAGAAAATATAACAAAAGGCTCACAGGTCAAGATAAGGACAGTTTAATAACGTGAAAGTAAAGGTCGCATGTGAAAGCAAAGAAAAACAAATGATGTTATGCTCTACTTCCCATCAGCAGGCGATGTCTGGCCACTTCCTGGGAAGCAGGGCTTCAGTACACATAGTGGTTGCTCCAGAAGACAAAAATGCCCCCCTTCCGTCTCCCTTTACTTAGCTTTTATATCTGAGCTGACATTATACGGTATGGAATATCTGTTTGGTTAGTTTAGGTCAGCTGTCCTGGTTATGTCCCCTCCCAAGATCTTGCCCAGCCCCAGCCTGCCGTTGAGGGGGGCAAAAATGTTGGAGAGACAGCCTTGATGCTGTGCCAGCACTGCTCAGCAGTAGCCAAAACACTGGTGTGTTATCAACACCTTTCTAGCTACCAGTGCAGAGCACAGCACTACAAGGGCTGCTATGGGGAGAATTAACTCCATCTCAGCCAGACCCAATACATGGCCCTATCTTCATTTGCAGCTGGGTCTAGTCTTCTATAAAGGGATTTGCTCCCATAAAAATAGATTTAATTTTGATATCATTTTAATCTCAGAATAAAAGAAACAAGTTCTTACAAGCATAATGCTTGACTGCCAAAATTTTGTAGGCAGCATGTGCTACTAAATGTAGTCATGAACTGACGCTTTCATCCACAAAATACTTTGAGCCTTCATTTTCTTAAATGTTGTTTCAATAGGCTGTTCAGTACAGGTCATTCTCCCTTTCCTGTGGTACCTCAGCTTTCACTGCTCTAATGAATAGCTTCTGCCCAAAGGAGCTTGCTTTCAGCTGGGCTTTGCAGAGCAAGGTGCTAACCAGAAAAGCAGACCAGAAGCTCGTACTGTTCTACACACTCAGTGCTCTCCATCCAGCTGCTACTACCTCCTGCCATATCGGAGCACACAACTGGAATAATTAACTATTAGCCACAAAAAGAACTGAGAAGTATCTTTCTTGCTAACTGACCTTTCGTAATAGGCTTACTAGCTGTATTTATGAAGGTTTGAATATCCCAGACTATTTGCAGCTGAAAACTGTTTCTTACTGAGCACTTTATTCTTACGGAGTACATTGTTTCAAACAGCCAAAACTGTCTTCTGAACCAAAATAAATTGTGTAACTTTATAGTCTGGTAGTGTAAATCAAGATTATTTGCAAGTTCTGGTCTATCAAAACTGTCTTAAAAGATGCAAGTTAATTTTTTTTCTGAAAAACATGCTTTCCTTTGTTTACCCCTAAAACAAACTGCAGATACATTCACTCTGAAGCCCATAAGTAACAGCTGATGCCCAACTCAGTCATATTCCCCTTCTACTAAAAGCAGATCTTACAGAATTTGATCTTCTATAAGAAAACACAAGAACATATTTCCCCTTACGTTACTCTGAGGTACTTAAATTTATGGAAAGCTATTTGTGACAGCCATCAATGGCTTCCTGGAACTGGTGCACATTGTATCAAGCAGAGAATAGCATTTCTATGGCAACTGTCTCAACACATTTCACAAAATGGATGAACAAGAAGCAGTCATCACATTTTATGTTTTCCATTTCCTCAGTAGTATCTTGTCTTTCCATTCACCCAACTCTTTACAGCCAAGATAAGAAGATGACACTTTTCAGTTAAGCTCCATAGAAGTTGTTGGCTGCTTGGCCATTTGGCCGTTAAAGCTCCGAACTGCTGCTGCTAAGAGATCTGCGTTACTATTCCTGCTTCTCCTTCTGACCCACAGCAAGGCATAGCCATCTATAACTTTAAGTACTCCCCTTTTCCTAGGACATCAGACTGCCAAGGATGTCCGGTTTATCTCTGCCAAAGCCCTTTCAAACCAAGGCGGCCACCACCTCCCTGCGCCAGCTGCCACCACCAGCCGCACAGAGGGAGGAAGCTCTTGGCTCATCCCAGCACAGCTGCTGCCATCGGCCCTGCCCTGAAAGCCGCAGCCCAGCAGTCCTCTGACTTTACAGTGCAGCTCAGTTCCTGCCCCCTACACCTCCCCTTCACCCTCGAGGCAGCATTAGTCACACTTTTTCCCACGCTTCAGAGGAGATCTGAGCCAGCTCTGCAATGCCATAAGCAGCTTGCCCATTTCTGAATCATACCTTTACTCCAAAGGGCTACAGAAAGGCATTGTTCATGTTCGCTCTGCTCTTCTAAACGCTTCTCTTCAGTGCACCTAGTACAACATAGAAGACATTGCTGTATGAGAACTGGAGTCTGACAAGCATGAAGGACTGACGAACTTACATTTGGGGAAGAAATACACAACAGTACCATCAATAGGGAGATTGGCCTTCATGCTGCAGGCTTCCATATTTGTACTTGTGCTTGCTGAGACTGCAATGATCTGAATGCAGAGCCAAGCTGCTCAAATTTTGGAGTTTGAGGAACAAACATAATGGTTATTTTTAACAAGTAAAGCAGTCTCTGCAGTCAGGAGAGACCTGGAAATCTTCCCCCCACCCCCTCTTTTTCTTTCTCTCTCCCTTTTTCTTCCTCTCTCTCTTTTTCTTCCCAAAATGGTGACTTTAATATCCTCAGAGAGAGAAAAATATTTAAAGCATTACGTGAAAACACTTCATTCCCCTTTGAAAAGGACCATAAACAGCTGCATCTCCTCATTCTGCACCTCAAACTGGATATCATGGAAAAGACAGGCAAACAGCCTGATTCAACCATTCTGACTTTCAAGGTCTCTTTTAGAAAAATGTTAAAACTTTTGCTGTTTCTAAGACTGAAACTTGTCAGACACAACCCCCACATTTCTTTACGCTTTGTTCAAAACACAAAATATGTAGTTTCTTTTGTTAAGGAACTTTTGCAAATCTTTCAGAGAATGAGCAAGTTCTGCCTTATTTCACTTTTGTTCTGAATAGTGTCAGTGTGCTCAGACTTAGAAATACTGCACTGACCTGCTCTAAATGTAAGCATGGAGCTTGCTTTTCTGCATGTGCTTTTCTGCACTTACTTCCCTGACACAACCACCCTATGATATCAGCGAAAGGAATCCAGAACAAAATTGCGCTTAGGAGAATGTGATAGTGCTTCTTAGGTAAAATTTCTTCCTAGCCCTAAGCAGGTTGATTTTTTTTTGAGGCACAAAATTAGCACTTCTATATTGCAAGCAGGCCCATGTATATATTGTCCTGCTACTAAAACTCTGTGCAGTCAGGATGTGAACTCTCAATCTTCAACAAATATACTCTCGAAACAGAAAATGTGCCCATAGTCAATTTACTGTGGACTACATGAACACTATTATCAGTTTTACATACTAAATTTGTACTTGGCTTACTTGGCTTATTACTGAAAATGTCATTTAAAAATAGTTATTTTAAATATTTCCATTAGATACCTAATGGATTGCCTAAGCCAGTAGTCCAGCAAATTAAAAAAAAATAAAAATTATCAAGCCAGTAAAACATGCTTGCTTAGCAAATTTCTCTCCTGATTTGTCCTTAAGGGTCGCTTACTTTATGTGCACACACACAAAGTCTTTCTAATAATCTCCCTTTCCCCATCATTTAGCATTAGCTGTATGCAAGTTTATATTCATTATATCAATGAAGTTGTCCATACTTTAATACTTACCACAGAAATTAATGCAATAAGTCATGAAATTGCTGCTTTAAAAGCAGCCATATATTTATTACAAAAACACATAAGCTAAATATTTATTGCTGTGCTGTTACTGCTTCAGGCCACAGCATTATGTTAACCAGCTTTCTTGTACAAATTAGTTTTATAGGATTCAAAATAGAGAGAATAAGATAATTGGAGAATAGATATTCTATTAATGAAACAATGCCATTATTGCAGAACTGACATGATTATTGCAGAAATCCTTGCTCATCTACACTGCACTGTAGTATCTCAGATTGGATTCTAGAGGCCTGGACCATCCTCCAAGAAAAAGAAGGTCCGCAGAGGACCCTCATAATCCTGTAACTCTTAAAATCAGCAGGGAATTCATAGAAAATTAATATGACAAGGTTTTATATATATATATATAAAAAAATAAGGAAAATTAACATGACAACCCCAGTGTGGTTTGACATCACCCACTTAATTGTTGGCTTCTGAGGACAGCCAACTCTGAGAGCATTTGCAAAGGAACTAACCAGTTTGAAGAAGGCTCAAGCAGGGAACAGAGCTCAGGTACAGCAGGGTGGGTAGAGATACTGTAAAATATGAAACTTACTATGTTTCCGGGTGCACAGGTCTTAGAAATCTCTGCCAGTCATCCTTTCTAAACACAAAATAACTGCAAAGTAACTTGCAAAGTTCCCCTTCCCCACATACAATGCTGTCATTGCACTGCAGGAGCTTGAAGATGTATGGAGCAGCAATTTGGGGACTCTAATCAGATAGAAGCATTCACTGTGTTACTTGAAAATGAAGAAGAATCTTTTATTTACCAGCATTATCAAAACTGCTACGATGCAGGAAATATTTGTGTCTCTCCTACTAAAACAATGCTCCCCACTAGCCTAGTAGTTGTAACCTTTAAATCCCAATCTCTAGGTCAAAGGAATGAGCCAAAAATTGCAGTAAATTGTCAGAGAGCATTTTGAGATTGTGCAACTGAATGCACAAGACAGCACTAATCTGATGATGAGGGGGTGAAAATCTGATAAGATTTTCTGAAGCAGATGTTTCTTCAACAATCCCCCCTTAAGCTGGTAAAATGGTTAATATAATCTTGAATCTGGCAAGAAACTTTAAACCAGTCAATTGGATGTTTCCTGCAGAGAAAGTTATAAAATATTTTGAGCTGAACTAAGGGATAAAATTATATAAAACATTGCTTGATTTAATACATTTTACACAGATTTAAGAAAATTAGTCTAACTGATTGGAAACTACCAGAAAGCCAGTCTATCAGCACACATTACCAAAAGTAACTTTCTATGATTGTTTAATTAAAAAATGCTAAGAACAAACACATGTTCAAATACAGATTAAGCTGCAAAAGCTCTTGAAGCCTGTTGCAAGTACCAGCATATTAGATCAGCTAGCACGTAAAGAGAGTGAAAGACACTGTGTACCAGCTTCCCATAGAGGAGCCTGTACCAGCATCACTCAGAACGGCCATTTTAAAATAATGGCCCAAAGGAGCTTCTCCAAGTTATTCACATATCACGTAGGAGGAAGAGTGTGAGAGTTTTTGGAAATAACTCCCAATAGCATCAGTGTGAAGAGTGAGGTAACTGAAATCCACAGGGTGAGGATGGCTCTGAGCGTGCCTTGTCAGACCTTCCTGGCTTGAAATGCTGTCTTGGGGAAAGTGTGGGCAGAGGGGGTACTGGCAGCAGTGCAGAAGGAGCAAGTGCCTCCTTGCTGCACCTCACCTGGCCCAGGGCAGGCTAGAAAATGAGTTGGGAACACCAAGCCATGGTGTCGGAGAGCAGCTGCTGAGAGGAGAGATTCACCACGCCCCTCCATCCCTGCAGTTTTTGCTTTGGTGAAGGCACATGGCGTGCAATAAACTCTCAGAAGTCCCTCCAGCAATGCAGGAGGTAGCAAAGGGTGATTTTTGTGCAGGCTGCCCAGCCCTGGCAGCAGGGGTCCCATCTTTGCCTCCAGGTGTCCCTTTCAGACGATGCTGTTTCCTCACTGCCCCCTACAACAACTTCTCCTGCTACGACCCTATGGTCCCCACAGAGCTACAAGGAAAGATACCTATTTATTTCATCTTTATTTTTTGTGTGGATATATACATTCTTCAATTTTATATATGTATATACAATGTTTGCACATAGGCACATACTTCAAAATTATGAGCAGCAAATACTGCACAGCTGAAGTTCCCTGCCTTCAAATGCCAAGGTCTCCCTAGAGATCCCCAATACTCACACATCTGCTGCAATTTCCTCTGAGGGAAACTTCTTTCATCCCAGAGGACATTTATTAAAATGCTGAGACTTTTCATTTAGGGCACTTTCTAATTAAACTACCAATCTTTAATGCTTCTGCCTTCTACAACTCATTGTTCTTTGCACAAGATAAGGCAGTCACAATTCATTGTCATTATAGAGACACATATCAGTTAAAAAAAAAATATATATATATATATAATTTAGCAGCTTACAAGTTCATGTCCTTGAAGTTAGAAATACTTTTATAGTTTAATATAGGTAAATAGCCAGCCTTTGCTCTGTTAGACACAGACCCTCAACACATCCCAATGTCCATGGCATGGTTTAAAAACATATAAAATCCCAAAGAATTTAATTATGTTGTTGTAGACTCACTAAAAGTTCTTTAGATCCATAAATTGGGCCATTACCTCACATCTGAGATTTCCATATTCTCATTTATGAGAAACTGATTATTACAAATAGGATAAAATCCAAGTGTCACCATATACTATTTTCCAATTAGAAGAAAGAAGAAAAAGGAGAATTTTAATGTCAAAAGGATTACAGGAAAGGGCCTACCTTTTAAGCAAGGAGTTACACAGACAGGCTGAAATGAGATGAAGCATCAGTCCCCTATTGCGTCTCCACTGAGTTCCCTTTTACAAGGACAGCTAGAGAACCCCTATGGGATAAATTCCCCAAGAGAAGTGATCTCGACATTAACATTACTACAAACACCCTGAAAAATACTTCTTGCATGCCCTTGCTCTGTTGGTTATCTTCATTGATGAATCATTGCAGCCCTGACATCCCCATAGCTTTCAAGCACTTCTACAACCTTCTTGGACCACTATGTAACACCACTATTAGACATGATAAATATTCTGCTTGGAAATCTATCTGCCAACTTTCTGTTATTGGTATCTTGGGCAGGATTCATTTCCTCTAGCTCTAGAGGTCCACACTGCAGATTTCTATATCTGAATTAGTCTTCCTAGGCTCCCTTTATAATCAGTGGGGAGAAATAAGCACCTTCAGGCATAATTTATCTGACTCAACTGAAATATTTACTTTGGGTTGAGAATAACTGCCCTAGAGATGCCTGCTTCTCTGTGTAGGGTGACAATTCAGGATTAGATGGCTGCATTTAGTCAAATAAATTCCACCATTTGTGTTTTAAAGCATTATTTTCCCCCCATGCTCCCAACATGGAGCATGACACATGGGTACCGAAATCTTGCACAGTCATAAGGGGAACCTGTACACAAAATCATGCTAGAGTTCACCCTCTAAAGAGCTGCTCTTGTCTTGAGAGTACAGACTCAACATTTCCCAACAGAAGGAAATCATCAGTTTGCTCTAATTAACATGGCTGAACATGTATACTAAAATGGACTTTCTCCATTTGCCACCCTTATGTTCAATAATTTGACAGAATACTTCATGCTCTTAGCTGCCTATTTCAATCTGCAACACTCTCTGAATAGCACATGTAGCTAATTGTTTTGTCTTAATTCACTGCCAGCTTGCTCTCTAATGCTCCAGCATGGTATTTTTTTAATTTTGAACACAGCAGAAAGCCCTCCTACAAGGAAAAGTTCTCTGAGATTCCCCATGGGGCTTTCAAGCCATGTTATGGGTTTGTGTGGCACAGGATTTTTGTTAGCGGTGGAGGGGCCGCAGGGGCGGCTCCCGCAAGAAGCTGCCAGAAGCTTCCCTGGCTCCAAGCCGGACCCGCCTCTGGCCCAGGCCGAGCCCATCAGCGACGGTGGTCACGCCTCTGGGAGAACAGTTAAGAAGGGGAACTGGACTGGAATGTGAGAGGAACCCCTCTGCAGACACCGAGGTCAGTGAGGAAGGAGGGGAGGAGGTGCACCGGAGGAGGGGATGCCCCCGCAGCCCGTGGTGGGACGGGACGGCAGGCTGTCCCCCCCCAGCCCAGGGAGGGGAGCGGAGGCCCCCCAAGATGGCCGCGGCTCCATGGGAAAGCCCGCGCTGGAGCAGTGCGTGACTGAAGATTGGCCCGCGGAAAGGACCCGCGCCAGGAAAGTTCGGGAAGAGCTGAAGCCCTTGGGAAGGACCCACGCCAGGGAAGTTTGTGAGGAACTGCTGCCCGCAGAAAGGACTCGCGCTGGAGAAGTTGGTGAAGGACTGTCTCCTGTGGGAGGCACCCCACACTGGAGCAGGGGAGGGGTGAGGACTCCTCCTCCCCCGAGGAGGAAGGAGCGGCAGAGACAAGGTGTGGGGAGCTGACCCCAATCCCCATTCCTCGTCCCCCTGTGCCTCTGGTGGGGAGGAGGCAGAGAGAGCCGGGAGTGGGCTTGAGGCGGGAAGGAGGCAGGGCTGGGGGGAAGGTGTTCTCAGGGCTGGGTTCACTTCCTGATAGTCTTGTTTTGATTTGATGGGTAGTAACTTAAATTGATTTAGTTTCTTCCCCAAGTCGAGCCTGCCTTTTGCCCGTGACCATAAGTGGTGAGTGATCCCTCCCTGTCCTTGTCTCGACCCACAAGCCTGCCTTTATATCTTCTCCTCATCCCACCATGGCTGGGGCGGGGGGGAGTGAGCACGCAGCTGCATGGTGCTTCATTACCGGCTGGGCTGAAACCACGACACCACAGTTCATGGATGAAGAAGCAATGGGAGGACATACACCACCTCCAGCCATGCTAGAGGTGCAGGAGGCGGCTGTCATTCCCACCCTCTTCCTGAGTGATTATGTTTAATCCTTTTAACCAATGCAGACAAGGAGACAGGGTGCCAGCTGAAGCTTGCCCCTTTGGGATTTATAACATGGGTGGCTGCTAGCGCCATTTCTCTCCAGCTTTTAAATGGGAATTTCCCAGAGGGAACACAGAGTGGTTGCTTTGGGAACCAGCTGACTTTCCCAGTCCCCAAGTCCATTGTATTTAGCATCATTAGTGCAAAGACAGACCCACCTAGGTTTTATTTTGTCCATGCACTCAAGCAAGGTACCACTATGTTAGAATAAATATTAACTGTGGATTTTTCTTCACTATGAGGACCTTAAGACAAGGGATAACATTCTCTGACAGAAAAAAAGTGCTTTATGTTACTTTTAATCCTTCATCCACTTCTGCCAAGAAAGACAAGCTTACTCAGTGTAAAACATGGATGTAAAGATCAGCCTAAGAGAGGAAGCTGCCAGTATTAAATGAGTTTTAAGACAGCCTACTAACTACACGGATTGCTCCAATTTTCTTTCCTCAACTTCATGTGCGTAGTTTGCTTGCTGAGGTGCCAGGTGCGCTAAGGATAATGCCAGATCCCTTTGTGGCCTTTATGCAAGCACGTGGCATGGATAACCTGCCCCAGCACAACACTGGTGATGCCTCATCTGGTGCTGGGTCATCTGCCACCCTTGGCAGAAAAGCTCTTCTCTGGTCCCACTGCTTTCAAACAATACCTCTTGCCAACAGCAGTGAAAACAAATGTGTGTCACAGTTTAGCTTCAGCCATCTGAAATGGAAATGGGATTGACTTTCTAGTTAAGCACCAAGCTAACTTGGCAAGGAAGAGAATGTGGCCCTTCAAAGCACAGTTATTTTCAGCCACACTCTTGTTTCTGGAAAATTAATTTTCTTGCTAGAGAAAATAAGAGCTGGAGAGAAATCTTACAAAAATTATTCTTCATGGATACATTCTTGAGTTACATCTTTTTATGTAAAAGACCTTCAACCTGTACCTCTGCTTTGGATACAAGAAAACCCAAGGACCTCCTTCTGTCTTATTAGCCTTAAACACATCAAGGAGTAGTTAGTCAAAGAATTTTTCCACTGGCTTTACTTGGAGAGAAGTTTACAGCCGCTGACCAGCTAAATTGTGTTTAAGTTATTTGTACTCTGTTCTCTTGTTGCACTAGCAGCTAAGAAAATTACTGCAGCCTTATACAAGGCATGATAAACATTTTGATTTGGTATGTCTGAATCCATGTTCATAGAAGTTTAAGGCCCTTAAACTTAGATGGCCTTTCCTTGTAAGAGACACCTTTTGGCAGGGCGATTGTAATGGATCAGTTAACAGGTTCAGCATTTGATTTCAATTCACCCTGCACATCCATCAAGGCTCCTAAGCACTGGTGCTTTATGAGAGCAGGTGTCTTCTAACTGCCTGAACAGCTGGCTGGGAAACAAGTGCTTGCACCTTCAAAAACTCATCTACAGTTCACACCTGAGTGAAATCATAATTGCTTCAAGATAAAAAACATTATAAATGCAAAGTACCACTAAGAACAGTAAGTCATTCTTAATGGTAAGCTCCTTGCTTCAAAGGGCTTTTCAGCATCCTAGATGCCCATTAGATTTCCATCCACTTCTCCAGGCTTAATAAATCAGCCAGTGTTTTCAGTATTCCCCCTTACACTCATAAGGCCTGCATTGTACTTTTGCCATCAAAAGAAGCCCTCAAGAAGTTCAAGCAAGAGATAAGAAGGTCACCTGTAATCTTTCAGTGCACTTAAGATGGGTTTCTACCTTATGGATCAGAAGCACTGGACATGAAAAGCAAATCTCCTACCCAGAAGATGTATCAGGAATGATTTGCTGCTGGGTTCTCTGCTGCAGAACTAATGGACAGTGCTCAGTGTTCAAATTACTTGCAGACTGTACAGAGATTGGCAGGGAAAATGTAACCAACTCACTGCTGCCAATTGGTATGGACGGGGAAGGAGCCAAATGGGAGCATTTAGTCAAATTGCACAGAAAGATATCCTAAAAGCTGTACAAAACAAAGGACTGAGCTCAACTTGTCCTCAAGACACTTTTGCCACTAAAGCAAAGGGAAAGTACTTAGTCTACCTCTCCTGGAGTGCTAAGTTGTCCTTTTTTTTACATTGCTTTGCAGCTAAACGAAAAGCCAAAAACATGTCTTTAACTTCACTAGTTTCTATGTTTCTAGTACATGAGGAAGGAAATAGGAGGACAGGAAATATTCAACTTCTTTCCCTGATCGTAGATACTCTGTTGCTAATATTATCAAACATCTGAAAGGTTAATAAAAAAAACCAACCAATTAAAATGTCATGTACCATTGGCAATCCAGATGTCCAAACTCAGAAAATCTCTATAATTAAAGCTGTATGTATGTGAATTTTCCATCACCGCTCATTATTATTACTATCACAATTCTATGTACTGAAAGAAGGGCTACATCTCCCTTATAGAGAAGGTTTATTTCATTAACTTCATCTGTATATGTAGGAAAATTGAAGTAGTACCTAGAGGAGCAGAAACACCATTAAGCCGAGGTATTGAGTATACAATTGAACAGATAAATACAGTCCCTGACACAGTGTTTGCAATATAGCAGATGAGGGAAATACTATTAAACAATACTTAATTCTTTTAAATCACTACAATTTTAGATACTTAAGTATAACATTTCCTAGGGTTGATACTCAATTGCTCTAAATATTTAACCAAGATTAATTGTCCTTTAAAGATATGCAGGAAGTCAACTAGATGTTGAAAGGCTTTCTCAAAAATTGGTACATGAGATTCTTTATCCTGTTTCATGAAGAATAGGAGATCTTTATGAGCTTTTCTCTGGTCATAAACAGAGCTTTAAGAAGAACAAGCAGTAGATTTTATGCCTTTTGGCTAAAGTTAATAAATATAGGCAGTCTAAATTAATAAATGTAGGTAGTCTTATGACTATAGCAATAGCACTAGAAGCTTCTTTATAGCTGGTAAAACATAATTTTTAACTGCACAAAACAATGTCCAGAAGGAGGCATTTGGATTCCTCACCCCCTACCAACTGAATTGTTAATTCTCTAGCATCCATAGCATACACAGAGGAATAAAAATACCCTGATTGAACAGGACACAGGATTTGAACATGCCTTTAAAGTTCTGATCAAATGGTCTTAAAGGGCAGTAGACTCTTAGATGAAAAGCAAAGGCCTGAAACAGCAAGAATTGCTCAGGCTGACATTTTTACTATAGTCAGAAGAAAGTTCCTGTGCTCATCAGTCTTTTTTTTGACAGATAAATGATCCAAATATTGCTTCTCCCAGGGGTCCCAAGCAACATTTGCAACATTCTTAAAGGCAGTTACTTTTTAGCCTGCCTGCTCTGAGACCACACATATAAACATGTAATAGCATAGCTTATGAAAACTTTTCAAAGGCAATTGCCTTTCCCGTGACACACCTTTTGCCAGTTTTACATAACTGCTTTTAAAGTGCAAGTGGAGTAATCATCATCTATGGTAAACTGAGAATATTAAAAAGATCTCTTCCCATACATAAGTCATTGCAATTTATAACACCATTTTTATTATCAACTTGCCATGCAGTCAACACATACAGCTGAAGAAGCCTGAAGAAATAACTGTTGTTATTTTTTATTTTTATTCTTATAAGATGAAAGTGGTACATATAGTTGCAGTCAAAAACTGAATACATCAGTTTCAGACTGGAAAATAACTTTGTCATGCCATGGAATCAAGCAAATTAAGAGCCCCCACTATTGATTTCCTAAACAGATCTCCTCCCAACAATTATACTGCAAACTTTTGTTAGCACAATTCCATCAATGACGCAGCCGAGCTTCCTTCTAAGGCATAATTCTTACCTACACAGAAACTCAAGAAAGCACACTCAACAACAGCTGAATAGAAGGTCACAAGTACCTCTTCTCTACTCTTACACGTTAGCAAAAGAAGAGCCTCCAAGACACCAACTTCTTGTACTTTGACGACCGGTCAATATCCTCCCTCCGGATATTCTGTAACAACCATCATGGCAGCAAGAGTTTTCTAATTACATTACGCTGGAAAAAAACCCCTGCATTATTAAGTAACAAACAGTTCTTTCCTTAAAGCCTATTAAGGCTAACAGACCTTAAGCCTTGGTCTGGCAAGTGTTCAGCTAGACAAGGGAAAACATGTATCATACTGTCAGTGGCACAGGGCAAGGACCCCCAGCTGGAGTGCATCTATTTTTCTAGCTGGAAGGAAATTTCTGGGGAAAAAGGACTGAGAAATAATCGCCTTGTGTTCAAAATGCCTGATATGTCTGATGAACAAAACCCCTTTTTGTTGCATTTTGTTATCCCACCAGAAAAGGATGAGAGAAGAGAGAGGGATCTGCTGCTTCCCTGAATACAGCACTGTTAATAGCAGTCCCCTGGGGCTCCAGCTATTCACTGCAGATTTGTTTCAGAGACCCAAACTTGTAATAATCACTTGTCTTTATAAGGTTACCTTGAGCGATGTACAAGCAT
This sequence comes from Buteo buteo, assembly GCF_964188355.1. Taxonomy (NCBI): domain Eukaryota; kingdom Metazoa; phylum Chordata; class Aves; order Accipitriformes; family Accipitridae; genus Buteo; species Buteo buteo. The sequence goes on from NC_134178.1 coordinate 30,818,634, forward strand.
TTGACTGTGCTAACATCTGTAAATACTGAGCATCATTATTTCAGGGTTGCTCTGCAGCACAACTTTTGGGGGATCATTAGTGGCACTCCACACCACAGCATCTGAGCAGCCTTTGATGAAACTAAATTGCTCTGATTAAACTAGCCCACAGTCAGACCAAAGGGATCTAACAGATTATTTGAACTAGATACTTTCTAGCTTAAGTGCATTTTATTCCTTACTTCAGTGTCGTGGTTTAACTCCAGCCAGCAACTAAGCACCACGCAGCCGCTCACTCACTTCCCCCCCATCCAGTGGGATGGGGGAGAAAATCAGGAAAAGAAGTAAAACTCCTGGGTTGAGATAAGAACGGTTTAATAGAACAGAAAAGAAGAAACTAATAATGATAATGATAACACTAATAAAATGACAACAGTAAGTAATAAAAGGATTGAAATGTACAAATGATGCACAGGGCAATTGCTCACCACCCGCCGACCGACACCCAGCCAGTCCCCGAGCGGCCAAAAAAAACTGCCTCCCCCCCCTTCCCAGTTCCTAAACTAGATGGGACGTCACATGGTATGGAATACACCGTTGGCCAGTTTGGGTCAGGTGCCCTGGCTGGGCATGAGAAGCTGAAAATCCTTGACTATAGTCTAAACACTACTGAGCAACAACTGAAAACATCAGTGTTATCAACATTCTTCACATACTGAACTCAAAACATAGCACTGTACCAGCTACTAGGAAGACAGTTAACTCCATCCCGGCTGAAACCAGGACATTCAGTCACTCAATTCCAGGACTATCCACACAGCTGACAGTTTTTAATATATTTATGAAGCACAAGTACTGGAATGTCCATTTTACATATAGAGACACTTAAGTCATTGATTCACCCAAGATCTCCTAGTACCTTTGCAGTCACAAAGGAACAGAAGGGACCCCACAACCCCACTTGGCACCAGCTGCTGGGCATCATGGGTTGTGTGGTCTCCTGGGCGTGTAGGGTGAATGCCAGGGTGGCAAGGAGATGCCCTAGTGTAGAAGACAGAAATCAGTTCAGGGAGGCTTGAAGGTGCCAGCACACTTGCTTGATCCACATTGCCCTGCTGCAGCATCAAACAGGGACCTTCCCAAAATAGTTTTGGTACAGATACCAACTTCTTCTAACTGAATAACAATGTCTAGTGTTTAAACTAACTCATCTATTTCTTAAGCCTGGAGAGGCACACAGTTGTCTAAACTGGGCAGCAGCAAACCAGCAAAAAGGGTGGCTGAGTTCACTGCATTGGGCAGAGGCAGCTGCTTTTGTCATGCATTACCCATATGAACAACGAGCTCCATCACTCTTGCTGGATATTGCTGCAGAAGCAGCAACTGCAAAAAGAACACGCTTCCTTCCTGCCCTCCAACTTCAACACTGCTCACTACAGGAAAAGTAATTATCTGTTAATCATCACAGCAGTCAGAATCCAACATAAAAGCAGCAGATAGATAAAAAAAAAAAAACCAAAACAAAAAAACCCAAAACCAGACCATGTCAGGTACCCATTTACCTAAATTAAGATCTTTATCTATTTCAGCCTGGTAAGGAGGGTAAACCTAGTGATCCCATTAAATACAGCTGAAACACATCTTAGAGCAATGTTTTTCATCATAACAAAATGTTAATCTAATGACCCTGTACCATATTTGATGGTTATCAGAAGCAGTCAGATTTTATTTGGGGGGTTGGTTTGTTGGGGTTTTTTTTCCTTGTTTGGGGAGGGGGTGGGGGCTGTTTTTGTCAGGGTTGGTTTTGTTTTGTTTCTTTCTTCAGTGTCTCATCTCCAACTGAGGTATATGAGAAACTTTCATGGCATTTAAAGGTCTGCAGCATTTTTTCCACTGCTAACTGAAAATAATAGGGAAGCAAGGACTTCAGTACATTTGAGCATTTTTCCCTCCCACAGCACCATCTCAAATCACATTTTCTGAAAGCTCCTATGGTGATTGTTATAGGGGTTTTCCTGGTTTTTTTAATTAAAAGTCAGATTTCAATTAGTGGATGAATAACTGGTTATGTCTGTGAGGTTTTCTTCCATGCAGTGCTGCATACTTTCTAGTGAATTGAGAGTATTGACAGTCAATATTGTGGTCAAAACAGGTCATACTGGAGTAATCAAAAGGAAAAAAAAAAGGTGCAATCTTAATAAAATGTTATTTCCAACACAACAGATTCTCAGATTTTAGGACAAAGTTAGCTGCATGGCCTAAATTAGCTCCTAATGCCTCCTAATGAAAAAAAAAAAATCATTATCAGAAACAAAGAGAACAAAGCAACTGGAATAAATTATCTGCAGAAGGACAATATTGTGATTGCTTGCCTGGATCTAAAGCAATCCATTTGAATTATCAGAAAGGATAATAAATGTTTCAGTAGAGGTCAAGCAACAGCAAACCTGGGAACTGTAGCTAATGGTATTGGAACTTTTCAACACCAAAACGCAGAGTTAAACACCTACAAACAGATGGAGCTTCCAAGTAAAGACAATATATTTGATTTCTTCAGATGTTGGCAACCACATTCATTTTATCTGTTCCAACAGCTTTTCCTAACATAGCAAGTCACTGACCAGACCCTGAGGGCTCATTTATCCCCCTGCTAAGCAGGGGCTATACCTTGGCGGTGGAGAGGAACACACACCCCTCGCACACCAGCACCCAGGCACAGACAGCAGCGGGAGCAGCGGGAGTTGGAGCTTGCTGTGCTTTAACAGCAGATGCAACAGGGCTCCCACCCTCCCAGGGGCTGAACGTCTTAGTGGACCCCAAATAACCACCCACAACGTTCAGGGACTAATGCCACTGCTGGAGGGCAGATTCTTCCCCATCCCTCACAGTGCCTGGGTGCATAGTGGCCTGGCCATGCTGAGGGCCACCAGGGCAGCGCGGTGCCCTCCCTCCCCAACCAGCCCTGTCCCACAGCCCCCAGTAAGGCAAAACAAGCCAAGGACAGTGATGAGGTCAGCCACAGTGCGGCCACCCCCAAGCACCACCCCAGCCAGGGCAGAGAGTTTTCTTGTCGGAGGGAGCAGGGGAACTCACAGAGGTTATAGATCTCCCTAAATACGAGGATATACATGTGAACTGCCTACAGCCAAAGCACACTCTGCCACCACCCACTCCCAACCATCATGTCACAACTCTGGAGTGCCAGGCAAACAAAAAAGTTTATTTGGGTGCCCTTTTGGATTGACCAAGCATGCTTTTATGCTGGCTGTTGTATAAATAAGTGAGCATAAAGTTACAGTAGTTCCCATCCACATCAGACAGGAAGAGGCTGCACTGGCTCCTTTACCTGAGATATCACTGCCTGTTCACAAACTCCCTCTCCTGTTTCATTTTTTTCTGGTGGGTTTTTGTTTTACTTCAGGGTTTTGGTGGTTGGTTTTGTTTTATGGGGTTTTGTTTGTTTAAAATGCATGCTCCGAAGAAACCACACCACAATCTTCAGGACTTTAATCTTCAAGCATTGGAGAGGGAGCTCACATCCCACAGGATTTATGTACTTAGACAGTCCTTACATTCTGCAGTGGATTGAGCCCAGTGGTCTTTTTTAGGATTTGCTACACTACATATTATATCACAAAGGTGCTGTAATATAGCTGGATGGGTCATATAAAATTACTGTCATCAGCTCGTGATTTGGCTATTTCTCCTCATGCTTGCTAATTTTGCTTGAAGCCGTAGATAATCATGTCAACTGATCAGAGAGCACCCTCTTTGTGTATGTGTAACTGCCTGTAGCTAGATATGTATCTTTTTAAGAAAGCCTCTAAATCTTGGGACTATGAGGGGAAATGTTTGATATATATGACCTAGCTACATCCTAAAGATTGTGAATCAAGAAACAAAGAGGTAAGAAGAATCCCAGAATGTAATGTCATCACTTAATGGCTAAAAATGGGAAAAATTGAAATTAGAAAAAGAAACAAGAGACTATACAGATGTGGAGACTCACTTCATTGCTCCTTTCCAGAAGGGTTAACATTAAAATATTCTTCAGCTTCAAAGAGCAGAGATTCATTCTGAGCACTAAGGAAATGTAGTTTTCAATAATGACTTCTTAAAACAGAAAACATAGAAATGACGGGCAAAAATATGATGCAATATATACCTGTGTACCTGCATGAGGGCATACAGTGTGAGACCCTGTACTATATTTCTCATTACTTGTCAACAGTCTATTGCTGTTAAGTGTTAAAAGCCTTTTTTCATAAATTTCAGTGGCTTCAAAGGGTAAAACTGAAAAGGCATTTTAGCAGAGAGCTTGAAAGTTGTAATTTGGTCTTTTCCAGTCTCCTGGTAGGAAAAAAAAAAAGTTTCTCATGCTATAGTCCATAGTTAAATCCTCCAGCTTCCCAATGTGAGAGTTGGGCTGTAAGCAATGCAGGGAAAGGAATTCAGCATTTCCAACAGTGCTAAGCACAATGCTGCTCCCATACATAACAAACAACCCAGATCATACAGAAGCAATGGCTCACCTTTGATTTTTCCAGGCCTCTTCCAGTCTCTGAAGATCAGTACATTAACCATTTGCCTCTGTCCTTTACTTCTGCTTTTTACCATGTTATTATGTGTAAGGACATCTTATAATCTTTATCTCTCTCAAACTACAGGGGCCATAGACAGCCTACAATTGCAGAGAATCCACTGGAGGTTTCTGAACTCTCCTAAAGCAGTTCAGAGTACTGATGTGCCTTCTTGTGCATTTGGGCAATTAGATACAGTCAATTTAATGCTTTTCTTCACCACCAAATTAATATTACATGTTGTCATGTGCAAGTACAGTCAAACACCTTTTTTTAAACAGTCTTTGTGAAATATTTTTAAATATTCCACCTATACACCAGGATTACTAAGAAATGTTCTTATGTAAAAAGACAAATTTCATTTTCTCAGCGAACAACTTAAGGAGAAAACAGCTGCTAAAATTATTGTTTCTTTACATTAGTATTATAATCTAAATCTAAAACATAGCTTTGCTCAACCGTCTTTTGAAACTGCGTACATTTTTCTTACTCAGAAAACAAAGAGCTGAAGTACTACCTACAAGCATCCCTAGGATAAAGTAGTATCTAAGCTTCTCTACGGTGTTGAAAGCTTTCATAATCACAAAGTTATGTTTTAAAAGGTCTTAGAAAGCCAATGTCAATAGAATCTTAAGGGGGGGGTGGGAAACAATAACAGTAAAAAAAAACACCTTTGAAATTTTGTTTGGAAATAGTTTCAGGCTTATCATTTAAGATTCTTTAGCTGCATTATCAATGAGAAGTTTTGGGGATCAGCTGATACTGGATAATCTTGTTAGACAATTGCTGTCTGTACTGAATTCCTGGGACAACAATAAGATTGTTTTTCATAATTAATTCTGAATTATCTGCTTACATTTTAAGAAGCCAATCACAGTCATCTGTGCTCTATGTCAAGTGTCACAACTACATTGGAATTATACAAACAAAAAAAAGTTGTGTGTGAGGGTCTGTTATTTTCCTATAAGAAATGAAGATGAGTTCACAAAGTGTTAGAGAGCTTAAGACCTTATTTAGTAATCACAGTGTCTGCAACAGGAGATGGATCCAGGAAGCTTCCTAGGGATTCTAAATCCTTGTTTCTCTGTTTGGACACATTTTAACACTGTCCTGCTGCTATGAGCTTTCTTGGAAGTGTTGTACCCCTAAAAATATACCCAAGGCCAAATGCTTCCAGGAATTAATCAGCAAGCTGTGATGCCAGCTGACCACAGAGACAGTCATTCTCTGCCAAAATGTGGTGCCGAGATCCCTGTCCTGACCACGCACAAGTCATTTCCAGACCAGGAGCCGGTCTGGGCCCAGCAGCAGCTGCTCTACCTCGCCTCCTTCCCGTCCTTACCACAGCAGCCCGCACAGAGCCAAGTAAATATGCCAGCTTGCTCAGACAGCCCAGAGATCCCAAATGTTGACTTCTACTGCACAGACATGCTATTTGGCATCCTGGTTCTTCAAAAAAATTACTGTATTGGTATATGTTCAATGTGATTCAGCAGCAGCGTGAGATATAGACGCACAGAAGTACTATACGGGGGGTAGGCACTCCAGCATTCCTCCTCCCCAGGTGTTCCACTTCCTTAAGTTCTCCCCAGAACTTTCACAACTGATGCACTCTCCCTCATCTCCATAGCTCTCCTCACCACACACTTGATTTTATGCAGACTGTCCTAGGACCTATTTTTCCAAATACTGGTACTTTTAAAGGGGATCATGTCGTAATGTAGTAATAAACTGAAGTAGAGAGAAAAGTATGCTCAAGAGCTGTAGAGTATTTTGAAACTGTGAAAAGGAAGAAAGCTAAAGCCCAATCTGCACTAGAGAAGTTTCACCAGCATAACTGCATCCCAGATCTCAGACACAGGCCTGGAACAAAAGCTTTTTTGCCATTAGCACTTACACCAATTCACTGAGTGAACTAAACTCTTCTGGCTAAAACATTCAGTTGTGTCAATGCTAGGATTTAAATCCTTAAAAAAATAGTAATTAAAAACCCAACACAACTGGAAAAGCATATGAAAGCACCAAATAAGGACTTCCTAGGTATATAGTACCACCTCTCTTTGAAAGATACAGTCCCTAGGCAAGTTTCCTGTGGTGCTTATGGAGAGCCTGACCAGTTACCTGCCCACATTAATGCTCTGCCTCCACACAAGAGAAAGCACATATGAGAATGGCTCTGTGTTTTCTTATTACCAGCACTGTGATACCCCATGCAGAGTATAGCAAAAGTCACGTCCTTTTTAGTACGGGCCTAAATTCAAAGGCACAGAATCTGGATTTTTGAAAGATAGCCCCCAGTCTAAGTGTACACAGTGGTGAATAAATCAATCTTTGTAGAAACATCTAAAAAACATTGCCGTGCCAGTTAGGAAGCACTAATCTCAACAGTATAATTATAGCTCTTTGCTTCTTCACTATGCAAGATCTACCAACAGGAGTCTCTGTTTACCTATGAAGGAGGCTAATAGCTTGGATCTCTTACAGGTTGACACAGTACCACATGGTGTGGTTTCGAGTCCACTGCAGGTCAGTCTGTCCACTGCATGTCAGTCCAACCACTGCAATCTAAACCAGCCTGCCTTAAGGACAGTTTAGCTACTGCTTCTAAAATGAAAACTCCTGGGCAGGTTCCCAGGTTGAGATTTTATCCAACAGCTCCAATACAGGACCTTCCTGTGCAAGTAATTCAGATCCACTTAGCAATATTTCCCCAGCCTTCCACCTGCCTGTTCAGAGCTCCACCTGTGCTCTCAAAGTTAACTTTTTCCATGCTAAGCTTTGGCATAGCAGTTTCAAGAAAGACTCTGTGAATTACAGACCTTAACAAGACCACCCTACACAGGCCACACTCGCTGCTTCCTTGGGGTCTGCAGTTTACCAGCATTTCAGACAGGAGAGGGTCTGTTGTGCCATTCCCCCATGGCATGTCGTTCTCTGTACGGTGGAAATGGGGTGGCAGCCCTCTGCACAGAGCAGGGCCCAGGTCCCTTTGCCACCAAGGCAAACTGCAGGAGCTTGCACTCATACTTGCCCTTCCCTTCCTCACTCCCTTTACAGGGTCTCTCCCTATGGCTGCTATTGTTCACTGGTAGAAGTCATCAGGGCAAGGCAGCCTGGCACCCTCTGATAGAAAGCATTTTCTGAAGGAAAAAACCAAACATTTCTCCACAACAAAATCTTTTCCTATGGATGCATTGCTTTGGGAAAGCTTTCAACAAATTCTGCCTGATTTTCTGGCAGCACGTAGATCCTTTCCTCTGTCTTTCCCAAGGAGACTGGAAAAAAACATTGAGTTCTACTTCTGCTAAAAAGTTGATGCTCTTAATTTTCCTCCCACTTCCAAATCCATGAACTTTAAGGACTGTTTTGTTTGTTTTGCTTAAAGTACTTCTTGGCCAGGGCTGCACACACATCATTCAGAGGAAATGGCCTGAATTGTTTCAGTCCTGATAAAGAAAATATTAGAGAACTGCTGTTTAGTGCAAACCCAATGCAGAGTTTACTATCTGATAGGGTTATTCCATCACATGGATAACAAGACCTAGGGAAAGACCTTCAGTCTATGAGATGATCAGATCAGGACTAGAATAAAGACAAATGACACAGTGAAAAGAAGTACAGGGAAAGACACTGGGAAGTATGCAGTAAGATAGTCTTTGTAAAAAAGCATCAGTCTCCAAAAACTAGGTAGACACGAGACTGGAGTTGATGTGAATTTTGCCATCTCACCAAATTGTAAGTGATTAACCACAGACTTGTACTGTTCTTGTGTCACACAGAACCTCTACTGCAGAGAAGGAGCACATTTATGAGTCAACTTCACTTCTCTTTCAACAAACTCTTCTGAGACCAGTTCTCCCTCAAAGTTATCCTGGTGAACAAACAGCAGAAAAAGAAACATCCTACTGTTGGCCCAGGTAATAGTTTGAAAGTTATGTTTTCTTATACTGTAGACTGAAATAGAGATCTTTTCCAGAAAATTTGCAGTTTCAAACACATCTGAAAACATTGTTTTATTACTGTCCAGGAGTAAACAAGGTAGTTTCTTCCAGTTTAATAAAAGCTTTCACAGTTATTGTATAATAAAAACCCCATTTGATAAAATTTGCAAGGAACTAAGACATAAGGTGCCCACATTATCTTAGAAGTCAGATAATACAGGAGCTATTCCAACAAAATGCCTGTTAACTAGAAGACATTTCATTAGGGGGTTTGGGGCTTGTTTGGGGGGGGGATGGGTGTAAGTTGAACTCCTCCTTGTAATAGAGTTTCACAGCTAGGTATATCAGTGAAAAAGGTTTGCGACTTAGAACTGTATACACATGTGTTTTCAGAGAGCTAGCAAAGAACACATGGCCCCAAAGCATAAGGATGAGTGGGAAGTGGGAGAAACAAGGCTGTGTTTTGTTACCATTCAAAGGAAGTAAAACTGCCTCTCAACCTCCTTGCTCCAATGCTGCTTTGTGATTCCTACAGATTTCAAGCCCTTATCTGAAAGGCAGTGTTTTGAAACATAAGCAAAGCCATTCTGCATTTTCACCTCACTGTACAAATTTAGTTGATAATCATGAAAGCAAGCCACTCCTGCACAGTATGAAACTAGTTGTACAAACTATATAGAGATGGGTGAATAGTCACTTCTTTGATTCACTGCCAATCCAGATAAAAACTTGAAACAAAAAGAAAATATTAAAACTTTACTTTTCCTTCAACAGAACTGAAATAAAATTTTTAAACATCTTTTCCTAATACAGAAAATTTTTGTTGAATAGAACATTTTAGGCTGTTAGAGGCAAACTAAAGATGGGTGCCAAAGAGTGGGGATAGGAAGTGAGTGGCCCACTCATGATACAGAGGGTCCAAGTTGAGATCGTGACCACCCATCCAAGGGGGCATGTGCCTCTAGGGACAGGGTGTTGACCACATGGTTACATGGGACTTTGTCTCTCAGTATAGAATACTTGCCATCACGAAGGTACTGTTTTGCTCAGTGTAGAGCTCACATAGGGGGATGAGGTGCCCAGACACTACTTCATTTCTCAGATACTTGTTTACACAGCTCGGAACATCAGCAGCAGAAGAGATGGCAGGAAGCAGCTCCCACAGGCACTATTGTCCAGGAGCTGGTTCTCTGGGGCTCTTCCACACCACATACACTATAAAAGGCAACTATCCAGATCACTTTTCCAAGAGGTCTGGACTAGGAATTCATACCAGCCTCAAATAAGAGAAGAAACTGAATCTCCTCATCTAATGAATTATAGAAATAAATCACTGCCATCTCCTCTGAAGAATTATGAATATGGGTCTGAAATTTTCCCTTTCTCCAGCCAACATAATCAAATTCATAACAGGTGCACTCTCCAGTCACCCAACAACTGAAGCTGCATTTGGGAGGTGGGCTTACTGTTTTATACAAGTCTTCCTGTGGACCATGCTGTTCTTGCTGCTCCTCCTTCCCCCCTCCCAGAGGGCTGGCTCAGAAGCTGGCTTGCTTCCCCCCATCCCCCTCAGCTAGATTAAAACAGATGGCAGAGGGACATGAAATAGAGAGCAAACACAAATGAGTGATGAATTTTCCAAAAGGAGACAAAAAAAAAAAATCAAACCCTCAACTTCAACTTTAGAAGCAGCAAGGAATGCATAATTACTTTCTGACCACAGTTCTTCCTTATAAGCAAAAGCAGCAGTTGCTACAGATATGATGACAATAAGCAGGGGAGGTATCCTCCAGGCAGGCTTGACAAGCAGCATAGGACTACACTGCAGTCCAAGAGGTGCAAGTAGAGAACATGGCAAAGGCATCAAGGAGCACATCACAGACTAACCCCACCTATGTAGCAACTCTGCTTCCCAAGTAGGTTTTGCTGAGCACTCTGCTCATGGTTACCTGGCTGAGTTTAAAGCTAGCTCAAGTGGTACCTTCCCAGGAACTGCAGTGACACCTTTGAAATGCAGGAGGCAAAGAGCTGCCCCCCTGAGACAGAGGTACAGGAATCCCCGTTTTGTGGGGTTGTCACATTTGGGCTTGAAGAGTCTGGTATTTTGCAGACTGGAAAACACGGAGCACTTGGTAATGCTCATGAAGTAATGAAGCAACGACCAAAGCCTCCTGGAGTGAGATGTGTCAAAGAAGTCACAGCCAGCATGCTGCAATTTATACAGCCTCAGTAGGAAACATGAAGGTGAGTTAATTACACCAGTGAGATGAGGACAGAAGCTATTTCAGTGATTCACTCTGCCCCTTTGCCAGAGATTACTGCCCTCATTCTGTTCCTGACGCTGTTGGTGCTTGCATCTCTCTTACCAAGGCACAGAAATGGACTTTTCTTTGCCATTCTGTAAGAAATCAGAGTGCCTGTGCTTAGGCAATAAATGCATTTGTGCATCTCTAAGCTGGAGACACCTATTTTCCAGGACTCTCAGATTTGTTTCCTTCATGTGTTATACTGATATTGAGGGCACACTGCAAAGCCTGTCTATTTACCCATGCTTCTCCCAAGAGGTGCTTGGGAGGCAGAATTCTGTATTATCTTTAGTTGATACTAGTTCAATTGATTTATCTGCAATTTTACAGTTATTTGTGGTCTGTTTCTAGAAATGAGTCTGTTGTGACCTTCTACAAGTGGAAATGATAAATAACACCAGTTAACAGAAACTCAAACAGCAAAACCTAAACAGCTTTTGCGATATTCCTCCAGTTTACCAATACATTTCAGGTCCAGAATGTGCTTAGTCCCATGTATTGAGACAGTACCACCCAAAACAGTGAATCCAAAGCATTACTTCAGCATGCATATACAAATACTTGCTGACAGATTAAGAACTGGAAATAACTCTACCTCCTAGGTAAGTATCAGATACAGAGGGGGAAAAAAAGAAAGATTTTTAAGCATGCAGAAATGCAGATCATATAAGGAAAGCCAGCAACCTTGTGATTTCTGCATCGCACTTCAAACTACTGATAGACATCTACTTTGCATTCCAGGAATGGCAGGTTTGCAGCAGCTGCCTTCAGCTGGCAAGTGATTTCCCTTACAAACCTGCCAGTCACCCCTGCCTTGTCTCAGGGGATGCACTGTAGCTTTAGGAGCCTTAGAAAGAGTTATTGTGAGGAAAGAATTTAAGGACAGGACACTAAGAATCAAGTGAAACTGCCCCTCTCCTCTTCCTCATCTGTTGGGACGCTAGGGTTCAGGCTCAACAAAGTATATATCCCCTATCAGATCCAAGTACAAGCTCACCCTTTTTAAACAGATTTGTTTAATCCAAAAGAGTATTACTTTCCTGTACTCGTGTTTAATGTGATAGATCATTACTAAGCTAATTGTCATTAGTACATCACATGGTTGGTAACTAGAGACACACAGCCATATCAGGAAGGATTTTTACAAGCTCATAAATGCTGGTTTCAAAGCAATTTTAGTTCCCAAGCAGGGCTGGCACTTATAACTACTTTATCCTTCTATGGTTATTTTAGTCTTACCTCCAGTAAGTATCTAGTTAGCCTATACAGGAACAGATGATAAAACAGGGTAGCTGAAAACACAGTCTTCTCTTTCATCAGGAAAGGAAGTCTGTAGGATCAATTTCCACAAGAGCAAGAAAGCTGGCCCTTTAACTGGCTTACAGATCAGTTTGGCCAATAAAGCAAGGGATCCTGCTAGCAGGTGAAACACTTCATTTCAAAACCAGCTAAAGCCTATTTGAGCAAGAGACAGGCAGCATCTATCTGTGCCACTGGCACAACTTTGTGTTTACTTAATGGACAAAGGCTGTTACTACTGTCTGTAGCAATTTAAATACCCTTAGTTCAATCAGTTGCTCATTTTGCTTTCTGAGTACTGTTACTGGTTTTAAATTAAAGGCACATTTCGCTAAGGAACCCACATGGAAAAAAGAAAGCAAACATCCCCCAGTACACCCAGAAAACTTGTGCTCAAAAGCAGTACTTAAACTCTCATCAGCAAGTTTTCTTGCTGCCAGTACTTACAGCAATATAAAACAAATGAGGCCCAAAAATCAAGAGCTGTAAACTCCTAAGAGTTCAGCCTAAATTCAGAACCCCAAACAGTAGGGTCATGATGCCCTTCCAAAAGGCATTCCCAGACATGTTTCTCCAGCAAATGGTGTTTCATATTAATTTCCAGGTTTACTCAAAAGCAAGGAATGCTGTTTTCCAAACCTGGAAGGACAGACTAATGCTATTGAACAGGAGCAATCTTGTTACTATTTGGTAAATCCCAGATATAAATGGGTGGTCATAGGCTTAATAACATATACACAAGCTCCTGCAAAACTGAGGACCAACAACAACATTCCCTTTTCTTTGAGTGGACACTAGACAAATTTAATGTTTACTCTTGTGATAAGGCTGGGCAGACATTTTCCCCCATGCCCTCTAAACAACATCATTAGGATGATATATGTGCTTTTACAGACAAGGAAGTATTTACATTCTGGTCACCTCATCATGCAATACCCGGGAGGGAAGGAAAAAAAAGATTTTTATATGTGGCTAATACCTCAAAAATAATAATTTTCATGTATCCAAGATAACAGACAGGCTTTATTAGGTGAACAGCAGCTTCCTTTGTTTACAGGGCTCTTGTTCAGCAATCAAAGGCTAATATTTTAATGGGTCAACTGAAATACCATACTACTTGTATTTTAATACCAGTTATAGATTAATTTACTGTGTGAAGATCTATAATGAACACAAAGTACAAGACATCATTTTCACCAATCTTAAATTCAGGACAATATCATGCAATCAAAGCTTCAAGTCTTTCCAAAGTTTTCCAACGACAGTTGCATAATGAAAACGTAATAATAAAAGACAACACTTCCAACTGCAGCAAGAGCAGCTTCCATGGAATTTGAGGTATCAGTGATAAGCTGACAGATTCATCTTAGTCCTTCAAGGGGCCACTGAGTTGCAAGTTCCACAAAAGTAACATTAAAAACATCTGGACTGTAATAATTTCTTTGAAAATAGTTACATGTCACTGCTGAACCCATTCAATAATTGTTGAAATACAGATTTCTCTTCAGTTCAGCATGGCTGCAAGTTTGTTTTCATTTACCAGAGTAAATTCTCTGCTCAGAGAAGAGAGCTCCAAGTATTCCGTGCTTCATTTTGAAGTCTTATGTCAGGTATGTGGCCATAAGGAGATGGCCACACCATAGAGCAGAGGAACTGTGACTGTTCTGTGAGGCAAGAGCTCAGTAGACTCACATGGGGATAACAGCAAAGTCCGAGCTGGAAATATAGTGTGTAGGTATGCCAGTATGCCCGCAGCACCTGGGGGTATCACCTGAGATTAGATCTTCCCTGCACTAAATGCATACAAGAGATAATTCATGCTACTAACAGAAGGCAATACAAATATGCAAAGTAGGGTAGCACAGAAGTACTCCTGTAGCTATTTTACAAAGACTTAACTTGAGCACTTTAATGAATTTGCTCAAAAATTGACAAGGAAAGCCTACAGCAGAGAGGCAGAAGCCAGCTCTCCTGCATCCTAATCCAGTGCACCGTTTCCAGGATCATCCTTCATACTTCTAAAGTGGTTTGGTTGCTTGCTGAGGACAGAAGCCAGTGATGGACGCTGATTGAACTGAGTTCAACTCCGCAAGAGAAAATCCAGAATTAGTTCATCCTGGAAGTGACCACAAGAGAGAGAAGCAGCAGTCCTTAAATGCTGCCAGTGTTTCAACTCCCCATATTTACAAAACAATCTTTTTAGGTAATGATCACCCAATAACCTTGTGCGAATTTCTGCCACAGTTAGCAGAGGATTCCCATCCCACTTGGACAGGAAAGCCACTAAACTTTGTGACTGGCAGTCCTCAGCAGCACAGCCACTGAATGGCTCTGTAACCTGAAAGGGAGCCACTACCTTGGAGGTCAGATATTGTCACCATACTGCTGTCTCCCTTGGATGGAGCCACACTCTTTGGTCTGCACAGCAGCCCTTGGGGACCACCCTGGACACCTGCTGCCAGGACTGTGAGGGCAACAGCAGAGGGTCTTAACACTCCACAGAGGAACAGGAGGGCATATGTCCAGGTGGGTACCATTAAAGAATAGGTTATGTCCCATGAACAGGACACCCCAGCACAATTATCTATCTAACAGTAGTACACTAGAAACTCAGTGTGGTAATCTCCAATCCTGCTGTATTTCCATGCTAGCGGCCCGAACGAAATCTGTGTACCAGCTGATAATCTTAAAACCACACAGAGAAGCATAATCACGGCGCATGGCAAGTAAGCACATTTCTGTCACTGCTTCTTATAAAAAGCCTCCAAATAAATGCCACACTAAGCAAAACCTACTTATTCCTACATACCAGTTTTGCAAACTCACCCATACCATTTTCCTTACTCCACAGTCCCAAACTGAATCATCTTTCAAAAGCTATTAATCAACTTTCATTATCTCTAAATTGCTTTTTGCTTGCTTGCAATTAAGTGCTAATACCCAAAGAGTTAGAAATTTATAAGGTAATTAACCATAATGAGTAACTGTTCTAAAATATGATCAACTGCCGGATATCAACAGAATTCTTAGTTTTTCCCAGTAAACTTTTTTCCCCATGTATTTATACAAGCTTGAAAATGAAGATTTATTTAGCAGATGTTGAACATTCACAAGATAATACTATATGTGCCTATTCCTTCTCTGGAAGGCAGCTAGCTATAGACAAAAATATCTGCAAACTAGCAATTACTGTGGATTCAGAAGCTTTTAAGGTGACACTGACATGATGAAAGATCTACTTTTATGCCTATGAAGTGTATTTCAAGTTCAGAAAGAGGGACACAGAGAGAAAGAGAGCATACACATGCTGTAATCAGCTCACATACAGGACAAGATTCCACTCAGCATTTGTAAATATCACCATGTAAAATACATTTCCTTTCCTTATTCTTCCATAAAATTAAATGTTGGTCAAGCAATGCTAAAAACCTTTTTGAGCAGGTCAATAACATTGTCGTGGTTTCAGCCCAGCCAGTAACAAAGCACCATGAAGCCACTCACTCCCCCACACCCCATCCTAGCCATGGTGGGATGAGGAGAAGATATAAAGGCAGGCTCGTGGGTCGAGACAAGGACAGGGAGGGATCACTCACCACTTATGGTCACGGGCAAAAGGCAGGCTCGACTTGGGGAAGAAACTAAATCAATTTAAGTTACTACCCATCAAATCAAAACAAGACTATCAGGAAGTGAACCCAGCCCTGAGAACACCTTCCCCCCAGCCCTGCCTCCTTCCCGCCTCAAGCCCACTCCCGGCTCTCTCTGCCTCCTCCCCACCAGAGGCACAGGGGGACGAGGAATGGGGGTTGGGGTCAGCTCCCCACACCTTGTCTCTGCCGCTCCTTCCTCCTCGGGGGAGGAGGACTCCTCACCCCTCCCCTGCTCCAGCGTGGGGTGCCTCCCACAGGAGACAGTCCTTCACCAACTTCTCCAGCGCGAGTCCTTTCTGCGGGCAGCAGTTCCTCACAAACTTCCCTGGCGTGGGTCCTTCCCACGGGCTTCAGCTCTTCCCGAACTTTCCTGGCGCGGGTCCTTTCCGCGGGCCAATCTTCAGTCACGCACTGCTCCAGCGCGGGCTTTCCCATGGAGCCGCGGCCATCTTGGGGGGCCTCCGCTCCCCTCCCTGGGCTGGGGGGGGACAGCCTGCCGTCCCGTCCCACCACGGGCTGCGGGGGCATCCCCTCTTCCGGTGCACCTCCTCCCCTCCTTCCTCACTGACCTCGGTGTCTGCAGAGGGGTTCCTCTCACATTCCAATCCGGTTCCCCTTCTGAAATCTGTTCTCCCAGAGGTGCGACCACCATCGCTGATGGGCTCGGCCTGGGCCAGAGGCGAGAAGTCGGTGAAGCTTCTGGCAGCTTCTTGCGGGAGCCGTCCCTGCGGCCCCTGCCCCGCTACCAAAAAAACCTGCACCACACAAACCCAAAACAAGCATATAAAGCATTGCTCAGGTTAGAATCTCAAACCAAATTAGTGAGCTGTGTCCAAGGTTATAAACAGTATATGAGATTCTTTTTCAGCGACTCCAGCATAATATCAAAAAGCTTTAGTTATGTTAATGAGACCCATTTTCCTAAGAAAAATTATTCACTTATTTCACGTATTTCCCTATCTGTGGCATCTAATGCAACGCAAATGCAACCCACTCACTACACTCCAAAATTTGTCAGAGAAAACCCCACTTAGGGGTTAATCAGGTAGATCCACATGCAAGAAATTGCAGGTCAAAACTTGCAAGAGGATGAAATCTGACCCTCTTACCGCGAGTTACAAGCTGTAGTCTAAAAACTTCAAAACTCTTACTTCAGCTGCAGTCCATAGAGTGCTCAGAAACCCTTCTTGATAAGAAAGTAGGGTGCATGTCCCCAGAACATAACTGAGAATTTCTTTCATCAGTATTTCCCTGCTTTTTGCTTCCTGCAGGGCTGTACGAGGAGCTATACTGTTTCCGTAGAGTCATTAGCAGAACAACTAGCATCCAAGTTTTCTGCAGTTTTCTTCAGCGGCAACCACAGAATAGCAAAACTTGAGGAAAAGTAATATGTTCTCAAGACTCTAAGCTATGTATAATATTTCAGTTAGACGATAAGTCAACCATTGAAGCTTTAAAATATATTCAGCTGTTTCATTTTAGAGCTGCATAAGAAGAAGCTCTAAAATGAAACTTTCAACATGTAATTGTTTCTTCTCCTGTTTGCACTGCAATGTTTCACATTTCTGTTTTCTCTTGAAAACTATGTCCCAGTTTAGAAAGCCCATGCTTATCTATACACAAGGAAGGACTTACATACAGCTGGGGAAAAAGGAGTTTATGTAAAGAAAACAAGAATTATGCCTGCTTCCTGTGGATTAAAGTTTTCAACAGTCATTACATCGCTTAGTGGAGTGGACAGTGCTAGCCTAAAGGGAGTATTAGTACTTACTTTAGGATGAGATTGTCCACCTTTAACCAGTTTCAAGACTCCACTACAATCCATTCAGAGTAAGTACTTAGCAGGAGGGCTGGCTCTGCACCCCAGGGGCCACATTGATGCCGCTGCCCTGCTCAAGGGACCAGGCTGGTTCCCCCGTGCAGCGACATGCAGCACCCCGCAGGGCAGTGCCATCTCAGGCACCACAGCATGCTCCTCTCCCCTGCCATGCAGACATGCCTTTCTCAACAGCAAAACCAAGGAGAAAGAGGAGGTCCCTATTCTGAAGGCAGAGCATCCCACATAGTGCTAGCCAGGAAAATCTGTCTGGAGGCAGAATAATTTCTAATAGTAAGTCTGAGGTTCTTGTAAGTTTGGGGCCCATAGTCTTTTAAGATGACAAAAAAATCAAGACTTCCTGGAGACTAAGGATGCACATTCTGAATGTTTTTACTTTTCCAACAGGTAACTGCTACTGGTAAAGATCACCTTTAAAAGGGAACATGGATTTAATAAACTCAACTGAACAAAATGGTACATCAGAAGAACTATTCAAATGGGTGACATCCAAGATTCTCATTTCCATTACCCTATCTGTGCTTGCACTAATGACAACGGCCATCAACTCTCTCGTGATGACTGCAATAATTGTGACAAGAAAGCTCCACCACCCCGCCAACTATCTAATCTGTTCTCTTGCAGTGACTGATTTCCTTGTGGCAGTCCTAGTGATGCCCTTCAGCATTGCCTACATTGTAAAGGAGACCTGGATCATGGGGCAAGTGGTGTGTGACATTTGGCTGAGCGTGGACATTACGTGCTGCACGTGTTCCATCTTGCATCTCTCTGCCATTGCTTTGGACCGGTATAGAGCAATCACAGATGCTGTGGAATATGCACGGAAAAGGACACCTAAGCATGCTGGCATCATGATTGCAGTGGTATGGATCATATCCATTTTTATCTCCATGCCACCTTTATTTTGGCGGCACCAGACGACCAGCAGGGATGACGAATGCATCATCAAACACGACCACATTGTTTTCACCATTTACTCTACATTTGGCGCCTTCTATATTCCTCTGGCCTTGATTCTGATCCTTTATTACAAGATATACAAGGCAGCAAAGACATTTCACAGAAGAAGTGTCAGCCGGATTGTAAGGGAGGAGGTAAATGGACAAGTCCTTTTGGATGCAGGTGAAAGAAGCACCAAATCTGCTTCAATGCCCAGCACAGCAGAGAAGACATCAGATCCCCTGGTGAACTGCGATAAAAGCAATATCACCCTACGAAGCCCTAGGTCTGAATCTAAGCACGAGAAGTCCTGGAAAAAACAGAGAATCTCTAGCACAAGAGAACGAAAGGCAGCAACTACACTGGGTCTGATCTTGGGGGCATTTGTGATCTGCTGGCTCCCTTTTTTTGTAAAAGAAGTAGTTGTTAATACCTGTGAAAGGTGTCACATCTCAGAAGACATGTCTAATTTCCTAACATGGCTGGGATATATAAATTCCCTTATTAACCCTCTAATCTACACAATCTTTAATGAAGATTTCAAGAAAGCCTTCCAGAAGCTTGTGCAGTGTAGGCAATATCTTTAAGAGCTTTTGTTCGTGTAAGGAGAACATGTTCATTGGTTTTTAACCTGTATAAATTTATATAACTGAGATGACATTTGTTGTATTTAAGGAAAAGCACCAAGACTCTGCATTTACAGTATGACTTTTTTGTATCAGTAGTACTGGAACCATAAATTGCCCAAGTTTTAAAGAGGTGGATCATCTGGGATCAGTTTTGCTCTGGAAAAAGAGGTAGCATATTGTGGCTCTGATCCAGTTGGGATTTGCAGAGCTGCCTAGCTTGAAGCATAAGGTATTACCTTAAATATGAAGGAAATATACACTTGAAGTAGACAAAGAAACAAAATTTGAAAAAAAGTAACCCTCAGTCACCAATGAAATTTTAAGTAAAACAACACACAGGTTCTAAACCCTAATGCAAATAAGAAGATAGAAAATACACCTTGGAATTAAAACATGATTTTATTAGTTTGACACAGGCCTGCAGCATAGAGCCAAGCCATTCCCAGCGAAAGGTAGTAGCTTTAAAAATATCTAGCATTATCCTATGTTGATTAGCTGAGTGCAGCTGCAGCCCTGTCTTCTCCCATAAATGGAGGGGTTCCCTGTGTTATGCCCTCGCAGCACCCCAGCAGTAGTCAAGGTGCTTTCATGGGTTACCAGTTTCATAGCAAGCCAATGTTGTGAGCCCTCTGCCATTGCACACCCACAACAGACATGGGCATAGCCCCAAGGGAAACAGCGAGACAGCTGGGGTACCTCCAGTGTGCTGGGTACACATAGTGCCTGGTGCTCTGAGACACCTCTTCAGTACGGACTAGGGAGGGTAAACTCATAAAGAACAGCTGGTCCTTCTCATGGAGATGTTAGAAGGGGAAGAAGCATGAGACACTCCTTTCTTCATGTCCTCATCCCTGCCTCACACACCCGGCCAGGCATGGCCCCTGTGACTTTCAGCGCCAAACCCAGCCACACAATTTGTGCCAGGGTCTCCAGAGCATTGCTGATGGTGGGTGGCTTGGTGAGGTTTGGTTGAGGGCCACCTAATGAAGAACTTGGGCTGACAGCTCCAGCTCATCTTGTTCAGCCCTCCACCCCAAGAAGCACAATATCCCTCAAGTCTTTTCTTGACTGCCTCAAGCACTAGGGCTGTGCACTCCAAGCACATGAAAAAGTAGAGACCATCCACGGTGCTGGCAGCGTTGGTCTCTGGAAAAGGCTGTGCAGCAGCTTCTCCAGTAAGAGCAGGGGAGTCACCTCAGTATGCAGTGCACACCGGGGCAGGGGATCCTGGGGGATGCTTACTGGCTGGCACCTCTAAACACCTCCTTCCCCCAGAGCATCTAGTCCACGCCCCCAGTCCCAGCAGAGCTAAAAGGACATTGTAGGCACTCCAGCCAGCCCTGGTCAGCTGTTTCAGTCAAAGATAACCACAACGAACTGTGGGCTTTGTGGGCTGAGTTCTAAGGCCTCAAAGATGGTACCTCGGCCAGTTTTGATTTACATGCTCTAGATGCCAAGCCACAGCACAAATGAGTGCAAGAACAGCCCTTGCCTCAAAATCAGCAGTGCAAGTTTGCCAACAGCTAAGAGTACTAACAGAGCAGTGGGCATCTACCCCTGAGTGCAGATGAGTCACTAAGAGCCACACCAGAACACAGGGATGGGTTTTGCACTTTTCAGGACAAACAGATTCAGGCTGTCACTAAGACCCTGGCTTCAACTTCATTGCCAGCCATTCAGTGCTGTCAGGCAGGAACAGGGACTTGAGGCTCCTTACAGGAACTACAAATCCACTGTCAGCAGCAGCAGTCTCCTGCAAAGGCGCTCTATTTTGGCACATGGGCCAGCAGCTTAGGGACATCACAAAGAAGCTGAGACATGAGACCACTACGGACACCCTTAGTTTGGGAAAGTTATCACTGGTCATTCCAGCTGTTCTTCCAAGAGACTTTCAGCTATTTGCATTAGACAAGAAAACTCAGAAAGAAGCCATTACTGTCATTTCTCTCTCCCCCTCTCCCTCCCTTGTATTACCAACTCCAGAGTTTAATAATTTTTGTATTTTGCCCACTAGCTACCAGCTGACACAACAGCTGTCAGAGGTGTTTCCTGCAAGATGATGAGGTTTGAAACCTGAGATATTGAACTAATTTGTTTCTGTCACTTGCAACTTACTGTATTCTGCTTTCACATCAAGGTCCAAATGAGATGCTACTCAGAAGTAATAGAAATGGTGCATTTGCTTTGCTGTTGATTTTAACCCAGACAGAATCTAATGGAAAGCTCACTTGTCATGCCATGTAGCTCTAGCGCAGCGGTAGCACAGCTAAATTTTGAAGATACTAGGATGCAACAGAATGGAATTTGGCTCATGCTCAGTGCAAGCTAGCACGCTTTACTACCATTGCAGTCAGAGCACAGCCTCTGCAGCCCACATGACCTTGGCAATGGCTGCATTATGCTAAAAGAAGAAAACTGCTTTAAACATCAGCTGTGCTCTACTGTCTCCAGAAAGAGCCATGGAATTCGGCTTTCTAAAAGGATTAGCAGATTAGCAAAAGACAGCAAAGGAAACCCCACTGAAACATTTAAGATTGAAGACCTCAGTTTCTCACATTTCCTGAGTACTGAGTCATAATATTGGATATCTAGGGGCAGGACTTCCTCTCCCCCTGCTTCTCCCTTTATGACTACTGGAGGGTGGAGTATATTGTTTATCATCTTACACGTAAGAAGTTTGACAATATCTTGTGAAATCAAATTGGAAGGAAAAAAGGGGGTTGCTTTTGAGGAGAAAAGATACTTGAAATACTCATATTTAAATAATAATGGATAATGCTCAAAGAATGGAATGATATGTAGATAAACAGAAAATAGCTGTCATTTATGCACTGTTAACAGTATTATAATCGGAATCTAATTTAGGGTGGTTTCTTTTGTATCCTTTTCACTGAGCTGTATCTGCTCACCCTTCAACACCCCAGTGGTGGAAGATGCAACTACAAGAAATCTAAGCAAATGAGTGGGTAGTTATCCTATTAAAAGCACTTGTGGCTTGTGGACCATCGTTTCTTGGTGTCTGACTGCAACTCATCACTCATTCTCTAACAGAATCCACTGTGCTGAACACTGTATCACACAACCCCACACAGTATCATTTCATCTCTAGCATTTATCCATGCATGTGTTAAGAAAAAATGTGAGTTCCTTTTTCAAAATGCATAAAGGTTAAGATTTCTGTGGGATGCTGTTTTCCCCTCCCCATCCACTGGAGCTCAGCGCTGGATTCAAGGAGCAAGATTTTATGAACTGGACCTAAGATTTTTTGCAGGTAGCTCCGTGCCTTGTGAGAGCTCAGTCTCAGCAAATAGAAAAAATTATGTCTGGTTTCCCATCTCTATCAGAAGACTCTGTGTTGTATTGCAGGGAAAAGGTTTACATCTCCTCTAAGGTTTGCACAAGCTTCCTGGATCCCTATCCCTGCTGCAGCTACCCTCCCTGTTGCTGGTTGCTGCCCACCCATCCACGCATCTAGTTTAGATTTCTTCTAATACCCAGAGAACTGGATTTGGAGCAGCTGACCTCCTCCCACTTCAGCTTTCACAGAGAATGATTCCTGAAGCAGCTGTGAACACTATATCCAGTTCAGGTGGATAGTTTTTGCTAACAGCAAGCAGTTAAGTACACCTCATTATCCTGTACTCATTTCTTTGCCTTTCCTCCCTGCCAGATGCTTTATTGGTGTCCTTTTCTCTTGAGGATGGCATATCCGTACAAAGGGCTTGGGGATACAAATATACTTTTGTTTCAGTGATGCAGTCACACTTGTTAACACGTGACTGTACCACCCAGAAACACCCACCTCATCCAAATGTGCTTTTGGCAGTCACTGTCTTCAGCTGGTGCGTAATTGTTCTTGGTGCTAGGGAGGTACACGGAAATAACTATGTGCCAAATTATTTTCTCCAGTAGTTACAAACTCAGCACATTATTGCTAGGCAAGTACACATTATTATTTGGCCTTTGCATTTCAGATTCCTTTGAAGAAGGGAAACATAAAATCACCGCTGTAGCCCTTAGAAGGAAAGGCCTTTTTTGAACTCCACACATCAGAGAGTAAACGCTGCAAGAAAAGTGAGATGAAACCATTGTAGCAGCCCTGTAATGATTAAGCATAAACCTAACACTGTGCCTCATCTAGAAACAAGGGCTGCACCACTGCATAGGCAGCTGTTCTCAAACAGAGAGTTAATGGGTCAGCAGTCATCTACTGGTCACAGCAGGCACTCAGAAGCACTCCAACACCCAAGCAAGCAGTAAATGGCATCAGCTGGTGGCTCTCATATTCCTCCTCCAAAAAGTGCTGCTGCACTACAGGGGCAGTACTACCTATAGCAGAACTGCTAAAAATTACCAGCAAGATGTTGGTATTCCTCCCCTGCAAAATCCTGAAATGAATTAAACAGATTTTTTTTCTTTCTGGATTTTTCATTGTCTTCTGGTGAGACTGGGTCAAATTTCATATTTTCCTCCTCAACCAGGAAGGCTAAACCTCTAAAAGAAATATAAACATTTCTTCAATCTACCATTTCTAGCCGTCATTTGGTGACTCAAGAAATGAAAGCCTTGATGATACCGAGCTTGGCTAAAAAGAAAGATTACAGAGAACAGAACAAACAGAAGTCAGCAGCATTGGCATGAACAGTCAAGGTTACCAACTAAATTCAAAACAGCATTTCTGGTGTCAAGTCCCTCACTTATAATGGAGACCAATGACTGAAAGCAACCTTATATGCTCAGGAACTTACTGAAGTATGAGTTTCCTAAATTCCAGTTCTTTACTTCATGTTCAAGAGAGTTACTTCTTAAGAAAGAACTTTGCAACTCGGGAAAATTTCAGAGGAAAATATTTTTAGGCAAGGAAAAAGTACTGTATTTCATTAGTCAAACTACATTAGTACAATTATGTATTAAAAATCTTGCTAAGGCAAAGTCAAAGATGCTTATTGAATGCTGTTACTTTTTATCCAGTAGTAGCTTAAATCAATTGTATCCACTCTTTAAGGCATACATTTATTTAAACCATAGATTTGAAGGTATTCATTGTTACATACCAGATGGGCAGCAGTAACAAAATTAGCCTCCATTTCCACTTTAAAGCAAGTTAGTTCCTATACATGCATGATACTTTCTCTCACTAAATTAAACTTCTTCCTGTTCTTCCCATACACTCATTGATTTGAAAATCAGAGCAGCATTTTATGATTTGGGTTTAAAGACAAAAAAATGTTTAATGCCACAAAAAGCGCTAACTGCTAAGATAATGCTAGAAGAGCAATTAATCTTTTAGCTTTTGGTTTAGACCATGACTGGTCGTAGACATTTAATGCAATAGCTAGCTCTCTGCTGGCAGCTCTCCAAGATGCAAAAGCTGTGGCTAATTTGTATGACAGCAAGCATCTGCTAAGCAACTCACTTTTTGCTAAGCCTGGTTTCCCATATTTCATAGTACAAAGCTGCATAAAATAGTCCACAGCCATGAAATAAGAAATTAGCCAGTTTATACTCCAGTCATTTCTAGTCTGACAGTTACTAGAAGATAGTTGCTCCAGAAACACACGCCATTAACCAGCAGGAGCAAAGCTGTGTCTTTATCTACAGCAAAAACAGTCACAATCTTTCACATCCATCTATTATTTTGGAGGTAGCCAGGATGCAGCCTGAACTGATTTGTGACCAGATGGGCTCAACACAGAGTAGCACTGCTCCCAAACCAGATGCAAAAAGAGATGTCTTCAATGAGAATGCCACCTGCAGCAAGCTTAGTCAGTACTAACTAGTAACAAAAGAAAGAGCAATCCAGCATCTGGCCCATCTTCCCGGGCAAGGGGAGTTCGACCAGACATCAGACTTTAACGGTCCCTTAATATCAGTTCCTGCAGCTTATTGTCTATCCTAACTGAGCTGGGCTCTTTCAGCCCTTCCGGCATGTTTAGCAAGACAATGTTGAACTACCTCACCAACTCTGTGCTGGTCAATATGGAGTTTGCATGCCACCATCATAAAGTTCAGCTCTGAAGCTTGAGGTCATCATTCAGCTTGGGTAAATGCAAAACATTGGAA
Source organism: Buteo buteo (assembly GCF_964188355.1). Taxonomy (NCBI): domain Eukaryota; kingdom Metazoa; phylum Chordata; class Aves; order Accipitriformes; family Accipitridae; genus Buteo; species Buteo buteo. Next base: position 30,843,857 of record NC_134178.1, read on the forward strand.
TTTAAGATGATAAAAATTCAAGTTAAGGGTTTTCAGATTGTGGATTTTTCTTCCACATCTACTTTGGCAGCAAGTAAACTGCGGTCATTTTGAACCCAAAACAGTTTTCCAAGCAAGATATATCTATAACAAGTAAGCATGACCTTATTTTTCACACACATAAATATAAGGTATATTACTATTGGACTGTTTCTAACCTCATTCATTGATGGTCTTTTGCATTTTGACAAGTATTTCTCCCATCTTGTTTTCAAAGTGTGGAAGAAATATTAGTTAACTAATTATCTGAGGTAGGTAGGAGGTCTTATCTCCCTTTTACAGGCAGAAAACCAGAAGCTGACAGAAGTGGGCACCCAGCACCTCAACCTGGGTGAGGTCCTGGGGTGCCGTTCAGCATAGAAAACAAGAGAAGAGAACAAAGGGTGTTTCTAAAGCTAGTGCGAGACTCACGGAATCACAAAATGGTTGAGGTTGGAAGGGACTTCTGGAGGTCATCTCATCCAACCCCCCACTCAAGCAGGGCCACCTAAGGCAGGCTGCGCAGGAGCATGTCCAGATGGCTTTTTAACATCTCCAAAGATAAAGCCTCTACCACCTCCCAGGGCAACTTGTTCCAGTGCTCAATCACCCCCATGATAAGAAAGTGTTCCTTACATTCAGATGGAGCCTCCTGTGTTTCAGGCCCATTGCCTCTCATCCTGTCACTAGGCCCTACTGAAAAGAGCCCAGCTCCATCGTCTCTATGCCTTCCTTTCAGGTATTTATTCAAGTTGATAAATTTTCCCTGAGCCTTCCAGTCTCCAGGCTGAACAGCCCCAGGTCTCTCAGCCTTTCCTCATAGGAGAGATGCTCCGGTCCTTTCATCATCTTAGTGGCCCTTTGCTGGACTCTCTCCAGTATGTCCACATCTCTCTTGTACTGAAGAGCCCAGAACTGTACCCAGCACTCCAGGTGTGGGCTCACCAGTGCTGAGGAGAGGGGAAGGATCACCTCTCTTGACTTAGTGACAACATTTCTCCTAATGCAGCCCAGGACAGCATTGGCCTTCTTTACCACAAGTGCACATTGTTGGCTCACGTTCAGCTTTGTGTCCACCAGGATGCCCCCAGGTCCTTTTTGCCAAGCTGCTTTCCAGCTTGTCAGCCCCCAGCATATACTAGTGCATGGCATTGTTCCTCCCCAGATGCAGGATTTTGACCATCCTTTTGTTGAACTGCATGAGGAATCATATACTACAGTCTGAGGGAAGAAAACAATAGCTGTGGAGTGAAGCAAATCAGAAAAGGGGAAGGAGGAACAGAACACGAAGAGACAAAGACTGAGCAGTTTACTCCTTATAGAGCCAGGCAGCCTTGAAATAAACTTGCTTGAACTCATCACAGCTCAGATCCAACTAACAGAAGTGCCAGTTGACTTTGAAGCTGCCTGGCACCTCTCAGGAGCTGAGAGAGGGAGAGGAGGTTGTTTTGGCATCTTCATCTCACACAAGGTCAGTACAGCACTCGATATCTGAGCACACAGGATCCTTCTCCAAGACTAGTGTGACAGTACTGGTCAGCACCAGGCATGCACAGCAGGTGAGACTGGGGAATTGCAAGTATTGAGATTTTAAAGGCCACAAACAGCAGAGAAAAAATTTCAGTAGCATCAAGGTACATGTTTTAAAATCTTACCTACATGTCCACGCTGCCCCCTTGCCATTTCAAAAGCCACCTTGAGCACAGGAAGAGTGCTGAACGGAGACTTTGCCCCTTGCTTTAGACATGGCCAGGGATACACGCTCAGCTTGCTTTATATTCCACAAACACAAGTTACACAAAGTCAAATCACTACCACATTTCCTGTCCCTCCTTGTTAAATACCCTGGTGTATGCCAATCCTCCCCAACCCCTGCCAGCTTGGCCTTTGCCTGTGTCTCCAGCTCACTGAATGTGGCTTTAAACAACTTCATAACTAGTTTACTTCTCTTTTTTCTTTGACTGGAGAAGAATAACAAAAAGCAACTGAGACAGTATCCAAGCTTTAAACCTGCAAACAAGACAGAAAAGAAAAAAAAAGCAGTCTGGATTCAACAGAAAATAAATCAAGTAACACTTCTATGAACCACCCCTTCTACTCACACCCTTCCATGCTCTGACTGTTCTTACCCACAGCAGAATGCACACCGTGAGTGAAGGGTAAGAGTTATTTCAGTAGAAGGTTTGACTTTTGTGTTATTGGACAAAAGAGCTCATTTAAAGATACTTCAGGGGAATGAGGAAAGCTATGAAATGGTAACCTGTTCTGCCTTCTCTCATCCTTAGCTGTACAAGGAAAACCAAAGGAGGAGCGATACATTATAGACTAATGCGCAGACAGGGAAACACAGCACAGGTGAAAGAAGCATCAGAGAGAAGGAGAAAAGCCCAAGCAGCAGAGCACCCTTTCACCGAGGGCTGGATTTGGCCTCAGTTTGGAGGGAAGCTCTCAGGAGGCAGAGCAGCTTTGCGTCAGCCACCAGATGCTTCGTGAACGGTGCAGCCGGAGCCCCCGCTCCACTGGTACGGCCACCTGCGGCACCAGCGTGGGGGCAAGCAGAAAGCCGTGCCCTCCTCGCAGCCACCCTCCTGCATATCCAGGGAGGCAAAACAACCAGATGAGCAGGCGGCAGCTCATCCCTCTGCTCAAGAGGCACCTTCGCTCTGACAGGCCTGAGCCGCTGCGACCTTCAGGCTCGGTCGCACTTACTAAGTGCGCTTTGAAAATAAAAGCCAGTCTATCGGAAGGCAAGAAATCGCGTCGCATACAAACGGGGGATTCTGGAAACGTATAGGAGAAACGAGAGGCAATTCGCAAATCGTTCGAGCCGTCCCCGGCCACTCGCGCCGAAGGAGAGCCGCTGCACTGCCAGGCTTCGGGTCACGGCCACTCAGCAGGAACAGGAGCCGCCAGCCCCGCAGCGGGGCACGCCTGGGCGAGCCGGGGCCGGCGGGGACGCCGCAGCCGGAGGACCCCGCAGCCGGAGGACCCCGCAGCCGGAGGACGGGCGGGCCGGCGGCTGGTTCCCGGGCGGGCGGTTCCCCCTAGCGGCCCCGGCAGCGCGGTCCGCCCGCCCGGCCGCCTCCGCCGGGCCTCACGGCAGCGGCTCCGCCGGGCCCCGTAGGGTCAGAGCGCTGCCCCGCTCGCACCCTTCCCCACGGGCAGGCAGGGGCCGCGCATCCCCGCCGAGGGTCCCCCCGCACGCTTGGCTGCCTGCCGGGCCTCGCTCGAGCAGCTTTCCTCCCCCAAAGGCCGCGGCTCGCCCGCAGGGTCAGCTCCCGCGCAGCGTGGGCCCGCCTGGCTGACCAGCCCCACTGGCCGCGGTCCCCAGCACGGCACACCTCGCACCTCGCACCTCGCACAGCTCCGTGGGCGTCTCCGTGGGCAGGGCGGTGCGGTTGCACCTTTGGGTGGGGGTTAGCGCCTTGGGCCTTAGCACGAAGGGCCCGACGAGTTGGGGAACCGTTAGCATGGGATCCCTGCCCCTCCCGGCAAGGTTGTCAGACCCCGTCTGTCTACTGCGCTCCGCTTCACTAGGGCTTGATCGTTAATGACCAATGTCCAGCAATGTAGAGACTTACTGCAGCTAGGTACACAGGCACACGCACGAAGAAGAGTTTCAGCTGAAGGTTGATTAATGAGCACAGCAACAAAAGCAATCATTACTAGGACGATAACCCAAGAGAAGCCACCCAGCAGGTTGAAGACTGTAGGTGGGAGCAGGGTGCAGAGCTGCGATACAGCTTTCCCCTAGGTTAATACCTCCGCAGCGTGAGGATCCTGCGACAGCCAGCCCCCAGCCACAAAGTGGGTTTCCTAGGAAGGAGAAGGGGCGTGATATTTGCTCCTTCTCGTTGCTGCTTCAAGATTGACATAGTTTACTTCTCTCTAACCTTTTGTTAGCTGAATGAGACTCTAGGGCATTTCAATTAAAGTTGATGAGCTTAGAGAGTCCAGCAATGTTTGTGAGACCTCCCAAGCAAAGCTCAGGAAGGACTGTCATTTGAAACAGTGTGCAGAAACATCTATGCAGTTTGAAAATGTACACAGGGAAAAAAATTACAATTCACCAGAGATCATCTCCCCTGATAACATCTAATAGTACAGGCCTCAGCGGCAGGTTAAAAGTTTCTAGAGAAGCTGTTTCTTTTGTGGTATGTTACTGGTTTTATTTCAGGATTAAATTATAAAGAGTCGTGAACAATACCAAGCATGTAGGAAAGAGCAGCTCACCTCTCCATTTAAAGGAATGATGTTAATTATAATAACTATTTTTGATTTGGACTGATTTGTGGTTACCAAGCTAGAGGTTTCATTCACTGTTGCTCTTCATCTCCTTTTGCTATTGCACAGTACTGTATAATGCGGCCAAAACTTCCTCATTTCTAAAAGCCGTAACCCTACTTATGCTGCACTGGTGTAAAGGACAAAGCCAGGCACAGGGCAGTGGAGAATTTTGCTCTGAAACTATAGACTGATACTGACTGCAATTTCATTCTAGGAAAGAAAAACTATTCACACTTCAACATATTTTAAGTCTTACTGTCTTCACATATTTTCTGTTAAATTCTACCAACAGGCTCCCTGGATCTGGTGGCATACTGAGCAGCAGGTTACAAATCAGCAAGGTTTGCAGGGCAGTGGCCATTTAAGAAAGACAAACACATTCGCAAGAGCAGCAGCCCACAAATTTGAGTGCTTGTCTTCCCTCTTTGCTGGACTGCATCTGGACTACCCGGTTCTGAGCTGACTGCAGCAGTGGATGTACAATTACAGCCTATGATGTGTACTCCATCAATAAGCACTGCCTAACTGCCTGAAACTCAGACAGCCACACACTCATGACATAGTTTTTGGCCTTTTATGACTGGTCTCAACAGAGAGGCAGATGGAGAAGGAGGACACTAATATAGAGAAGAAATCTGTTAAAATACAATAACAATGTAGAGGTGGGAAGGAGGAAGTGTGAAATTAATAGATGTCTTTGCTATGTTCCTGTCACAAGATCACACTATGGAAGGGCAGAGAAAACGGACTGAAGAGTTTTTCATATGACAAAGCCAAGTACTTGCAGGAAGTCCTAGTTCATGATTCCCTAGCCAGCTTTGAAAAAAAAGAGGATTATAGCAATAAAAAAAAATCTTTGGGAGCATCTGAGGTGTGATTCAGATGTAATATCGATGCAAATTGCAGGTACTAAGTAGAGAAGCTTTAAAGTCCCAACTGAGACTGGAAAAAGTAGAAAAACAAACATGTATAGGCCACACAAATATGTGCACATAAACATAGAGAGGAAGTGTGACAAAGGAGCTTTTCTAGAGTTTGAAATTAACACATACAAGGGATATGTGATGGAGATCTTTTCTGAGCAAGAGGAGAACTCAGGAGCTGAAAGAACTCTTTCTAATTCCCCTGGTATTTTTCATGCTAAGGAATTTTCTCTTTTGCATTGCCTAATCTTTGACTTATACACAAGTGCTTCAGTAGGTCCCTGTCAGCTGTCCAATTCCATTCCTGTTACTGGGAAGGTGAATCTAGAACTGTAGCTTGAAATTTTTATTATTTTATTTTAAATATAGGCAGTGCAGGAGCCACTTGAGCTACTTTGCGAAGTGGAAAGGAAAATTATGACACATTTTCTGACTCCGGTGCTTCTGTCAACATCTCTTCTCCTTTTTTCTCTCCCATACGGTCTCTTTCACTGTCATACACGCAAAAAAGTCACCAAACCTGGACATTTCTTTTCTTTTCCAAGTTTTGTTGAATTCTAAGGGGGAGTAAAAAAAAAAAACAAACCCCAAAGATTACTCCACATCTTTCATAAGAAGTGTGAGGCCAGTTAGAGTTATCTATGCTGCATTTCCAAGGAAATACACATTGGCAGTATGATCCCATTTCATTACCTTCTGCTGTGGGATATATTGCTGTAAAGGAAATAGGACTTGGGTAATTACAAATATTTAAACACCCTAAAGTTTTAAATAATGGAGGGCTTATATTTTAAGGTTCTTTAAGGAGTTGTACAAGCAATAGCACTACTTTCAGCATGGTCATAACATGGTGCAAACCACATCCTCCTACTCAATAGCCTGGGAAAGCATGGGTAGAATTTTTTTGGCCAGATAATACTCTTGACAACATTTAACATTCATTTGATGCAGAAATAACACAGGGACTCTTTCTACCTGCAGCATTTCACCATATATTCAGCAAATATGAAGTAAACTCCTTCTCTTGTTTCCGTATACCAACGTGTTTCTTTCTGTCACAACGTGACATACCCAGAGAAATATTCTAGCACGGGAGGTCTCTCTGCTCAAACACATCTCCTGGAGTTTCATTGCTGCAAGACGCAAGAAGTTCAAGTGATATCATCAGCATTGCAGGAGATCACAGACATAAAATGAACTAGCTTACTTCTCTCATTGCAGAAGGTATCTGTCAAAGGCCCTAAGGTAAGATGGCATGCGTTAATGGTCTAAAACAGGTAAGGACAGCAGCTTCCCCAGGCCCTGGGAAAGGCAATGAACACTCATGGTGAGCCAGGCTGCTGAATGTGGCTGGAAGCACAGCCAAAAGCAGTAAAATCCACAACCCAGCATGGAGGGAGAGCAGCACCTTGCCAACAGGCCTCTCTCTGTTCAGCTGAGCTGGTATCGTGCTGCCTGCAACTGCAGGAGGACAATGCTGTCTCACAGGGACATGCTGCCTCTTAGGTCCACAGGCAGGGAAAGGCCAGCCCTCACAGACAGCCAAGGAAGCTGCAGGCCCGTATCCCTACAGTACCTCCACTTATATACCTCCTATACACGCTGCTGTCATTAAGCTATGTTAAAGGTCTGGGCACTTTGAGACTTTTAAGGGCCTTCTTTTATGCAAGGAAACCCCCTGCTGACCAATTAGTACAGCTTGCCATTTGCTTCGCATCATGCTGTGGGAAAAATGCAGAGGAGACCAGCATGAATATGGTCCGGTTGACTCTGATCTTTGTTGACAGGAAGAGGCATTATAAGTATCCCTTCCCTCAGCAAAGCGTTTTCTGGTCTGGATGTATATACATTTAGTTGCTAAGTTACCTGAAATGTAAATACAAAATAATCCTTTACTAATACAGGCAAAGACTGTAAATTCTGCACTGTTTCTCCCCTGCTCTCTTAGAGGTGTATTTCTACACAATCCAGCCTTGAACATCAGGAGCCTCAGAGGTTTTTTTCTAATTCTGTTGTACTGTTGTATTTAACACAATCCCCTTTCCTGTTGTGTCTGAGCTCTTCATTGCCTTTATAGTGATTAAAATTATGCATCTCCACGAGAAACAAGAAAGTGCTGTTGTCCTCAGTTAGAGATGAATAATCAAAGCAGAGAGAAAAACTACTTGTCTGAGACCATGAAAGAAAAGAGCAGCAAAGAATTAAACCCAAGTATCCTCTCTTACTATGACGTTATCTTATTCTGTTCTTAATCTTCATTGTAGCAATTTTAGAAGTCTGTAAAATGATAAAGTGAGAAAACAAGCAAGGGAGCTCCTTTGACACAAAAGTGCAAGGTCTAAAGTAGAGATTTTCTAAAAGAATATACAGGTATTTATTATTTTTAGCTAGTCTCATTATTGTTAACCCCTACTGTTCGGAAGCTAAGGCTTCAGAAAATAGTACTTTTCAGAAAATAGAATCCTTTTAATTTGCCATTGGCAGGTGTGGTGTCCAGGTCCCCTGAGTTTTTCAATCATTTTAAGACCCAGGAACATCAGATTTCTTCTGTAGTCACACAGTAAACCAAACAAAAACTGGGACTCAAACAGCTGGGATTTTAAGGTAAAACAAAACACACAAAAAACAGAGACTGTAGTCAGCTTGCGTTGTCAGAGATATTGGAAACTGAAAAATGACTCACAGGAGGGAATTTTGTACAGTCAGGAGGAAAAATGTTGAACTTGTCTCTATGGAAGTTCAGAATCAGATTTCCACTCCATCTGTTCAATGTTAGGCTAAGATAACTCCCCAGACTACCACTTGGTATCCCAAGGAAGGGGTGTGATCTTTCAGCCATGGTTAACTCACCTGCAAGGCCAGCTGCATGTGGTTCTTACCCCCCCCAATCCTGCACACATACTTTTTCTACTTACAGACCACTGATTGTGCATGATGCGAAACACAAGCCCCACAGGTTCCCCTGGCTCTCCCAAACCATGGGGATATGATGAGAGCTTCAGAGCTGAGGGATGCTCTCACCACAGCTGTTCTTGCACACAGCCCGAGAGCCACTGCCTAGCATTTGAAAGTATTTTGCAAGACCAGCTGCTGAAAATTCCCACTTTCTCCCTGAGCTTCTTGATCTTTAAGATGGGTCTTTGTGCTGGGTAGCCATTTTTCTGTGTCATTGGTCTCTGTGTGTTCCTACTGCCATTTCAAGAGCTGGCTGGAGCTGCCGTTTCCTTTGGTTCAGAAGAGAAGTCCCCAACAGCTTTAACCTAAATAAATTCCAGTCTTCATTTAAAGTGAAACCTTGACCTTCTTAGTCCATTCTTCACCATTTAGTTCCCTCCAGTTCTGCATGGTTTTCTGTTTCTAAACTAAATCACAACCCACATTCCAGGTCACATCAACTAAATCAACCTCACTTACTCACTCAAGGTTTTTTCTACAACCATCTCCTTTAAGTTGTTAATGTTTTAGAGGTATCACCTGTTATTTGTCCATTGACTGCTCTGTTAAAAAGATATTTTTATTGTCACACCCATGGCCTATGATTGCTAATGGTTTTCAGTCTCAATGACAGAGAAATTGAAATCTCCTGTGACACAAATCTCAGGAGTATTTCTCTCTGATAGCATTAAATAACTCTTTGTTTATATCCACATTCAACTCCCCAGTCTATCCTAGAAGGGCCTCCTATGACATCGTTTCCTACAATGACTTTGGTCATAACAAATCTACTTTATCCACATTATCACTCTTTTTTTATAATTTCTTAACATCGTTAAAATATTATTCTACTCCTCCACTACCTGTAACTATTATTTCTATCATTTCCATAGTGTATTTCCAACATGATTGCTCCTTGTCAGGTAATAATCACTGCTGCTATTCCACCTCGATGCAGTCAACATCATATTCAGTTTCATGGTCTGCGCATCACCTGCAATACGCTTGCCTGGTGTGAATACACAAATGTGTCTGTTGTCTCCTATTGACCACATACTTTCTAGCCATGTAAAAGTAAATAATTTGCCTACTGATAGTGCCAACCTCACTGCATCTGGTAGTGCTATTACTCCTTTTTTGACCTTCTCCTTTTATTATAAAAACAACTGTAAGTATTTCACTAGTCTCCCAAACCCTTTTCCTCATTTCTTAGTTTAAAGCTCTTCTCATAAGTCTTGTTAAGTGGCATCCCAGGAAGGTATGACCTCAGTCATTTTTCTGGCTTCAGGATCTTTTTCAAACTTAACACCCTCTCCCAGGTCCTTTCTCAGCACTGCACTCTGTGAGCCTCCCACTCACTAGTGACAACCTAACCAGTTTTTCCTCAACAAGGGTCCTTCACACTCCCAGATGTGCTCTTTTGGGGGCAGGTGAGAATCTCTGCAGTCTTCTCCCTGCTGTCCTTCAGCCTGGGCAAAGGTTGGTACAGCCTCCCCTTTGGATCAGTTTGTCTGGGTACCTTTAGCCAGGCAAAAAGAGTAACACATACATAACTCTAAAGTGTAAAGAAATTATTTATCAGTGGAAACACATAAAAGACAGCTAGGGCCTTTTTGAACAGTTAGGCATAGCACTGCTGTGCTCATGACACTGGTAAGGCATCCAAGGGCCTTTGCTGGCCAAGGAGAGGCAGGCAGCAGGGGCAGCATCTTCCCCCACACCTCCATGGGACAGATCCGCAGTGCTGCTGGGGTGTCCTCTGCCACCAGCTCTGTTGACACTGGTGGCATTGACAACCTCACCAGTGTTTTCTGGCTGTCCAACTAGCCTGACCTATTTTGGTTTGTTTTGCTTTTTCCTTCAGGACTTGATACTTCTCCATGTTGATGTTCTCCCTCTTGAAACCTTGACCTACTACCTCTCTTTTTCAGGACCGAGCTGCTTTCCTCACATTTGCGACTTATTTCTGCTTCTCTTGCTGCATGTGAAGTATTTTTTCTTGCAAGGGAGCAAGCATTCTTCAGCTCCACCACAGTAATCCCTCCCCGCCTCAGCACCTAATTAGCAGATGCTGTGATGAAGGACCATGTAGCCTCTTTTCCACCATATCATTGCTTCTCCACTGGCATTTTATAACACTGCCCCTATCTCCACGCATAGCCCACAGGGTTTCTGTCCCACTCCTCATAGTGGAGACACTTCATACATAAAAACCCTCCAGTTCATGTGTCCTATACCTTCTGCCTCCGGTTTTTAATATCTCTGGGAGCCTGTTCATTTCCTTCAGTGCTCACTGAGCTGAACTTACTGTTCTCCATTCTGCGGCCTCCAGAAAAAATTCTTAAGGAAAAAAATGGCCACAGCACAAACCCCACCACCCTATTAGCCTTTTTATTGCTTTGCTTTCATGTCAGGTCACAGCTTCTTCAGGAGGCACATATGTAAATTTTCAAGAAGTGGGTTTCAACCACCAGCATAAATTTTTTTTTCACAGACCATAATTAAATTAGTGGAACTCATTGCTGCAGTTTATTTTGGACATTAAAACAAAAAATAGGTTAAGAGATTGGAGTCATCATGCAAGGCAGGTATATCAATGGCTATTAAAAGATGATTCAAATGCAACCTCCATCTCACAGAGTCCTACATCCTTGACTGTAAAAAGCTACGCAGGATTTTCAAAGTGCAAGAGACCTGTACTTTTCTTTGGTTTTTTTCTTCACTGCTGCTGGCCACTGTTCAAGGTGGGATACAGCATTGAAGTTAAACCTTCTTTGAGCAGAGATTTGCTGCAGGTGATGTCCAGAAGGCCTCTTCAACACAAATTATTTCTAGACTTTATTTATATTTTCTCTAACGTAATATGGATGTTTGAGTTTTTTCTTACCATGAAGCAATAGCCTCCTAAGTAACTGAGAAATAAATTATTTGTGATCAAAGTAGCTACTTGTGAATGCTCAGCTATGAGGATCTAGCCTACTTAGTACAAACAATCTCAAGCTCCCTCCGTAAACCACAAACTGCAACTACAGCAGACAATATGAAATGCAGCTGAAAAGAATCACTAAGCTACAGATGGTTTACTCTTGTTAGACATGAAACCGAAATGAGCAAAGCCTAAATAGTACCTCAGAATGGTAACTTTCTGCCACTCTTAGTAAGACATGGGGACAGGGGTTGTTTGCTCTTATGTTTCACATGGCAGATAACATACATATACCAAAAATTAAACTAAACCAGAAGCTTTTATGCCTCTCCATTTATTGGCTGTTATACTGCAACAAACAAATAACATTTTTTTATCAAAACAAAAACGTGGGAATCATGAAAAGGGGCTTGATCAACAGCCCTGTGGACAGAAACTGTCCTATGTATTGCTGAGATGAAAAGGACAGGTGAGTTTCCTCTTTGAAATAAAAATGTCATTGTCTAGCATTGCAATTCTGAATCACCCTGTAAAATACAAAGGTAGAACAGTCCAGAGCCATCTCCAGGATGTCACTTCTCCTGTATTCCTAAACGAGAAACGGATTTCACAATGTCTGGGCTAGCTTGTTTCACAACTGACTCCTTATTCGAACTACAAGGCAGTATAGGGGCATTCAAGTATTGGTTCACAGCAATTGTAGTCAAATTCCACCAGGGCTGAAGGGTCGAAGGAAAAAAAAAATCTGAAGACCCAGCAGGTAGTGTCCGTATATAAAAGGGGTCCTGAGTGTGAACTCCAGAGCTGGGACTGGTCTTGACATTGTATCTAGTACATCTATTCTAAGAATTAGAATTTTTACTTTTTTTTGAAAATATGCTAATTCTCATTTTCACTTAACCACAATGGTTTTCTAAGTACAAGCTGTTGTGCAGTAACAGCAGAAATAGTGTGCCTTTTTTATATGTAACTACTGAAAAAGTCAAATGGGAGTCATGCATTTGCAAATAATTGTACAGATTGACATTACTTCATTGTCTGTGGTATTTCAGCATTTGTGAAGAAAACATGAAGCTTAGCTGGCAACAATGGCTCCTGTGTTTTGTTGCTGAGCAATCCAAGGTTAGTAGGTCACCAGAAAAATCAGTCTGTGATGCTTTTTCCTAGACAGAAAGAGACATAGCAGAAGCAGAGCTGATATTTGGTCCCATCTTTTCCATGCACTTAGTTTCTGGAATAATCAAGACAGCTCTTCAATACACGAGCACTGCAAATCGGCAATTTTCAGTGCCTTCTTGGAGGTAATGCTCAAGTTTTTTCTTGCATATAAAATAGATTTTAAAAAATCACACTGCAGGAAGAGCTTGTTTAATAAAAGCTATGTTTATCTCATCAGCTGTGTAGCTCAGCAGGAGTGGTTTGAGAGAACCATGGGTTGGGAGATTTTATTTTGGGCTAATCACACTTTGATCCTGTGAACTGAATGCCCATTAGCAGCTGGAGAGCATTAGGTGCTTTAGCACTATCAGAAAAGACCTAGTATTTTCTGTATGCTGCTTGGCAACATGAACCCAGCAGAGTAAGCACAGACCATCGGGTGTTTCTTTTCAAAAGCACATTCCTGACCCAGGCTAACACTATGTGAATGCATGTGCCAGAAGATAACAGCTACAGAGGAACTGCAAGGATAGAACGTATACGTCAGGTTTAGTGTTTAGTGGTTGGTACATACAGAGCTCAGGTCATATTTTTGCTTATTTGACAACCCATATTTGAAATGGCATTTTCTAAGTATAGAGGGACAATGACAGCTGCAGCTGAGCACTAAAGTGTGTTTTGTGTTTAGCAAAACATATCTCCGTGCCTTAGCGTCTTCTTATTCTTTCTCCTTCCCTCCTCTCTCCTGTACCCTAAGCTTTTTCCTGCATCACAGTTAACTCCAATATCAACAATATCAACAGCAACAATATCAACAGTTCCAACTAACAGCTGCAGCTGGGCAGTAATGAACACTAGGGATTAAATTTTTTTGCCCTACACCAGACTAATATCAGGACAAGAGATCAGATTAAAATACTCAAAGGAACAAAAAAAATTCCAATGGTCTGAGATGCACTTTACAGTCAAAGTCAGATGTGATTTCCATTTCTGTAGCAGCAATTCAGATTCCTTTTCCTTAAGAAAGAAATTATGTGCAAACAGTATTCTAATAGAACACAATGATTCTGAGTAACACAAAAGGAAGACTTACTTCAGGTTATGGTTTCCACAGCAACTTTTAATTTTATCCCTCACGTCTCTGTCTAATAAGGTCTTTCACAACATTTACCCATAAGGAGATGTTCTGTTGATGGGAAATTATTAAGAAAGTAATTTCTCAAAAAAAACCCATAACTTTTTTCTGTATATAATCATAACTTCATACACAAAGAAATGTACATATGCATAAAGTTTTTGCACATATGTGTAAGTTTTTATTTTTGCTAAATACAGCACCACTAAATAGGCGACCAGTGTTGATTACACAAAAATGACAATGATAAATGATGTCATAGTAGGTGCACCTGGTAGAGGTTCAGAGCAGAAGGCAGACAGTGCTCATGAAGGTATCCTAGCTCTGCAGGCACTAACTTGCCTTATTAAGGAGGCAACTCTAACAATACTGCTGCTATGCAATTCTAATCTTCCTGATTTCAATATTTCAAGCACGTTGAAAATAAAGACAAGCAGCCAGGCCAGAGCTTTTCCGTACTTGGCTCACATTTTTTTTTTTTGCACAGAGCACTCCTCTCTTACACAAGAGATTAAGTCAGTGAAAGCAAGACATTTATCTACTAAACACATTGTTCTGCTTGTGGCCGCTTATTTCACACAAAAGCGGGGGATGCATAGTCCAGAGATGATAACTAAAATATAGAAGGGATTTCAGTGGTTTTGTCCTGGGTTTCTCTTTCATATGCACGAATGGAAATCCAAAATATAAGCACAGCTAGGTAGAATCACTACACTAATGCATATAACTCTTTGGGACTGTGGGAGCAGTCAGACAATAATCAGTCCAAATGCCCTTACCTTTGCTTCTTCACCAATACTTATTGTCAGCTAAGAGAATAGAATGCGTGGAAAGAAAATTTTGAGAGCTCAGTACAGAGTAAGGAGAACGTCGCTCTGGATGTCAGAATATCTGGAGATGTATCATCAGCATAAAATGCTTTAATAGTGTAGGGTCTATGTTTACAGCATCATATTTCGTATTGTATCTGTGATAGCGGATAAGCCTTATGTGGTGCGTTGACCTTGGCTGGCCACCAGGTGTCCACCTAGACGGTCTGTCACTCCCTCAACAGCAGGGGAGAAGGTACACTGAAAAAGCTTGTGGGTCAAGATAAGGACAGGGAGATCACTCACCACTTACTGACACGGGCAAAACAGACCTGACTTGAGGAAATTAATTTATTGCCAATTAATAACAGAGCAGGATAGTGAGAAATAAAAACAAAATTTAAAACACACTTCCCCACCCCCTCTTCTTCCCAGAGCTACCTCATTCTCCCTATCTCCATTAGTGCAGGGATATGGGGAATGGGGGTCAGGGTCAGTTCATAAGGTTTGGTCTCTGCCACTCCTGCCTCAGCCTGTTCCCCTGCTCCAGCATAGGTCCTTCCCGTAGGCTACAGTACCTGACGAACTCCTCCAGAACAGGTCGCCATTCTTCAAAAAGTGCTCCACCGTTGGTCCTTTCCACGAGGTGCAGTCCATCAGGAAAAGACTGCTCCGGTGTGGCTGCCCCCACAGTGTCACATGTCCTGCCAGGAAACCTAGTTCTGCATGGGCTGTTCTCCGTAGCCAGAGCTCCTGCCAGGAGCCTGCTTCAGCACAGGGTCCTCCACAGACTGCAGTGTGGATATGTATTCTGGCATGGTCCTCTGTGGACTGCAGGGATCCGACCTACTTCGTCATGGTCCTCTGCATAGGTTGCTGGAGAATCTCTGCTCCAGCTCCTGGAGCACATCCTCTCCCTCCTTCCCCACTGATCTTGGTATCTACAGTGTTGTTTATGTCACATTTTTCTCACTCCTCTTCCTCAGCGCTGCTCTGCAGGATTTCCTATCCTTTCTTAAATATTTGTCACAGAGTCTCTAGCGGTGTTACTGATGGGCTCAACTTTGGCCATCCTGGAGCCAGCTGGAACTGACTCTGTCCAACATGGGGCACAGCCCCTGGTTTCTTCTATCAGAAGCCATCCCTGCAGCCCCCCCACTACCAAAACCTTGCCAGATAAATGCAAGACAACTAATTTGTTCCTTTAATTTTTTTTTCTTTTTAAAAGTTTCAGTAATAAGAAAAAGTTATATTTTCTTTGATGTCCAAATATCCTCCTATTCTTACCTGAAAAATAAGATGGAAGTCCTGCTCAGCTGAGACATGCTCAGCTAAAGCAGGGACCATTTGTGTGGTGACTTAACATAGTTTGAAAAATGCTCAGTTACAAGAAAAAAACCCTGATGGTGATCGGGAGGACACTGCACAACCCTAAACTTGCAGACACTGATTGCTAATCCTATCCTGCAGTGTATGCCATAACACCCAGGAATGCACCAGAGCAGCATGCACCTGTGTGCAACACTGAGCAGGCAAAGGCAAAGCACTCTGGAAACAGTAGAGTCCTTACTTCAGAAGTCAGTGTTCAAGCAAAGGGCCACCAGCTTCCCAAGAGGAGTTGTGCACTCAGACAATGACTCTGAAGGTGCTTGTAAGGCATAACAGTCTCTTACAATATTCCTCTCTGGTATCCAAAGCACCAAAACTAAGAACTGGCAACAATGTGCTGGAATGAACCCTTAGTTAGTTTTGGATCTAGAAACTGGCACAGAGTCACAGAATAGCTGAGGCTTGGAGGCACCTCTTGAGACCATCTAGTCCTACCCCTTGGTCAGGCAGACAAAGCACGTTGCTGACAGTTGTGTCCAGTCTGGTTTTGCGTATGTACATAGAAACAGTCGCCATGACACCCTGTAGGAAGCTCCAGGTCGTCCAATAGAAATGAAAGTCCACAATCTGTGTCATCTGTTGACACAAAACATTTCAGAACAAAACTGTCCTTCCCCGGCCATCCTGAACATACACTCATGTCCTCTGTCACAGGTAATCTGCTGTCCCCCTCTGTGTTCCACAAGAAGCCTGTTTCGGCAGAACATGTTGCTGGACTTTTTATAGTAACTGAGTTGCCAGAATTGGGCCAGTATTGAGTATTTCCTGAAGCATCGTTTGGAAAGTGACAAAATTATAACCTAGAAAAGCAAAGAGTGATTGCTTGACAGTCTACATTTGTGTTTTCCTTGTTCTGCTAAGATGCAGACAGTAGGATCTTCTTGGCAGAAGGTTTTGTAGCACTTAAGTCTAAGAAAAAATTTAGAAAATATTACTCCTGATATAACATCAATCTAAACCCACAGAAACAAGGAACAAGAGCAGAAACTCCAAATCCCCCATGGAGGTAAGCCAAAATCCCACTGAGAAGAAATAACTGCAAATTTCTATTGGAGCACAGGAGTCATATGGACATACATGGGTTACATCACAGAAGACAGATACTACCATGACTGTACCAGCCTAGGATTTGCTGCAAATTCCCAAATTCAATCTAGGCTGGTAGTTCTAGATAACTCAGGAGGAGGAGGTCAGCCCACTTTTGAAGAGTCATGAAGATACACTCCAACTCGAGCTAGTCCTGTGACTGTTCTGTAGCACTACAAACTCATCTAGGCAGTCCCTAAATTCTTGTCTTTACCTGCAAGAAAGATACTTTTGCTTTGAGAGACGGACTGGTTCCCATTTCTTTTTCAAAGAGAACACAGAAGTATGGGAAGTTTTGTCTGAAGGAATACAGATGATAACAGACTTGAAAAGTTCTTGCAGAAGCTTCCTGCAACAAGATGCACAGGTCTGGGTACAACGTCTAAAACTGTGAGGCAAATTACCAGTCAGGTGTCCGTGAAAGCTGCTCGGGCTTTTGAAGACTTTTTTCACCAAGGATATGGAATGCAGGCAGTGAGACTCAGGTCAGATATCCCAAGCAGATCCCAGTGAAAGGAATAATGTATTTCATTCCTTCTCATGCAGCAAAAGATTATTCCTTATCTCAGGCTATTCCAGAGTTCTCTACACCAGGCATCAGATGAAATACACTCAAGGCATAGGAGCCTGGATCAGTGCTAGAAAACAACACAAGCCTTCACAGAAAAATAAGAGAGCAGGAATCAGGAGTCAAAACAGAGGCCAATCAGACTAGCCCTTTCCGAACAATGAAGTCCATGAGGCTTCTCTGACTACTGTGTGCTAAACTCCAAACTGATTTGATAATATAGTCAAAATCACTAGAAAATACACAGAAAACCCAGCAGCAGATGTAGTGACAGATTCATACTGAGAAGAGACACAATCTGGACGAAGTGCAGTAAAAAACCTCCATACGCTCTTTGTTGTGCAAAACCACAAGGAGTATGTGGTTACCTTCTTTCTGTAAAAATATTATTGCTTATAGGATTAATCAGGTAAAATGTCATCTACTTTCTACAGTGGAGCTAAGTCCACCATTTCTTGGTTATATACAATGTTATTAACAATGTACAGCTAAGACATAGGCATAGTCCCATTCAGAAAAAGCATAAGATTGTATCAGAGATGTTCTGTTATTGTGTCTTAATTAAGTAAAAATCACTGGTAAACCAAGGTTGCCTGAAAAGTCTCACTGATAAAGGCCTGCTTAGTTTCTCTGCACTGGATGCCTCCAGGTGCTGTCAGTGGTACAAGGCAGCATGTAAACTATGGAGGAAAAAAAATAAACTGGCTATGATATTTTTGGGTAAAAATAGAGAGATATCTACAAGGACAAATAAGACACTGCATAATATACATTTGGGTTTGGTAGATGAGCTTAGATTTGCAGAAGCTGAAGCACAAGACTAGTCAAAAACAAGTAACGTTCTATTACGTGTAGGCCAAAAAAAAGTAAATTAAGGAGCTGTACACTAAGTATATCTCTCAGGAGAAGTTCACTGAAAAGCTCTAGAAAAGTCATAACAAGTCATAATTTGAAAGCTATTTGTCCCCACCCCCTTCAACAAGAAAAAAAATCTCATGAAGAAAAAATTTCATTGAGACGCTCTGGCACCTGCTAATGTAACTCAATAGAAAACGCAATTGTATTCGTTCAAAAAAGAAACAGGAAGAGAAATGAGTAATAAAGTAGTTAGAGAAGCGAGAAATCAATAAACAGAGAAAAGCAGTGCATGAGGGCATTGGGGAGAGAACATTAAGGAAATAAACAGAAAAGTGGTAATTCTTAAAGCACCATTAAGAGCGTAAACTGTTCCAGGACAGAGAAGTGATAAGAAATATACTAGAAGTTGTACTTAGTTAAATCATAAGCTCTTTGCTGCCTCCAGCACATGAAATTTGCATAGATGTTGTGGACAGCAAGTCAAGTACCTGAGGACAAGTTTACATTCCTGCTTTTGGCAGGGAAGGATCTGGTAGAGGTAGACCTGACCGCCAGCCCAGCAAAATCCCTTGTGATGCACTGAGGCAGGCCTTTCCCTTGTGCCCTCGCACCGCTGAGGGGTGTCTGGTGAATTTTAGCCCTTTGGTATTGTCCTGGGTTTCGCTGGAATGAAGTTTATTTTCTTCTTAATAAGTGGCGGGATGGTGTGTTCCAGATTTAGGATGAGAATAATGTTGATAACACCCTGACGACTTTACTTGTTGCTAAGCAGTGTTTACGCTAAGTCAAGGATTTTTAGCTTCTCATGCCCTGCGAGCAAGGAGACTGGGGATGCACAAGAATATGGAGGGGGACGCAGTCAGGACAGCTGAAACAAATGGATATTCCATACTATATTACATCATATACAGTACATAAACTGGGAGGAATTGGGTAGGGGCACTGTGGCTCGGGGATTGGTTGGGCATCCGTCAGCAGGTGGTGAGAAATTCTACAGTATAGTGTGTGTTTTGTATAGTCTCTTGTGTTTTCCATTCTTTATCTTTGTTCTATTAAATATCTTTATCTCAATCTACAAGCTTTACCTTTTTCGTTTCTCTCTGAGTGTCCACTGCTGTGGCGACTGAGTCAGCAGCTGTGTTTTTGTCTTAACATGACCAAAACACTTTGAAATATTGGTATTTTCAGCAAAATACATGATAATGAACAATGATAACTTTTCTGTAAAAAATAGGCAGGCCAGAGGCAATCCAATTTAGGCATGTAGAGATAATGGAAGCTTTAGACATTGATCTCTGCAAGTCCCACTCCTGTAAGTCAAATTGTCCTGAATGCCATAGAAAAGCATATCAGGAAATTAATAATTCTAACTTCAGAGCAGTGTCTGACTACTTTGCAACAAGAAGGTATGAGCTGCTAGGCATCCGAGTTGTAAGAGTTACCAGAAGAAATGTAGCAGCACATGTGTCCGTGGGTCCGCCATCCCCATTCATTTCAGGGATCAGGCCCCAAGGTATGTGCTTCGTGTTCACTATTTGCAAAGAGTTTTGCACCACGTCTGGGAGCAGTCTGCAATGCACACATTTAGCTCGGCTGCTGCCATAGTTTCTCCTGAGCAATGGTCTTCTCCTGGGAATTCCTCAAGTCCCTCCACTGGAAATTAAGTTAAAGAACACAGAAAGACTTTGAATGCCCTGGGAGGAAGAAATATCATATCAGAAGACTCAAGAGGTTGATATTCTGAAAGCTGTTCATTCTCAGGAACTGAAAAGCTTTTCGGGGACCAGAGATGTTGTGTTGTTGCTCTGTTCTTAGTCATCTTCCTTAACTATCTGCAACTGGTCGATGCAAATGCTGCTGTGGTAATGGATTGTTGGTTTGACTTTATAGCCTCCTGGTATTTTATCTTTTGTGAAAGATAACTCTGCCCCTCAAAACACATACATGAAGTCCTGTACTAGCAACTGGAGGAGGTGTAACTCCAGCTTCGCAGGCTCCCCATTTGTCTTATACTTGCTTGAATCAGTGGAAGCCACAGATGCTTTGTAGGTCTGAAATTCAACACAAACAGTTCATGAGCTAGTTTCATTCAGTTCCAAATACGTAAAAGTCTAAAGCTTTATTATATACTGGGAAATAGAGGGTAAACAGCTTTCTGAAAGAATGAGAAGTAGCTTAATAGAAGCAGCTCTCAAACCAGTTCAGAATAAGTTATACTGAACAACTGAAAATTTCAGCATTTACCTAAAGATAAATAGCTTCGAAGGTTCCTCCACAGCAGTGCACAGGTTTGTGGTGTACGCATGTAGACTTCATCTAGGTATTAATACTTAGAATAGTACTACTATTAATGTCACAACAGAGCGGGGGTTTTTCCCAGGAAAAAAGCACCGTACTGCAGGTGAGTATTTTTTCTGGCTTTTTTTAATCTTTAGTAGGTGTAGTTGAACAAAGTAAGTGGGCATCTCCTCTCTTCTCAGAACTATTTAGCTTGTCAACACCATCGCATTTAGAGACCAGCTTAGTCCTGTGAAGTTATTACATGACCTAAATTGCATAACTGACATATGTAGCTACCTCGCAGCCAGCCTCTTCAGAAATCACTGTAACGAAGTGTTGGGAATGGAGAGTAGGAGCAAAGGATGAAGGAGAACACCACCACTGGCCGTAGCCTGTTCTTTTCCTTACAGAAAGAAAGAAAAAATTTGCTTGTCTACTGTATGTGAAAAAACTAGCCCATGTACCTAACAGCTTGGCCTTGTTAGGTAAAAACCATCTGTGGCTCTCACCAATGTCAGCAGACGTATGGGGAGAACCACTGCTGATCATGAAGCCTTTAAAGCCTGAGAATTCCATGTCAGAATACCCAGGGACAATTATATTGCAACTTGCAGAAACTAAGGAAAGGATTTCTTTTTTAACTGTGGTTAATTGTTTCCCTAACTGCACAGCTAGTGGGCCACCATGGCCATGATCAGCAGCTTCTGCTTCTGGCCCCACAGAATCCCACTACACTTCTGGGTCAGTAAATTCAGGGGCTTCTCACTCACTCAATGTCAATACTCCAGTAACAAAATCTACCTACAACACAGATGTACCTTGTGTACATATTGCACCTTGCTGTTTCCCAGGAAGAACCTCAGAACCAACAACCCACAAGCTCAATTACTGCCTTTACAGCTGTGCATAATACAAGAAACAGTGTTCCACACAGTACTCAAAGGTGAACGGGAAAGAGCTAGTTTATATGTGGACACTTAATTGAAGTAAGAATTGGTACGTGTCTCAGAACCACCTTTTTTCTTTTCTCATGAAAGCTTCCTTCCCGTATTTCAGCTGGAGGTATTAGCTTCCCAGTCTGCAGCAAAATGTGAGGGAACTGCAGCACACACCCCGAACTGCATGTAAAAGAATGCTGGAAAGCTCAGATAATTCCCACTTTAAAGAGAGCAGAAATAGCAGAAGAACTAGTTTCTAGCAGAAATAAAATGGCAGATTTTTTCCTCCCTCACTCTTGACTCAACTCTATGTGGTTTAGACAGTGCCAAGCAGGGGTAGAGATATAGGACTACCAGGCCTCTCTCTCCTTCAGCTGTTCACTGCTTCTCTTTCACACCCGAGGGAACATAAGGTTTTCTGAAAACTACAGCTTCCTCCTCCCATGCTCAATCGGAGGGAGTACAATACCAGGGGAAGTCTACGGAATGTCCTTATTCAGGTTTGCGCTGCCTGAATTGCCTGCCCTTTTTGTAGACCGGTGGTCTGCAGGCGGAAAATGTGACATGAAGTCAGATCAGCTATAGGAAAGATTGATGCTGTAATGGCATTATGATCGTTGCTGGCAAAACGTCTGCATTTTCTTATCTTCTCACAGGGGAAGTTCCTGAGGATAGGGTGGCACAGGAATGCATGCTGCAGGCTAGAAGATGATGCACATCAGGACTTCTGGCTCCTTATTCACTGTCCTAAGGTGCTGTGTGAAAAGTTGAGACAATGCCTTACAAAAGAAGCGAGACAAAGGGAAATAATATCAAAACAGTCAACTAGCAGGAATTCTCCAGAATCAGGAAGCCTCCGGATGGCCTGCCACAAGGCCTTTGCTGCAGGTATTCACACCACAGACCGCAGCCTTTTTCACACCCCTTGCGCTCAGGCCTGCAGAGACATGGATGAACTTAAATTACATCTAAAATATCTTAATTTGGTAAAAGTATCTGTGCTGTGGCAATGGGCGCATGCTGCTACGTATAAAAATCATTACGTAAGCATACAATATCATGCGCAAACTTTTAGAGTGAAAAAGTAGCTATGGATGGTCAGCTTCACTAATGCTTCACTGATGATATGCCATTTTCATGTAACTCTCTTAATAAAGTGGACCCTTTCAGTAGGGCAGCTGCCAGGGTGCCACTCCCAAAAATTCCAGTTTGTGCAGGCAGATACAGCTATAGAGTCTTCCCACAAGCCCTTTTGAACAGGATGATTTTCCTTAGTGTGGCCATATATCACGTAAAATGCTGCAGGCATCTTACCTGGGAGTCCCTGCAACAGAACAACAAAGAATGCATACAAGGTCCAGATTCAATACATTGCAGTCCAGCAGCTCTGCTCAGCCAGGCCTCTGTACGTGTGCTGCAAAACTTCTCCAAACTAGCTTTAGTGCAGTTAATAATGGCATAACGCACAGTTATCTCACTATGGACATAAGGGATCCTGGCTGAATGCAAACTTTGCTACTTAGCTTGAAAATCAGTTTTTACTCAAAAAAGACATTTCAATCCAGAAGTTTTGCACTAGAGTCTGTATTTCTTTAAATGTTCTAGAAGTATGTATTTCACCACCTACTGAAATTTGTCTTTTTCTTGACCGTAAAGGGCAGTTCTGACATGGCTACCACAAAAACTTTTGGTCTTTCCTCTGAAATAGGAAAATGGCATTGACCTGGCAAAGAGCAAGAAACGGGCACTATCGGTTACTGAGCAGGTTCTCGGGAAAAACGCATCTGTGGCTACAATATAGTCAAAGACAAGGAGACGTCATCCCTCTGTTGTGAAAGAGATTTTTTCATTTGGGAAAATTAACATTTCTTATTATGGAAAGGCACCTACCTCACAGAATGCCTACAGTCTTTACTCTGTAACAGAATGTAATGTATACTTTAGAGACTGAAGTTTCTCTGTGTTCATGTTGCAGTTAGCAAGGGTATACACTCATGCTCCCTCTCTCAATATAAAATATCTGACTTCTTATTACTTACAGTCCTGCTGCATCTTCTAGCGCCCAGCAAAAATAAAAACATAATTGTCCTTAATCACTTTTCAGCTGTTCCTTACACTTGCCAGGAGGTGGAAACATAGCTACAGCAATCTGCAATGGAAGCATCATGTTGATATGTAATTGTACAGCATGCTGCCTGATGAAGAATAGTGCTAAAAATATCTCCAGTCTCAATTCGCGCACTGGAGCCCAAAACATATGATCCTATAATGCTCTTCCTGGCACCTGCATCAAATTATTTGGCTAGCACAGGCAAGAAGAGCCTGGCTCCCAGCAAATTGTCTCAGGCTATTTTAACAAATGTACAGAACAGCCTATTGGCATCTCTTTTTCAAAGATAAAAAATCAGTTCTTGTTCCTGTATTTGTACTCTGATGTGCAAGTCAACAAAAAAAATATAGAAATTCTGGAAAAAAAAATGTTTACCACAACATTGCCTGTTTCAGACTAGTGTTAAGAGGCAGGAGAGTTTCTTTACCTCTGAATATAGATTTTCCTTTTCCCTGGAAACACGAAGCTGTCTTTTAGAAATATCTCTAAGTACCCGACCAGCAAGTGGAGCTTGGCATGCTGCTGGGAAGGAGAAAAGCAAGAGTGCTTCGCTTGGCATCCATTTTCCAAACAGCTAGGTGCCTTGAAAGATCCTGATGTTAAGTAACCAAAAATCAAAAGCTTTTGTTTTGTTTGCTTGGGATTTGTTACTTTCCCCATCACTTAATACCTTAGAAGAAGATATGGAAGAAAGCCGTGGCAGGATTTCTGGTTGTTACACATTGTTCACTGCTTGGGTATGCTGTGGTCTTCTTGTTGGTGGGGAGGACAGAAAAAATTGTGAGAGTGAAAATAGCAATTAGAGATTTATCTGCACTTTTCTACACTGCAAGGAAACTCCTGTGTAGTCTGTACTTGCAAGAAGTTGGAGTTGGTTGTATGTCTGTTTGCTTTCTGTGTTATTTCAAATGTAACATCTACTCTTCATTTTTTGTTATCTTTCAGCTCCTTGTTGGCTTTCTAGAAAGTTCCCCATACACCTTCTGGTGCCAACCTTTCAGTTATGGGTCACATACCCAGGACCAGGAGATTTTATTGGCTTTTACCAGCTAAGGCCAGCTTAGCTAAAATTTCCTCTCTTAGATGACCCAGTAATTTTCAGACAGTTAAAAGACTCAGAAGAGGTTTCATTTTCAGAGTGTTGACAAAACCCCCCATTAATTCAGTTGGTCATTTAGCAGCATAGCAGTTAATATAAGGGGAATAATCACAGCTGCAAACTCACAGCCTCTGCCACTCATTAAAGCAATCAAAATCTTTGCTATTAGCACAAAGTAGTTCAGTGTCCCAGACACCTTTACTGAAAATGTATGCTCTCCTAGCTGCAAAGCCATTAGTTTCCACAGTATCCTATGTATTTCCTGCTTTAGGAACCTACCTCCTCAGGAAAGAAAAAAGCTTTCAGCTGTCTGTTTATACTATATCAAAAGATAAAACCTGTGACAGATTTTAACTATTGAAATCCTGATATTTTCATCCTACTTTGTTTAACTAAAAAAAGGAAACATGGCAGAAATACAGAGCATAAAAAACTGTCGTGAGGCTGCTTTGAGCAATCACTTTCACTTATACATATGCATGATCATGAAGGAAACATTTCAAATAAAGAAAATTCCAGGATTTCTCTTAGTGGTATGCAAATCATATTCAGAAGGCAAGAGAAAAAGTAAAGTTCAGTTTCACCGAAATAATCTGTTACACATGAAAAAGACTATATTCATAAGGAAAAACATATAGAGAAAATAAGCAAGTCAGATTAATGGAGTTCACAGCAACTGATATATAACCAGATAAAAACATATTCTGTATTTGCAACAGAGGTTCCAAAATTTCAGAGTACCTACCAAGTTTTCCCAGAACCAAATCAGCTTTGTAAATGAGATGCTGGGAAAGCCTGCTCCTCATCAAATCTGTGAAAACGGATACATCCTCTAGGTTGTCTGGAAGTGGTCTTTCACCACTTCGGACAGAAGTGCAGCAGGAACAGGCAGGACACAGGTGTGCACCAGGTGCTCTGGATTTCTAATAGTCCTGCTTGTAATGTCCACCAGATTCTTGTCTTTCCCCGATCATATGGCAGGACTGCATTTTTGGATGCAGTGATCCATGATGACCAAAAGACACCCTTTTACCGTCCCACTCTAACTCACTTTAAGACCTAGTTTGCTGAGTTCCCTTTTGTAGAATAGCACTTCAATGAGTACACATTATACATTGGCTTCTATAAATGAAAAATGGCATGTCATTTTTACCTTCTTATAGCTAGAAAAAAAAAATTTAAAAAATTAAAACAGAAGAGTTCTATACTGAATTAAAACATAAGGCTTTTTTCAATATAGCGATCACTATTTTTGTTAATTATGCTGTGAAGCAATTTATGACTAAATCTGAGGGAACACAAAGACCTTACTAGTTTTGTACCTCAAGATAGATGTATTCTGTTACTGTAAAGAGAATAGGTCCAGGTACCAATTAGTGAAAAGATGTACCTTCTTTTTTTCATTTTTTAAAAATAAAAATACTAACATGAAAAACGTCACTCAAATAAGGAAAAAGCAAGAAAACCTTGAGAAATCAACACTCCACTCTTATCTAAGCTGATTAAATATGTAACTTTACAGTATCACAGTGAATCAACAGGCTAACATAGTCAAGTGATGAACAAACAGAGTATCACCACTCACAAAGTTAACCCTAGGAGAATTTAAGACAATGACAACATCCTTAAGCTTCAGTTACCTTATTTAATATAAATGACTACCTGATTTAACTGGTCATTATCTACTTTTTCTTTACATCTTACTGTAACTAAACAGAATTAGAGAGGGTTCTTATTCTATCATCATCTTCTTCAAAAAGACACAGTGGGCTTTAAAGAAGGTGCGACAGTTAAATCACAGAGCAGCAGATTAAAATACAACCATTAGCACAAGAGAAGCTGACTCAGTGACAAGTTGTGGTTTAAGTTTACAAAATCATTAATGGACTCTGTTAGGAATCTGTCACGTACACAGACAAATGAAGTACAAGAGATAAAAGTACAATGCTCCCCCACAAAGGCAAAACAACAAGCACAAGAGAGTAGAATAAACTACTTCTGGTTAACTTCCTCGGATCTTGTCGTTGGCTCTATTGACTCAAATATTGTGGATCTCACTCCCACACGGACTTATTCCATTCAGGCTTATCCTGGCTTCTCCAATGGCATAAATCTTTAAATTCTTCCTCCTCTGAATGGTCTGCCCAAGGAAATACCTTAATGTACCTTCAGCTATGTTTGTGGATAACAAAATTTTTCTTTTCCCTTCTCTGGTCTTCTTGAGAACACATCCTGCTTGCTCCAGCTCTGAATGCATTTCAGGATCACTTAGTTTTTTAGGCCCAGGTATAGTCATGTCACTCACGAGCTTCAAGACAGGCAGTAAGCTAAAATGTAGGTGGGTATTTCCTAGAAACTTTGACTGGCATCGTCCAGTTGAAATCAGACACACAAGCTCTGCTGTCACTAAAACCAGCTTTACTCTTACAATCAAGCAGATTTTTATGGAGATTTATTTTGTCCTTAGTACTTAGGTATGATTTTCTGGTAGAGTCTGTTCCTTGTTTGGAATAAATATAAGCTCATAAGAAGCTCTACTGGCTTTTACACAGTATTAAAATAATTTATTTTCATACTGATTTTTTTTCTCATATTAATGTATTCTTGGGTTCAGGTAGCATCTAGATTTATATTCCTCCCAAATCTTATAACAACGGTGTTCAATAGTTACACAGGAAAATGGCTGCATTCTGCAGTGCCAAGCATAGCAGTAGCTATTTCCTTTTTGTGATAACAGATAACAAGACTTTCAAAGTGACAAGAAGTAATAAAAAGCAGGCTTTATTCCTCCCTCCGTTTCTAGTAAGAGTTCTATAATCATCATGTAAGCATCATCAGAGCAGAACAGAATAGCTCCCCAACACAAAAGCAAATATAAAGTGACCGAGAAGCCTTCAGGACTTTCCATTATGATGACTGATTTCAGAAACAGAGGTAAATGAATGCTATTCCAATTTAAATCTGCTGAAGAAGCAGCAAGAGTGGATGGACCCAGTAAGAAATCTGAAGCAAAAGTTAGGTCCTTGGCATACAGACAAGGACTCGAAATAATTCTCCTGGATGCCATGAAGAAACATCATTTATATTTACTGAGGCTCATGCACCTTACCCGTCCAGACAACAGTTCAGTATCTTTAGTATCTTTACTGATAAAGTGAATTTAAATACTTAGTAATGTAGATGTTAATACAGAAATCAGGGACATTTCCTGGATAGATTACAGGCTTGGGGGTGGGATGAGATGGGCCACAGGCAGCAGGAAGAGGAATGGAAGACGGGAAGAGATACAGATTCATGCTTGCTGTCATCAAAGCCTTAGTACCGGATACTTCTGTCTCACAGAGCTGTATTTTCTGAGGAAGAGTACATGTTTTCTGTAGTGATTGTATAAGAATCTTTTCCTCATGCACCTGAAGAAAATAGTGAAGTAGACCTAGTACTAATTATTTATACATTTCAAAAGCTTAAAAGAAAAGGAACACTGTCTACTGTCAAATTCAGAGATTCGTCTCCAGATGGTAAGAGATGTACATGCAACTGAGATCTAACTGACAAGGTTCTTTCATAGATCAGAAAAAAAACCAGTTTTATAAACTACATACACTAGGAAAAAGAAAGCTTCACCTGCTGAATGGAAAAAGCCAGACTACTAGATTTATAACTACTTTTTATGACTCGGCATCTTGCATGTCCAAAGAATATTGGATGATACAGGAAATAAAAGGCAGAACAAAAGAAATACATGTGCAGAAAATGCCCGACAGAAGAAGCTGGAAAGAAAAGTCTTCCCTCATGTTACGAGCGCCAGTGGGAATACGAGAATTCCAAAGGCATTGCCATTTCAGCAGCATTAATCAAACCAAGTTCAGTCGCTGTTATCCAAACAGTCTTGAATACAGCCTGATTGCTATGTGTGCATGTGAATATATATACACATGCATACAGCCATTTGCTATGAACAAATACATAGGTCCACCAAAAAGTCTACTTAGGTAACATAATTCCTTATTTTTAAGACCTTTGAATTTTTGCTTCAACAAAAATTTCCAGGTTTTAACATTGATTTCAGCCTGACATGACAGCAAAAGGATCTGCAGAGACAACCCTCGCAGTTAACTCAGTAAAAAAAAAAATTCATGATCAATAGAGAATATTTGTTGAATAGGTAAACAAGAAAGCATTGTTTATAGTATATATTCTCCAGTAAAAAGGTCACTAGGGAAGACAATTCAATATTTAAAGTACAAAGATCAAAGCCTGGGAGAAGAAGACTGCCACTGTAATTCTTTAGTGACAGCTCCAGAGAATAGTAGAATACCTTTCTTTGCTGCAAACACAGGTACAGCAAATAGAATATTTCCCCACGCCCTGTGCTGGATTTGGTTGGGATAGAGTTCATTCTCTTCATAGCAGCTAGTATGGGGCTATGTTTTGGATTTGTGTTGAAAACAGCGTTGATAATGCCGAGATGTTTTTGTTACTGCTGAGCAGTGCTTACACAGAGCCAAGGCCTTTTCTGCCTCTCAGCCCACCCCACCAGCGAGGAGGCTGGGGGGACACAAGGAGTTGGGAGGGGACACAGCCAGGACAGCTGACCCCAACTGACCAAGGGATATTCCAGACCATAGGACGTCATGCTCAGCAATAACAAGCTGGGGGAAGAAGGAAGGGGGGACATTTGGAGTGATGTTGTTTGTCTTCCCAAGTAACCATTACGCGTGATGGAGCCCTGCTTTCCTGGAGATGGCTGAACACCTGCCTGCCCATGGGACGTGCTGAATGAACTCCTTCTTTTGCTTTGCTTGTGTGCGCGGCTTTTGCTTTACCTGTTAAACTGACTGTATATCAACCCATGAGTTCTCTCAGTTTTACCCTTCTGATTCTCACCCCCATCCCACTGTGAGAGACGTGAGTGAGCAGCTGCATGGGGCTCACACCAGCTGGGGTTAAAGCATGACACCCCATTTTTTTAGGAAGAGATAAGCCTAAAATGCTAGAAGGAGGGTATTCTCTTCTTCTGCAAGTCTACAAACCAGCAGGATTCCAATGTCATTCCTCTTTGCATCCCCTTTTTTCCCTGACTCTCTTTGCCATATCAGGAGCATGTGGTCACCAGAAGAGAAAGAAAAAATTACCACTTGGCTGTGTGCAGGATGACTGATGAACATTCCTTTGGTAGCTCAAAATGGACTTTGCCTCATGATTAAGGAGGACTTCAGTGAACCAAATATTCGTATTACCAATCACATGGTGCTTTATATAATACTTACCAATCTAAAGAGGAAAAACCGTCACTGGCGAAATAAGGGGCAAAGGGAAAGGGCTGTACTGATCTTGAACAGCTTAAATACAAGAACAAATAAAATATACCTTCTACTGAGGACATCTTAAACCACACCAAAGCTGTGATTCACAATCCCTGTCAGACTTAGCTGTGGAACGAAAGGCTTAGCTGAAGCGGCCACTGCCCCCCTCGGATGGGAACAACAGATTCTTCAGGGAGCGTATCTTTACCTGACAGAGGTTGCGAATCACAGCTTTCAGCCATCGCAGTTAGCCTTGCATATTAATATAAATTGAAAGTGATGTTTCCTCTTGTTAATACTGTGGGTTGCGGTGGCTTAGATAAGGTGTACCACCTTTCCATAACTCAGCTGCAAGGGCATCATTTTATGCAGGGAGTAAGGGATAGCTTTACAATTGTCCCAGCTGGGGTCAGCAGATGACACAAAAAAGTCTGTATTCTCCCAATGTGCTGCATTTGAAAATGAATTTTCATTAACTAGTTTGTTACGAATCCAAGAAAAGGATGGCACTGCAAGGAGACTAGTGAGCTTGTGGTCAGCAAGTATACAGCAAGCAATGTGGGTCTTTTATACTATTTAGCACTATTTAGATCAATCATTAGATCGATCTTTAAGGAATGTACATGCTCCCAGGCAAGAAAGTTCAGCTGTGGTCAGTATAGTCACCAACATAAAGATTTAAGAAAGGGACTATTTTTACAGAAAAATATCTGTATAAACCTTTTGTCAACAGAACAATGCTGGCACTGATACATATCATTTAAGCACAACTTTATATTCAGAACCAAACATATTGAGCTGTATTCATTAAAGTTTAAGGTTGGACTTCTTGTACAATTGTGTTAATAACAAAAGGCACCTTTTAATCAGCTGACCTCTGTAACTTTACAGTAGTAATATAAACATTAAGGATCTACTTCACCAATCTTTCATTAACAGCTGTCTTCCACTCCTCTCATTGGGTGGAACAGCCATGAAAGTGATTTCTTCACCATCTCTTAACACAACCGTGGTGATTCACAATTTAAAAAGCAAAAACCACTTAAAATTAGAAGTGATCACAGGCTAGGTATATTTTTTTTTTCCTCTTTTTTTTTTTTTAAATCTCAGACATAAATCTGTGTAAACTCTTCAGATGTGAGTGATTAAGCTAAATAAGGGCCATCATCCTGGCACCAATGGGCACAAACCCCTCTTCTGGTTGTGTCCAAAACAGGGCCAGGAAGTGATATGGGCCACATACTTCCTGGCAAAGAGGGAGACTTTAGTAAATACCACTTATTGAACCTACACCCTGACACAATACCAACTGTGCCAGGTTTGGCTCTCTCCACTCTTCAGCACTGTGCCAGCACTGTGAGACTCTGGAACAAGCCATGTGTACCCCCAGTTTCAGGCTACTAGAATGTGTGTGGCACACCTCATGTTATTTCTAGTGCTGACTAGGAGAAATACCATACACCCTCACCATTGCCACTTGCCAGCACAGCAATTCACACTTCCTTGAATTTAGGCAGTTCTTCAGCTTGTTATGAAGGCTGTGTGGATAAGGATGCTAAGGCACATTCTGTTATGTGCTCAAGTCAAGTTCTTTGAAAGCATTCCAGAAGATCAAAAGAAGGTGCCTCAGAAAGACAATACCAAAACATGTCTAGAGTCAGTGTTAAATTCCAGGTGACCTGCTGGAAGCACTAGGAAGTGAGAAGTTTTTGCTTTGGGGGAAGGAGGCTAGGACTTGCCAAAACATGTGAATTAACTAAAGGCAGAGATCCTAGCAAGTACCAAAGTTAAGAACACAGGTGCTTCTCTCCATTTACCAACAAGCTGAGGAAGCCACGTGATCCCTTACAACTACCAGAAAATGGTTATTTCTGATAATTTTTTGGTAACATGGGTGATAGGACATATTGAAAGCTGCCTTTGATCTATTCTTAATCAGTTTTCATTGCAAAGACAATCCCACAAATGCGCTTTCCTTTTCCCAAGGCAGAGCAACCCACACCACCTTTCCCAGGCACTTACCTATATGTACTGCAGGGATCTCATCTCCTCCCACGTACATAGGGTCTTTGTTTGGGCAGAACCAGGGCAGTTAGTAGAGCATCTGGTGTTAACCAGCCAAATGACTTCTACTAACCTTACATCCCACTGCTTCCATTCCCCAGCGCCCTATGCTCTCAGCATAGTCTTTAATGATCCATTGTATTGGTCAATCTTTCCAGAGGCTTGTGGATGATAGGGTACATGATGCGCCAAATCAATGCTATGTTTCTTGGCCAGGAGTGTATGAGGTTATTTCAGAAATGAGTTGCACTGACTCAGTTCTTTCTGGGGTATCATGACACAGAACTTGACGTTCAAGGCTCAGGATGGCATTTCAAGCACTGCCATGGTTTACAGGGTATGTCTCCACTCACCCAGTAGATGCTTCCACCATGACAAACGCATAGCGCTTGCCTTGACAGGTTTAGAGCAGTGGTCCAATATAGCCAATTTGCCAGGCCTCACTATATTGATACCCCAGCCACCTACCTCCAGGGAGACTTCACTCACATAGGTGTCCTGCTTTCAGCAGGGATAGAGTTAATTGTCTTTGTAGTAGCTGGTACAGTGCTATGTTTTGAGTTCAGTATGAGAAGAATGTTGATAACACACTGGTGTTTTCAGTTGTTGCTCAGTAGTGTTTAGTCTAAAGTCAAGGATTTTTCAGCTTCTGATGCCCAGTCAGCGAGAAAGCTGGAGGGGCACAAGAAGTTGGCACAGGACACAGCCAGGGCACCTGACCCAAACCGGTCAAAGGGGTATTCCATATCGTGTGACGTCCCATCTAGTATATAAACTGGGGGGGAGTGGGGGCAGGGGGGGGTCACTGCTCAGGGACTAACTGGGTGTTGGTTGGTGGGTGCTGAGCAATTACATTGTGTACCACTTGTATATTCCAATCCTTTTATTATTACTATTGTCATTTTATTAGCGTTATCATTATTAGTTTCTTCTTTTCTGGTCTATTAAACCGTTCTTATCTCAACCCATGAGTTTTACTTCTTTTCCCGATTCTCTCCCCCATCCCACCGGGTGGGAAGTGAGTGAGCGAGCGGCTGCATGGTGCTTGGTTGCTGACTGGGGTTAAACCACAACAATAGGTCACTTGATTGCAATGTATGTTTCACATGTATGATAATCTCAACAGTCAGGGCCACCCCTCAATGACAAGCCCATTTTTTTATTGTATTTCTCCCAGTTACTGTTGTTATCTTGAATTCTTCAAGGTTTTTCATCCTATTTTCTCTCCCTGTCCTCTGGAGTAGGGAAGTGAAAGCAGCTCAGTGGGCATCTGGCTGCTAGCTAAGGTTAACCCATCACAGTCCCTTTTTTTGGCATCCAGCATGGGGTGCACAGATTTGAACCTCTTGATCTGCAGTCAAATGCTGCTGGCTCGGGTCAATCCACAATCCAAACATGCTGCTTTTAAAACATTTCTTGCAGCTGGAGAAGGCTGTTGCCCAGAGCAAAGATCGGGCTTGCCTCCGATGACTTGCTTGACTAAATTTTTGAGTATAATTATCAGTAGAACAAAATTCAAAGCTGCTGAGAAATGCATGTGATTAGCATTTATGCAGGCCAGGACAAGACAGCCTATCAAGGTGTTGAACATATTCAGTGAAACTTGGTTAAATAAATCATCTTTTAAATCAACCTTTGCCCAAGCAAAGTCCAGTCTTACTTATAGGTACAGCCACAGGAGGGGCAGCAAAAGACAATTCCTGTGCAGGCTGCTCCACACAGAAACACAGGTAAGAAATTCCTTTTTTTGCTAATCCCTCTTCCCTTAGAAAATGCCTTTTTATGATCCCAATAATTTTGCATGTAAAACTTTCATGGATTAAAAAGAGTAGTATGCAGTGCACTGTACTGTAACCTTCCCTCCATTTCTAAATACAAAGAAATAGTCTTTTCCTTAAAAGCCTACTGTTTCTCCAGTTTTGTGTGCCACTGGTTTTGCATGTTAATGTCAGGAAGTACCACTGATTCCCAGTGTTTGTCGAGAAAAACTGCTTTGAGTTGTAGTTGTGATCAAAACAGTCTGGTGTGTTCCAAACAATGTCCAAAAAAAATAGGGCAGTCCATCCCTATATGGAGTTAGTCCCAGTGCAACTACACAGAGACTCAAAAAAGCACAAGGCGCCTGACAAAGTGAATCATGATCTGCAGGCTTCCTACCCCTGCATGCTGAAATTCCCCATATTTTCCAGCTTCAGTGACATCTGTGCCAAACCCCCACCACACATCCATACTGTTCTATATGCTGCCCAACTAACCTCACCAATGCACTTTTAGCTTCAATAGCAAACGGTCTGTAGCATGGGTAGCCACAGAGGCTATTGCACAGTAGCCTGCTGTCATGGAAGGATTTGACTCCCAGCTACTTCTAAAAGAAAGGAAAAGGAAAAAGGCCAGCTCCCACATACATTAGTCACACAGGTGATATAAACAGAATTAAAACACAAAGTTGCAAAGAATTCTTTACACAGAAACAGATTAATTTTCTTAGGATTTATTAGGCTGTGATTAGTGGCTAATCTCTACAACACAACTTCGATCTTTTGACAGGCTGTTAAAGAATTCTCAATCATGGGTTTCTCTAGGCTTGCTTTATTAACAACTCAGAGTTGGGCCACCACTGCAGTGAATGGCAACCCTCCAAAAATTTCTCAGTCTTGTGTACCTTTTTACCACCCATTATCCCAGTCCAAAGTCTTTATAATTTTCCAGTTGATCTCGGTTCCCATGTCATTGTCATTCATCAGCATCTTGTCTCATCATTTCTTCTCGTTCCATCCGGTCATCATCCTGTGGGTTTCAAAGTCCGTCTTGGGTCAGTCATCTTCTCATCCCCTTTACCTTGAAGTCTCATACCTACACAATTCTGAGAAAACCTCTCTGGTTGTTACATTAACTATTTCACACTTATCTTTGTAAGTGGTATGATTTCTAAATCCGTGGACAACAGTCCCAATGTACAAGAGCTTTGTATGCCCTCTGTCCACACAACCAAAAGACCCCCAAAGAAGTTGCTCCAACCCAACTCAATTCAGTTGCTGACTTAATCATTACAGTAGTGTTACATTTAGTCTAATTACCTACAAACGTATGATTTTTTACATAAATTCTTGTTCTTAATGTCAGGTGGATAACATCTCTGGATATATTGTGTAGGGAGAGAATCAGCACCTGTAGGTAAACTAATATCCCATACATGTTCCTCATGAGCATCAGTGAAGGTGGTATTTTGCCAGTATTTTTCCCAATTTTTATTCCTTGGGATAGGTACCCTTACCAATTGAGTTCTGTGACCTACTGAGTTTGGTAAGGTAACACAAAGCCAGCAATCAGACAGATTTACATTATGTGAGATCGACTGCATTATAGACACATGTGTTGTCTTTTCAATGTTTTTCCCAATTTATGTCTGGCAGGCTCCTAGGTTTTCCTAGTTTTCATTCAAAATTTGTTATTGATCGATATTCAGAAGATCTTCTCAAAACTCAATCATAAATTTCCTGCTTGTTAGGTTCGTCTTGTACACCTAATATCAAAACCTGATATTCAATCAAAAAGGCATGATTCAGAGATAAATCATAACACCACCAATCATTGTTCATCTAACCTGTTTCCTTATGTTGTCCATGTCCAATCATCCATAGGTCATGACTGATACACCAAGTTCTTTTCCCTGTTCCTGGCTCACATATTTGTAAAAGATAAGCGCAAGGAATTCACCATTTTGGTTCACAGCAAGGTTTGAAATTCCAAGGACCTTCAAGATTAGAGCAAACCATTACACAAAATTTTGCAGTTTGCATTATATTTTCAGGAACTTCCCATCTAATTTTGTGTTCCTGGAAACAACAACACTTCTATTATTTCTAATTTAAGTTCCCTTAACTCTACCAAAGTTTTGGTATATGGGATTTCCATAACTTCTCACAGTTCGTTCAGTTTCAAGTTCTCGGTAATGCAATATAAAATTAGACCACAAGGTGTCAGTAAAAAAACCAAAAATTGAGTCAATACCAAGATTGCTGTTGAGATGTTAATTCTTCCGAAGTATCTTTACATGTGAATGATGGATCCAGGCTTCTTTTCCTTGTATCTTTATGGCATAAAAAGAGGCTAATATTATAAGATAAGGTCCTTCTCAATTTGGTTCAAACCTGTTCTTCCTTTTAAATTTTTTAATATAAACCACGTCTCCAGGTTCAATGTCATGCACCTGTACTTCTGGAGAAAATCCTTGGTACCAATACGCATGATTTCTCAACTTAGTAAATGAATGTTGTAAGTATAGTAAATGTTGGGTCACTTGTTCACCTCCATCCAATAAGCTTGTCTTAGCTGGGACTTAAGTTCCCCGGTACTGCTATTATCCTCCCAAATAGGATTTCAGCAGGTGAAACTCCTGTTGGTTGCCTTGGTGTATTCCTAATATCCCAAAGAACTAAATTTAAAGCTTCTGGCCATTTCAATCCTGTCTGTTTATACACTTTCACCATTTTTTCTTTTATTGTCCTGTTTATCCTTCCTATCTGCCCTGAGGATTCCGGGTGATAAGTTGTACAAAATTGAGCTTTAGTGTTTAAAAAAATTATATATCTGCAAAAGAATCGCAGCTGAGAAATGTGCTCCTCGATCTGAATCAATCACTTCTGGTACCTCATATCTTGGTATGATTTCTTTAATCAAAACTTTCACTACTGCTTTTGAATAACTTTCCCTTGTCGGGAAGGCTTCTACCTATCCAGACAGCTGATCAACTATCACCAGCATAGAGGTAAAACCTAATGCCTTGGGCATTTCAGCATAGTCTATTTGTAATTTCTGAAAAGGGTATGTATCCAGAGGTCTTTTCCCAGATGGGGTTTTAATTCGGAGAGTTGCATATTCTTTACACAACCAGCAACTTTGACAAATCCTTTTACTTGCTGCATAAACTCCTGGTGCTGCCCACAATCTCTGAATCTTCAAGGCAATACTCTCTGGTCCCCCATGCATCTTATCATGGTACCATTGCGTGATTGGTAATAAATACCTTTTGGGAAGTAATGGTTTACCTCCTAATGTCCAGATTCCTTCGCTTTGATCTCCTCCAAGTTTTTCCCATAGTTTTTTCTTATCTTCTGGGAGATCATCATATAATTTTCCCGTCTCAGGGAGTTCACCTTCTGAGTACTCCAACTTCAATGCCATCAATAATAAGATCTGTTTTGCTGCTGCCTTAGCTGCTTGATCTGCTAGGGCATTCCCCTTTGTGATTCTGTTTGTCTTGTTTGTGTGGGTCTTTATATGTATCACGGCTATTTTAGAAGGTAACTTGATCGCTTCCAACAATGCTTTAATTTCTGACCCATGTGCAACGGTTTTTCCTGAGGAGGTGAGAAATCCTCTCTCTTTCCATAGCACACCTGTTGCACAACAGACTCTAAAAGCATATTTAGAATCAGTGTAAAGATTTACATGCATTCCGATTGCATATGTTGCTGCTCCAGTAAGGGTGATAATTTCCACTCCTTGAATACCTAGAGAAGGTGATAAAGGTTCAGCCAATAATACCTGTGTTTCTGTAGTAACAGCATATCCGGTTCGCTTCAATCCACCCTCATAATATGATGCTCTATCTGTAAATAAGTTCAGATCTGGGCTATCTAAAGGTTCATCTCTCAAGTCGTTCCACGGTTTGCTGGTTGAGTATATAATGTGAGTACAGTTACATACATCCTTTTCACCATCTGTTGGCAGTGGCATTAAAGTAGTTGGATTCAAAGTATTACATGTCTCTATTTTCAGGTTATCAGTAAGTAACAAAATCAATTCATAACAATGTGCCGTTTGTGGAGATGGTGCCTTTTCTGTATATTGTTTTAATAAAAGTTCAACTTCATGGGGTACACAGACAGTGAGTGGGTGTCCCAGAATCAGGTTTCAAGTTCACTCCACTAACCCAGCTGCTGCTGCCACCGCTCTTATACAGAATGGTGTGCCTCTTATCACAGGATCTAAAATATAAGAGTAATAGGCTACTGGTCTTTCATGTGGTCCTAAAGTTTGTACTACAACAGCATTTGTAACTCCCTTCATTTCAACACAATACAATTTAAATGGTTTAGTGTAATCTGGTATCCCTGAGGCTGGTGCCTTTAATAAGGCCCCTTTTAAAATCCTAAAAGCTTTCTCCCTTTCAGGTCCCCATTTTATAGGTTCCACTTCTTCATTTCTAGTGGCTTCATGTAGGGGTTTTAGTAGTTCACTAAAACCCAGAATCCAAGATCTACAAAATCCCACTTGTCCTAAAAATCCCTTTAATTGTTTTTTTGCAATTGGTCTCAGCAGCTCTTGTATTACTCTTACCCGATTTGGGTCCACTTCTCCTTCCCTAGGTTTCAATATGAATCCCCGAGTACTTTACCTGCTGTAGACAAAGCTGTAGTTTGGATAGAGATGCTCGGTGTCCCTTCCTTCCTAGTTGAATATAGAGATATTCTGTGTCTTTCATGCACTCCTGCTGTGTGTGACTAGCCAACAATAAGTCATCAACATATTGGACCAATACTGAATTGCCTGGAAAACTTAAATCTCTCAGATCTTTTTTCAATATTTGAGAAAAAATTGTTGGAGAACTAGTAAACCCTTGCGGTAGCTGCATCCAAGTTAACTGTTTCCCTTGCCATGTAAAAGCAAATATTACCTGACTTTCTTCTGTAATAGGAATACTAAAAAATGCTCCTGTTAGATCTAAAACAGTATAATACCGTGCCCATGCAGGTATCTGAGTTAGTATTAAATTTGGATCAGGAACAATATGGTGCAATGATACTACATGCTCATTTACAGCTCGGAGATCTTGTACAAATCTATACTCTGCATCTCCATCTTTATCTAATTGATGCTTATTTACAGGCAAGATAGGGGTATTGTATGGGCCTTCATATTCTTTCAAGATCCCCTTTTTCAAAAAAGAATCAGTTTGGTTTGAAATACTAGGTATAGCTTCATTAGCAATTGGGTATTGTCTCATAGAAGGGGGTAACCCTCCCTTTGTTTTTATTACTACAGGTTCTGCAGAAAGGAACAATCCCACATCTTCCCCTGAGGTGCTACAGAGTGTTTGGGGTACCACCTCAAGTCCTCGTGGAATATTTTCAGTCAATTCTTTTTCACTTGAAATATGTGCAATTTCAGATCCAATAAAATATAATTTCATTCTACTAGGAGCTAGAGATATCCGAGTACCAAATTCCTGCAAAAGGTCACGTCCCAGTAATGAAATAGGTGAATTGGGAGATATTATAAATCTTCCCGTGCCAATTTTCTGGCCAAAATGACGACAAGTAAAGGGAGAGAGAGGTACTTCAATTCTTCTCCCACAACTCCTTTAATTAGCACTTTTTCCCCAGAAATCTGAGGAATATTGTCATTTAATAATGCCAATGTAGCTCCCGCATCCACCAAAAAGTTAAAAAAAATTCCATTTACCTTTGCAGTAATCTGTCCATACTCATTTACCTCCACTCCATCAAGAGGCTCCATCATCCCGATCACCTTGGATTCCCCAATATCATTGAGAACGTGGTTGCAGTGGCTGTGCTGGAACAGATCGTCATCCTGCTGCCACAGGTTGCAGTGGACAATCTTGCTGTGTGTGCCCTATATTTCCGCAATAAAAACACTCTGAAGCATTTAAGTTCATTCCTTGAAGTTGTGCAGCAAAGGAGGTAGTCGTCCCTGACCACCTTGTCCTGCTCTAAAATTCCGACGGGGGAATCCCCGTCCTCTTCCCCTGGGGTTATAATTTTGAGTAATTGCAGCTGCCAGCAAACTGATTCCCCTTTCTTTCTCCTTCCACTCATTTCTTTTCTTCCTTCTGCTTTTCATCTTCTCTCTTTTGCTTTTCCTCATCTCTACCATCGTAAACAAAAGTTGCAATGCTAAGAATTTTTGGTAGGGTTTCCCCCTGCCAACCAGGCATGTGCTTCTTAAAATATTTATTGATATCCAGAGCCAATTGTTCCACAGATACACTGATTGGTAATGGCTCTTGAAAATTATCTTCTGTCATTCCCCCATATTTTAAGAGCACTGCCTTTAATCGTGCCCAATAATCACTAGGATGTTCATCCGATTTTTGCCTGCATTCCATAACTTTTGATTAGTCACTTTTTCTCCACACTATCGTACAGCTTCTATAAGTTGCTGCACGGCAGTCTGATAAATTCTCACTCCTTCTGTAGTGGTCAGATTCCAATTTGGGTCCTGGTCTGGCCAAGGGATTAACCCTTGTCCTCTTTGGGCTCTCCCTCTTTCTTTTAGGAATATTTTTTCTCTTTCTTCAGGCTGAAATAGTTCTCACAATAAAGTTTTCATATCATTCCAATTAGGCCTATAATCTGTTACTATGCCAGATAACAACTATGCACATTTTTCTGCAGCACGTCTCAGCCTGGGCACGTTACTCTTCCAGGAAACAAGGAGATCTAGTTTCCAAGATTCATGTCTCTACTGCAGTAACCGCAGGGACATCAGGAGGAGCTCCTGGTCCAGTTCTTGGATTCGGAATGTATTCAAGCCTCATTAGATACATTCCTGCAGAGACAAGGTCAGTTTCCTAGCTACCGGAGCAGAGGGATGTGAGCTTGCCCTCCTTTTTAATAATTTTGGTCTTTGTTGTGCCCAGTTGTACCATATATACCAGTAGTCAATAGCCTGACTACCCATATCTTCCAGAATCATTCTTAGGAACTTTTGTTTATGAGGCTTAAAAGTTCCTTTTGGAGGCCACACATCTGCTGGTCCTCCTCCTCTATCATAAGTCAGGGGTGGCCATCCCTCCTGGCACAAAGTAATCAGCTTTCGCTTTTGTAGTGTTTGTGCCAGGGGTATCTTTTTCCAATTTTCTAGTACCTCAGCAAGGGGTGTCCCCCTTTGAATGCTGGGTACATTTCCCATTTTCTCCTATGACCAAGTTTAAACACAAAAGTACTCCCAGTATATCTGGAATCACCTGTTCCCAAGTCTCAATAGGTGAACTCACCTGATACTTTTGCCGGCTTTTGAGCATTGGTTACGGATCTGCCCAAAGAGAGTCCTGGTCTCCTTCCTCTTGTGTTCTAGAGTCCCATTTGGGGTGCCAATTCTGTTCAAGAATTCTCAATCATGGGTTTCTCTAGGCTTGCTTTATTAACAACTCAGAGTTGGGCCACCACTGCAGTGAATGGCAACCCTCCAAAAATTTCTCAGTCTTGTGTACCTTTTTACCACCCATTATCCCAGTCCAAAGTCTTTATAATTTTCCAGTTGATCTCAGTTCCCATGTCATTGTCATTCATCAGCATCTTGTCTCATCAATTCTTCTCGTTCCATCCGGTCATCATCCTGTGGGTTTCAAAGTCCATCTTGGGTCAGTCATCTTCTCATCCCCTTTACCTTGAAGTCTCATACCTACACAATTCTGAGAAAACCTCTCTGGTTGTTCCATTAACTATTTCACACTCATCTTTATAAGTTCTATATATTTTAATCACTCCCCAGCTAAGCACCTGTATCTTGCTGATTTTTCATCTTTTGTTTGATCTGTCTCTACTGATTAGCTTGGCTGGGTTTTAATCTGGTCCTGGATTGGGGCTATACCAGGGGGCAGGCTGAGAAGACTGTTCATGGCCTGTTGAGCAGCTCTGTTGCCATTAATAACCTTAACCCATTCTATATTAATTTCTAACAGTCTTAATAGTCCTAAATTTTCTAAAATCTTCTACACAGACTTCTGTCAGTAGAGAGATGCAGAAAAATATCTTTCCAATAAAATACAAATCAAGTTTGCTAATTACTTGGACTTTCCAACTGGGGGAAGTTGCCTTCACTTGTCTTGTTCCTCTATCATCATGGACCTTTGGTAGGAGTTCCTAAGACAAGTATCTTCCCTGGTCACAACTACTGCTTACTTTCATTATGTAGTATTCCTGCTAACGATATGCATCACGCAAACTGGAGTTTCATTACATAATAAAAGCATCGAAGAGTTTAGGTTGGAAAAGTCTTCTGGAGGTCCTCTGGTCCAATGCCCCATACAAAACAGGGCCAACTTAGATCAGGTTGCTCAGGGCCCCATCCATCTATGTATCTCCAAGGACGGAGATTCCACAGCCTCTCTGGGCACCTGTTCTAGTATCTGACAGCCCCCAAGATGAAAAGCTGTCCATATGGCTGTCCAATTGGAATTTTCCTTGCTGCAGCTTGTGTCTGTTGCCTCTCATCCTACTGCTGTTAACTTCCAGGAAGAGTCTGGCTCTGTGTTCTCTACACAATCCAGTTAGGGCAGTTGAAGACATAAGATCTTCCCCTTACTTTCTCTTCCCAAGACCCAGCTCTCTCTGCCTCCTTAAACATTATGTGCTCCAAAACCTAAATCACCTCAGTGGACTAGCTCCAATATGTCAATTATTTGGGGAGCTCAAAACTGGAGACAGGTCTCACAAGTGCCAAAGAGAGGGGAATAATCCCTTCTATTGACCTGCTGGCTACATTCTGATACCACCCAGTATACAGTTGACCTTCTTCACCGCAAAGGTGCACCACTGATTCAAGTTCAGCTTGGGCACTTGAGTGCTGTCCAGCAACACTGCCTTCTGGCCAGCCAGCAGTCAGCCTGTATTGTTGTGCATGCTCTAGATACAGATTTTTTTATTATTTTCTTGTTGTTGAACTTCATGATGTTCCTGCCAGCCCATTTCTCCAGCCTGCTGAGGTCCCACTAAATAGCAACCCTAACCTCCAGCCTATTGACTGCTCCCCCTCAGTTTAGTATCATCTACCAGCTTGTTGAGGACGTATTCTGTCTCACTGTCTATATCATAAAGATGTTAAACAGTATCCGCCCAGTACCAACTCTAAAGAATGCCACTAATAACCAGCCAACAACTGGATTATATACCACTGATCAAACCCCTCTGAATCTAGTGGCCCAGCCGATTTTCTGCATTATCTAGTAGTCTGCTTATGCAGTACGTTTGTCACCTAATTGGCTACACTGACTGTACTAGAGACTGTGTCAAAGTCATTGCAAAAGTTAAAGTGAACAGCATCCACTGCTCTAAATTAAATTACCTCTCCTGCAAGTGATGACCTGATGGCATATTCACATTGTCAGTAGGTGTATGCCTGAATATTCCACGCTTTTGTTAGACCTCATAATACCTGCATTCATATCTTACCCAAGTCTCACATACAATGATATACCAAAGTGAAATAGCTCTGTTAGCTCCTCTTCATAACAGATTCAGAGTGTTTAATTAGGATTCAGAGGCAGAGGACAACATGGACAGCTCCAAGAACTTTGACTCTACCAGTAACTTCTAAAGGACACAGAAATAAAGCAAGGGCACCATTTTGTATGACAACTGAGATGTAGAGATAACAAAACCAGCTAGAAGAAAAAAAGCTTTGTAAGTGGAGACAAGGGTCTTCCTAGTTCCTTTATAGTCCTTGCTTTCCACCCTCCAATGCAAACCCTGCACTCATTAACAATAACACTCCAGTTACAATGTCTTTTCCTGAAACTTAATTTTTTTTGGCTAAAATAACTAAGAACAGGAAAGCCTGGTTAGGACAATGAGGTCCTTCCTTGATCCCACCTGCTCGTCCATCTGCACAGGTTGCCCAGAAAAGTTGTAAAGTCTCCATCCTTGGAGATATTAAAAAGGCTGAGAGTTGCACTGTTCAGCCCGGAGAAGCTAAGGCTTAGGGGAAACTTACCAACGTATAAAAATATCTGAAGGGAGGGTGCAAAGAAGATGGAACCAGGCTCTTTTCAGTGGTGCCCAGTAAAAGGACAAGAGGCAACGGGCACAAACTGAAACACAGGAGATTCCTTCTGAACATCAGGAGGCATTTAGTTACTGTGAGGGTGACCAAGCAGTGGCACAGGTTGCCCAGAGGGGTAAAGGAGCCTCCCTCCTTGGAGATATTCAGAAGCCATCTGGACTTGTTCCTGGGGAACTGGCTCTAGGTGGCCCTGCTTGAGCTGGGAGGTTGGACCACATGACCTCCAGAAGTCCCTTCCAACCTTGACCATTCTGCGATTCTGTGAAATCCCATTTTGTCACGTAACTTTCCTGTAGTGTTCCAGTATTTTTGTGCTGCCATTACTTTTCCTCTGTAAGACTTAATTTTG
Organism: Buteo buteo; assembly: GCF_964188355.1. Taxonomy (NCBI): domain Eukaryota; kingdom Metazoa; phylum Chordata; class Aves; order Accipitriformes; family Accipitridae; genus Buteo; species Buteo buteo. The sequence goes on from NC_134178.1 coordinate 30,887,902, forward strand.
GTATTAAATCCTCACCTCAATTTTCACTATGTTATCCCAGGCAGACAATTTCTTTCTTCCAGTTCTGCATCTTGCTTAATTTCATTTGAGATAGGGAGACAAGAAAAGCAAGGAGGGAGAGGGAAAAGGGATTGGTGCCTTCTCCCTAGTTTTGTTAACTAGCTTCAACTTTGCACAGCTGGATTTCCTGGGAAACAAAACCCCAAGAATTTCAGAGCAAACTGTCTCAGTATGTATTTAGAGGGAACATATCTAGGTAACCTTAGTGTTTTTACTCACACGTATGTTTTCCATCCTGTCTGATAGAGATGACTTCTGTTCTCCAGCCCCGAGAATGTACAGTGACCAAAAAGCCCCAAAAGAGCTACGGATTCTGCCTGCGTATTGAGAAAGACACAGCAGGGCATCTCATCCGGAATGTGGAAAAGAACAGTCCAGCTGAAAAGGCTGGCTTGAAGGATGGAGACAGAGTCCTCAGGGTTAATGGTGTGTTTGTAGACAAGGAGGAACATGCACAGGTACATCTCCCTTTAGTCTGGGATCCACATCATTCCCCCATCACCTAGACTGACTGCCACTATGTGAAGCTTTCTCTTCCAGTTTTTACGGCATCTTCAGCTAGGAAATCCAAGAGTTAACTGCTCTGAGTGTCTCCCTGCATCATTTATTACCCACCATGGGCACGAAATGTCTTTGAGGTGCCTCTATAGTGCACAAGCAGAGGGATGAGACAAGAAAAACAGTAGACAGTGCAACCCTTCCTGGGGAGAGCTTTTAGGTCAATTACTCTAGGACCTGCTTGCCATTTCACCTTGTCCACTACAGGTGGTGGAGATTGTAAAAAACAGCGGGAATTCTGTTGTACTTCTTGTTCTGGATGACGCATCCTATCAAAAGGCAGAAAAGGAGGGAGTGAACTTGGAAGAGCTGGACCAAAAGGTGTCAACAGGGCAGCAGCAGGAGCAGCAGTCCCCAATGCCCATGGCCAATGGAGCAACCACTGCAGTTCCACAACCCCGGCTCTGCTACCTAGTGAAGGAGGAAAAAGGCTATGGCTTCTCCCTGAAAACCACAGAAGGTGAGAGCCTGGGGAGAATCGATACTCTGTGTGTGTGTGTGTGTGTGTGTGTATATATCTCTATGGCAGCAGGGACAGAGGCAGCCACTGTTAACATGTGGAGCCAATGAGGACACACAAACTGCTCTTGCTGACAGAAAGAGAGAAGCAGCAAGATGAGTTCAGATCCATCTCTAGTCCATTTCTGTACAGCATATGCAGTACACTGTTTTCCAAGGACCAGTTTTCTTATGGGGTGGAGAAAAGATTTAAAAAAAAAAAAAAAAAAAAAAGAGAGAGACATAAAAAGAATAAGCTATTTTCTGCTAGCTATTTAAGCCCAGTTACCAAAACCAAATTCACAGCCCCTGCTCAAATACCAGATATACACTACACTCAAGGTGCTACATTAAGTCCTGTTCCATACCTCCAAGTCACCTCAGGAATCAGCACACAAGGTTCAAGAGCTGTAATAAACACTTTTCCTGATTTGTGAGTTATTTCATTTAGAAAGCAAGGCATTTTGAACCTCCTCCACACATGCCTTTCTTCCAAGGCCAGTCAACACAATAGGGAAGTCTTCTGGAAAGGATCACCTCTAAAGAGGGTATTTTGGAATGCAATATAACTGAAAGACCAAACATGGAAGCCTTCCAAACACAGGAAATGATGAAATGTATAAAACAACAATAAAAGCAGGTCATCACTTCAAACTGGGAGGGAAGGGGGATGGGAATCAAATCCCTTTCAGCTATCTTAATCAGCCCCTTTGGCATTCTTAGTAGAGACATAAAAGACTGTTTGAGCTGCAGATAGTGAACAAATGCCTCCCTCCCCCACAGAAGTGATTTTTCCAGAATAAGAGATACAGGTGTGTCTATGTGGAAGGCTTGTGGTGCCACTGTAATCTGCACATAAGCAGAGACCAAGAGTCTGTAAGGACATCAGTGCTGAGTTTCCTTAACCATTAAATTCAGGCATATTTCAGTGACTTACCCTGTGTAATGTAATGAGTTTTCATTTATTTTAGGACAGAAGGGGTTGTTCATAGTAGAGCTTTCGTCACGAGGAGCAGCTGCAAAGGCTGGTGTCCAAAATAATGATCGCCTGATTGAAATCAATGGAAAAAACGTGGAAAATGACACACATGAGGAAGTGGTGGAAAAGGTATTTGTTTGTATACTGATTCATCTTCTGTTCTGGCCCACTTTCACAGCAACCTATCAATCAGGGTTACTGAGGAGACAGGTCTGGCTGATTTGAATGCTTCACAGTAAATCTTTGAAGCTAGTGTTCATGTATCATCAACATGGCAGAGTACCCCTCTGCTTTCGCTCTGTTGTCAAGCAGCCTCTTGAACTGACTCTGAATACTGCAATCAAGACAGGCCAAAGAATTTTAAATAACAGAAGTATACTGCTGCCAGGAACCCGATTAAATAAATCATGCTGTGTTCCTAGAAGTCCTGGAAATACTCCCAATGGTAAAAGGGCAAGTCATCAAATGTGGTTTTCAGGGCAGGAAGAGGGGGAACTCTCCAATGATACAGTTAGCGTGGAACAGGGAAAATTCATTATTTTAGACAGTAGTTCCTTTCTTCTGTTAAGAAGTCCAAAACTAATGAAAATCACTGTGCAAGTAATTTCACTACCTGGCCTCAGCTGCACAGAACACTGCTAATGAGGCTTCCAGCTTTCCGCTATTGGCACTGCTAAAACGCAGCTGGAGTTGAAAAGATTTCAGAGAGCTATGAGACAGGCAGTACATACTCTGGCATTCCAGCATCACAATTCAGTGCATGCTACTAAACATGGAATGGTGCAACACTTGTGTTTTGTTGAGCTGCTGTAACAGCAGCAGAGTGACATTGGTTAAGATGAGTAAAGAGAGCACCCATTAGACTGGAACGGAATAAGAGAAGGATGGACTTGGAGAGGTTGAACAGACAAAAAACCTCCCACAACCTCAGAATCAGTGATACAGGGAGATGGAAGAGGACCAAGAGTGACAGAAGCTTGACGCTTGTCACTGTAATCTAAAATAGTGGTATAGATGGCATGATATGTCTATATTGTAGAGTTCCACATCTAGATAAGGCAAGCACTACCTACTGAGGCTCACAGGATTCTACTGGCACTGTATGCCACCCTCATGGCACGCTACAGCTAATTCCCTAGAGGTCAGGAACACAGTGTAAAATACAGAAAATTTCCTCAGATATATGCTGGATCTTACATGCCCGAGATCTTGTCATGGTCCAAATTTCTGACTGGAGTGGTCAAGGGGAAAAATCAACTTACAGCAGCACAGCCTACACTTTATGGCTCATTCATCAACAGCACCCACACACCACTGTGTCGGTACACCAGTTCCCAAAGTATGTACAATTCCCACATGTTGTTGAAGGGGTGACATCTAAGACTGTACATGTACTATCACAGGTGAAGAAGTCTGAAAATCATGTTATGTTTCTACTTTCAAATGAAGAAACAGACCACTATTACACAAGCCAGAAGATGGTACTTAGCAAAGAGAGCGCCAGCCTAAGATTGCTTCCCCTCAAACCACGACTTATTGAGATCCAGAAGGGGAAAGATGGTTATGGCTTTTATCTACGGATGGAACAAAATACTGGTGGTAAGAACCAAGTTAACACACAGCCCACGATATTTGCTATACAGTTTACTCCTGTACAAGGTTTGCAGACCTCATTCTCTTTGACTTCTTACTGGTCATCTAGAAGTCTACATCTACAGATGTGTTGTAAACAGGGCTACATCAGGAAAATGGTCTCAACCTGAAGTGCAATTCTGACAATTGGCCTTTGCCATGCATTGTGATGTCTTTAAACTTACCAAGCATATGCCTTCACATCAATCTTTTTTCCCTCCTGATCTTAGATCATGTAATCAAGGATGTTGATTCTGGGAGCCCAGCAGCTGAGGCAGGTCTCAAAGACAATGACATCTTAGTAGCTGTCAATGGCAAGCAAGTGGATGGTCTGGATCATGAAAGCGTAGTGGGAAAAATTAAGCAGCCTGAGGCAAAAACCACACTGTTGGTAGTGGATAAGGAGACTGATGCCATGTATAAACTGGTAAGAAAATGCAAACTACTGCTAAGAATTGATAATTTATCATTATTAAGAGACATATGCAGCAATGAAACAGCTAGCCTGCTCTGACAGACACTTCTTCAACTTGCAAGAAATGTCTAAAATACACCCGTATTTCAGCAACTCTCCTTGCACTTATACAGCAAGTCACTAAACACCCAAATTTTTGGCCTCTTCCAGATTTTTATAGGCACTGTTGCAACAATTCTAAATTTAAACACATCACAAGAAAGGTTAGAAGTTTAAGACAGCAAATTCCGAGCTACGCAGCTGCATAACCATTTATGAACAAAACAAGTAACAAAATTCCCTTCTCACATAGATCAACACTGTAGTTTTCCACTCAGCCAGAAATTAACAGCAAAGAATTCTTCATTGCAGCTCAAGTCTGAGTCATTAAAAAGGTTTCAAACAAAACATGCTGAGCATGAAAGCTTAATACAGATTTCACAACAGAATTTTTTATGTTAACAACGTTTTATTTGTCACTTTTTCAGGCTCAAATTTCCCCCTTCTCATACTACTACAAAGCACAAGATACAGCTCCAGTTAAAACAGAGGAAAGAGTGGAGTTGCACACTGAGCAGAAAATGAACCACAAGCCAAGAATCTGCAAGATGGTGAAAGGGCCTAGTGGATTTGGCTTCAGTTTAAACATGATCAAGAACAAGCCTGGACTGTTCATCAGTGAGGTACTAATGTAGAATGAGGAACAAGGAAAAGCTCAAGTAGTCTGTTGGACAGCTTCCTCCCTTCCATCCTACAAATACATTCAAGAAAAGCCACAAAAGACAAGTCTTCTCCAGCACCCTCAGATAAGAGCTGTAATTGTTAAAGTCAGACTGACATTGTAGGACCAAGATAAAAAAAATAAGCACCAGAAAACATTCCTCATTCTGTTACACATCTAAAGGGAAGGGGAATCCAGCTTTTGCATAATTTTTACTTTTATTCATGAGGCTGGCAAGCTAAAAATGGTATTTTAAATAATGTTTTTGACTGTAGAACATCCTAAATGTAAGAGAGGCACGTTTGCCCCACTCTACCCCCCTTCTCTGAATTCCACAGCTAGCAAAAGTCAAACCTCTACTGTTTCAAATTACATCTGTGCCTTTAGCTTTCTTGAGAGGAGGGGTTCCATTCATTACTAAGGAATCTGTGAAAAGTAGTAAGTTAAAGTTAATGGGCAGGGACCTGCAAATAAGAAAATTAGTTTTCCACCTTTCTTCATGATTCTACCATGCCATATTTCTATAATGAAAGTCTATCAAAATCAAGATGCACCTTAAATCTCAAACTGATGGGTTCCATGTTTATTATGTCCAGGCCTATTGCCTCTCCCAATTCATTTCTGCCCCACAAATCTCCCCTTCTCCATGCTTATTTTGCTGTCTTGTAAGGAAAGCAGTAACACAATAGTCTAGCTAACTATCAGTTACCACAGTTTGAACTTGCCTTTGCAGGTACAAAACCACGGGCCAGCTGACACAGCAGGTGTAGAAAATAACAACTTTTTGGTGGAAGTGAATGGGGTGAATGTGATCAATGAATCCTATGACAAAGTGGTGGCAAGAATCCAAGATAGTGGTGACAGACTGACACTATTGGTGTGCAGCAAAGATGCTTACAAATACTTCCAGGGCCAGAACATTCCGATCACAGTCTCTATGGCGGATCCAGCCCATGACACTTCTGAACCTCCTGCTTATACAGAAAACAATCCGTCAAAGCCAGAGAGACACTCACCTGAACCAAGGGAAAGGGTGAGTAATACTGCGTTAAATAGATGCTGAGGGATCATCTAGGGGATAGAAAAAGAACTTTTTTCAGCTAGTATGTATTTCTGAGCTAGGATTTTTAACTTGAGCCTGGATTTTTACAAGTCAGTCTAGGTTATTAAAAGGGAAGCCATGGTTTGATTATCGTAAACAACTCTTCCTTTCCCCACACATAATACAGATGAGCATCTTTAATGTAAGATTAAATCACAGAAAGGATGCACATACAAGAGATTTTATGGAACAAGATAATCCAAATATGGTAATCCTTAACGAAGATGGGAAACAGGCAACACAATCCTGAAAGTGCAGAGAAACAAAGTGCTTAAATACAACAAAAAGTATAAACGATTTCTGGGGAAATCAGGTGAATATTTCAAAACAGATCATTTTGTAGAAAGAAGAGCAACTGATAGGTTATGATGACATTTTCTAGGAAATGTGCTGATTTGAAATTATTTTACTTACTTCATGCCATTAGAAATAATCTGAAGCATGACAGAAGTCAGAAAAGCAGGAAGGTATTTCTTCTTGAAACAGTGATTTAGAACCCTCTGTGTGGTCAGCCTTAAATATTTAAATGCTTCTTTTCTGATCATGCAAAAGAGACAGCAAGGAAGAATAAGACCAACACTGTCTCCTATTCATTTTTCAGTAGCCTTGCCTGCAAATGTCCAGCTGCAAGTTTTTTCAAAAGTTTCTTAATCACCAAGCTGCATTTCCCAGATGTGAAGTTAGCACCACTTTTGTGTGCAAATTCAGCAGGTATGGGAACTAAACAATAGGAAACCTCTATTGAACAAATTTCTCTCTAAATGTACTTAACCAAAAAGTGCTTCAACAACAAAAGTCACATTTGTTGGTTCATTCTGCCATTCAAACAAGTACGTAATTAGTGCAGATGAAAATAGGAATCCTTCCTAACACTGCAGACTATCAAGCATGTTTACAAACTAAAAATAATCATAACATTTTTGTTACTCCTCTGCAGGCAACCTCATCCTCCTCTTCACTATCAGCTGCCTCTACAAGAGCAGACAGTGACAACAACGATGACACAAAGTTGTGAGGAGACAAACTATGCCAAGAACAAAAAAGAAACCTTCCAAATCCTCTTTCGCCGTTCATTCTTTGCTACTACACCTCCTAGAACTTTACTATTCCTAGTGAGTGCCATACCTGTAAAGGACTGCAATCTCTTGCTGAAATGCAGCTGCCTGAAATAAACACTTCAGTGTAACCTGCATTCATTTAACACGCTGCAATTGTACTTCATTGGCTTTCCACCTGGTAAAGCGGGCAGTTAGTCACTTCTGTAAAGGCTTAAATAACTAGAAGTATTTAATTAAGTATAGTGCAGCAGAAGGCAGAAACGTGTTATAGATTCATAAACATATTAGCCTTTTAAGGATAAGCTCTTAATGAAGAGCAACTGATTTCTCCTTATCTCCCAGAAGAGGCAGTTCTCCCCCTAATCCAAGTCCATCAACTCAATCTCTGTGGCAACTCTTCTATGCTATACTAACAGCAGTACAACTGCTGTGAAACAGCATAAGCCAACATACCCTGTGCATTACATGCCCTTCTCCTGCTAACATTGCAGAAATTTCTTTCAAACATTAAGCTAACTTTGTAATTCATAACTCAAGACGTTTAAGCACTACTGTTCTCTCCTGCATACAGTTGTGGATCATGGTATTTAGAATAGTGTACATAATTTGGTCATGCAGGTTTGTCTAACTCCAAGTCAACACCACATTGTCTTGAATGTGACATATATGGCTCTGTAATACTGCTGTTGCATACTTTGCCTCCTTGCACGCTGAAGACAACACAAAAATAAATTGTTTAAAGTGGCTATTTTTTCCCCACCCAGGTCTTACTCTTACCATCTATGATTCATGTTCCAGAACAATTTTAAAACAAAGCCTAGGAGAGGCTATGGGAAGCTACAAGTTTAAGTCACATGAATGAAATTTATGCCTTGAATTACATCAAGAAGGGGAAATGGGCTACTGTAGAAGAATACACAGGTTGTGGGGAACACCAAATTTACAACATATAAGGTAAACAAATTTGTAACATATAAGGCAAACAATGCATAGCTGTGGTCTTTGACTTCACAATGAACTCTAGCAGAGAGGAATCCAAAACCTCAGTTCCATTTATGCAGGGAGAGAAAAAAAAAAGTTGAGACTCAGCAACGGAAAGTCAATCTCCAGCTCCTAAGGACAGTAGGTACTAGTGATACACACTAGCATACACTCCATACAGAAATGGAGTGAAATTCTCTCCACTTCACTTCTGCCAGGCAGCATATCCTAGCCACTTTCTAGCTCGCTTCCAGCCAAATCTTTGGGGCTGACAAAAAAAACAACTGTGATGCTTGCATGGAACATTACAAAAGCTTATTTAATTCCACAGACTCAAACATTCAACTCCAGAATTACCATCTTCTGAATCCCAATTATGAGTTGATTTTCAACAGACAATCACATTTTCTTGGTGCCTTCTCTTCTAAAAGTAAGACGTCTTACCTCAGACAGCCTACTACGCCAAGTTCCAATGCCCCTACGTATTGGTGTGCCAAGGAGTGACCTTATAACTTGGCAATGAACTATCTCACATTCAATACGTGCATCGCCTTTCCTTCAAGCTGTGGCACCTTAACGAAACAAGCTGCAGAGCTTGATAATGACATGTGTGGAAGTTCAAAGAGCCAGTTACACTGCTGGAACACACAGAATAGTCCTGGCTGTCTTCGAGTTTTGCAGTCCACAGGAGTTGCAGCAGTGCAGTTGAAAGGACAGAGAGCAGTGTGTGACTGTAGTCCATCCTTACAGGGCCATATGCTTTTCTGGGGCTTGTTTGTGTGCTAAATAGAGAAAAAGGATACTGGACAGTGCACTAACTAGGAATATCACATCAAACCAACGATGATAGAAGTTGAACTGGAGCTCTCCCAGGACTTCTGTAATAATAGTGCGGTACTCTAGAGGCATACTCATACGGATCAGGAGCACTGATGACACAAAGTACATACCCTGTAAATTAAAAAAAGAGAAAGTAGTTACTGTTTCACAATTGGCTAGGTGGCTAACGTGGGTCAGCATACAAAGATTTTATTATGTGTACATGTATACATACACAAATATGTATGCATGCATAAATGTATATAGGTGTGCCCATGGTTCTACATACTCACCATTATCTGTGCTAAAAGCAGAACAATAACATTGGAGGACTTGCTGCTGGAAATGGCATAGAAGAACTAGGGGGGAAAAAAAAAGCACTGGAAATAAGTAGTCAGATAAGTCTGATGTGCCTTAGGACAGCACGAAAGGTACATACCATTCAATGCTTCTTCATTGAAAAAAACAATAAAAAGCACACTTTCTGAAGGGGTGCCTGCACCCTACTTTCAGAAACCTGCAGTCTTAGTCTTAAACATGAAGCTCCCAAAGCCAGTGGCACCACGTGGTAAAAGTCATATAACAATATATACTGAAGTTTAAGCTTAGATACCAAAAGCCAGGTCAAGACAATGAGTCACATGTCTCTTCAGTTAATGCCTTTTGAGTCCTACCAACAGCTCAAATTAAGCAATCTAAATTTTTTTAATCACCATCTCATCAACCTTACTAATAAGCCCTAGCTACAGCATCATTTTGAACCCTTGCTTACATTTAACATCTCATTTAGCATCTATATCTCTTCCCCACAGTAATAACAATAGAGACTGAGTGGGGAAATACACTGCAGAAGGTATTTTTCCTTTCTCCCTCCCTCTGCAAGTATTTATATTCAGATATTTAAAACACAAATGCATATTGAGAGTTCATATAGTATTTGTCCCATCTAAAGTTAAAGATCTGATAACAGCTTTCCTGGTCCAAAACCACATTAAGAGTCCTGACTCTTACCTTTGTAAGTGTGATTAACAATCCTCTGATAGAGGTAACAATGATTATTCCAACAAGAATAAAGGAAATGTGCTGAGACCAGAATTTCACCTGTATCAACAAGAAGAATACAGTTAAATCTCTAACGTTAACCCCATTTACACCACATTGTATACCTGCCAATTCTTCAGGGTCTTTGCATTTCCTAATTGTACAGATATTTTATTTCCTAATTGTAGACAGGCTTATATAACAGACATTTTCACAAATACATTAGCAGTTGTTTACTCCAAAGACATGAGAAATCACAAAGAACCCCGTATTCACAGGGATATATTTAAAAAGTGTAAATGACAAAACACCTATGTGCACATGCAAACATAATTACTTTGTAGATAAATGTATTAATCTAAGCAAGTTGACTAAGGTGTTTTCATTTGCCCCAAATTAAACAAGCAACTCGCTACCTCTCTGGCAAGACCACATTACCATCCCAGCATAAAATCAGCGCAAAAACAAAGTTCATGGTGAGTTTTCCCTTCCTACTCAATAAGTCAGAAGCCAAAGACACATTCTCATGGCTTTATCACCCTCTCCCATTCAGCAGTATGATTTTATTTTTATAAGACTGGAATTGCTGAAAAGGCTATAAGAATTAATAAAGTCTCACATCAAACTGGATTCCCAGATAATTTACAGTGATCTCAATTCCTCTTGTGACTGGATCAGTCTTCCCCACACGGTCAAATACAATATTGATGGTTGCCTGCAAGAGGGAGATGGATTTACATTCACAGAGGAAAACAAAAGCATACTTCATTGTCACATGTGAGACACATGCATGACTCTTACTTTGTATCACCTAGGAAAGGGGCAGGGGTGGTCAGATTGTCTAAGAAGGTGTAAAAGGCACACATGTAAGAATTGCTTGTCTAATGCTTTATTACAAAAAGACCGATCCAGAGCTTTATTCCAACCAAGGACCAGTTTCTTTCAGAATTTCCAGAAGCAGGATTTTAAGGAAACTGAGCATTAATTGATGAACTGCATGTATAGCATAATCTATGCAGGGTGTGACAATTGCTTATGTCCACATAAAACACAATAAAACATTTACATACCATGAAGATTTTCCAGACACAATAGATGGAGAAAAAATAACCCAAAAAATTAAAGTATTTTCCCTGGAAAGTTTTTGAGTACTCTATTCTCTCCTGGAAATACAAAAGGAGGGATGGGGAACAGAACACACAAGAAAATATATCATTTCCACAATCATCCACAACACATAATTTTAATGGAGCACCAGTAGTAGCAAACACAGCTTTATCCCTCTACACCTCTTAATTCAAAAGTTTCTGAACTCAAACGTTTTAATTCAAAAGTTTCTGAATGGCTTTAGGGACATGGGGCATAGTCCAGTATGTCTCTGAACTGGAAGGAAACTGCCATCTAGAACCCAAATTAAAGAAACAGATCCTCACTCCACCACATCGCAACATTTCAACGTTTACCTGCTGAACACCTTTCAATTTCTTATAACATACATTCTCTTTCAAACTACTCTGGCCTCCCAACACCCACCTGGGCAGTTACTTTGCTATGTACCTTTGTTGCATGCAAGTCAGCAGTTTCCAGAAAAAGCTGCCGACTCAGCTCTTCTAGGGCATCCACTTCTTGCTGGATAAGGGACAGGTCTGGCAAACCAGCATAGTCAAGGCTAGATTACATCACTAATTCTTAATTAAAAACAAAACATTCTCCACCTTCAGCTCAAGGGCCACATCTAACGGTTTGATCACTTTTTTGACCCAGATCAGTTTTTCGATTCAGTCTTAATGCTCCTTGTTAATACTGCACCAAAAAAAATCTCAAGGATACACATACTGCACACTACTCCATTTTAAGAAGGCAGGCAGTACACAGTATTTAGGCAGTCATGCAACAAGTTCTTTATTGCTCTGTCTGAAGAACACATTGCAGGATAGAACCAGAGCTCTGGAAGACTGCTGCTTCACTTTGATCAGTGTCCCTTGTCACTGAAGTGCATCTCTCAATATGTCACTCTCACATCATCTTCATAAACAAAACTGCTGAGTAACTACTCCAAGAGATTAGTGATTATTATGAAGTGTCTTGTCAAATAGCCAAATTCTGATTTTAACAGCTAGTGGGAAAGGAGAGGAAGAAGAGCCCTCAGCCTTAAATATGCAAACTGCACACTTTAGGTGGTCTAGCAGAAATTGTTGGTAGGCAACTGTAAGTTAGAGAAATACAGACCCTTGTAATTCCCAACGGATTCCTTCTACCCCTTTCACATGGGCAGAACAACTTCTGTTCACCTGTTCCTATCCACCTTTTTTGTCACATTGCTATAGCATCAGTGGCCAGCCTATATATATATATATATATATATATAATGAGAACAATTTATTTGGTCAACTAGTTGCTTCCTGCCCTTCTTTTTCTCCCGGCTTTCCAACATGGCCAGAAAGTCAACTATAGGCTAGGTAAATTGTTCCAGCACCTCAGCCAACCGCATTGTTTTGCTCAAGTACATCACAGGCTCTCCATCCCAGAAGAGCACAGTTCAAGTTACGAGGAAAATACACATGCAGGTCAGTCATATGAGCAGAGGATACATCAGAATAGAAAGATGCCTCCCATGTCAGTGATGTGATGGGGTAGACATCTGCAGTGTGACACCATAAGTGTGCACATCTGTCCTGCAATCTGCTGTACACTTCAACCATGCTGATGCAACAGCACATTTATAGGGCAGAGCAGCAGCATGCAACTCCCGACTGTGTCATAGTAAAACTATGTGTCCAGCCCCTGGGCAAAAGGTCAGACAATACTGTGCTAGAGAGCAAACTTCCCAGGAGACATTAAGCCTTTTGCTCAGACTGCTGAAACGTGTTGAAACACAAATGCTTTGTAACTGGCCCAGCTAACACTCTTTCTTTCAAAACAGAAGAAAGCTGGAGCCACCTCCTGAGGCAGATGCCAGCATGCAGATGAAGGATACTTTCACTGCCTGCAACAGATGTTGTAACACTTTTTATCATTCCCCAGAAGCCCGTGGGTTTGTTATGCACTTCTCCTCTCTGGAACATTGTCCGATGAGCCACTGCTATCCTGAAAGAACAGGAAACACAAGTCCTTAGGATTAAAGTATTTTTATTAAAAAAATCAGATTTAAAAAACCTGAAGTTCCTTAGAAGTCACTGTTAAACAAAACTTGCTGCAAACAGATTCCCTCTTTTTTTTTTTTTTTTTCCCCCCTAAGCACCAATCTTGCTTCATAACATTATCTTGATTAGCTCTGGAGTAGAGCCCAGATCTAATCAAGCAAGATTCAATAAGACACTTCCCAAGACTTCCATTCAGGATCCTATTTCAAACCTTAAAGGGATTTAAACCCAATTAAAAATAAACATTCAAATTCAAATGGATTTCTAAGTCATATCATTAGTCACTTTCCCTTCCCCAAACACAAGACTGTGCTATCTCAGGTTCAGGAATCAAAAGACTTCTCATGCTCCTCTCTCCCCTTGAACACCTCTCCTTTATCACTGCACATCTGCCTCTTCCACAGAACTGTGAGCACTGGATGGTATGCAGCAGACTCTCTGATATGCTGTCATTCACTACTGGGCTGCATGACAAGCTGTTATGAAGCAGAAACACATAAATCCATTATTGGACTGAACCACTGGAGGCTTCAGGTGATCTGAACATGACTCCTAAAGCTAATACCAACACTACAGCAGCAGCTGCATATTGTCCCTCACACTCCCATGTGCACCACAGCATAATCCCCAGGGGCAGTGCCAGTTTCTGGCCTCATTCCCTCACATTTCTCCCCATTCAAATTTGTGAGCCAGTTATCCACTCCTAAGCTGAAAACTATTCATAGGATTGTCAAGGCAACCCATGAACTGACAATGTTTAGGCCCTTTCTTGTAGCTGCAGCCAGTATTGCTACATTTGGCACTGAACCCTCTTCAAGGTTGTTGATAAGCAGTGTAACGAAAAAAAAAAATCACTCCTCCTTCACATCCAGCAAAAGAAACACCCTTGGGGCACCACACATAACACACATAAAAGCACATACGGCCACAGACTACAAATAACAGGATCTTAGAACGATTCAATTCATCCTGATAGCTGCCAAATAAAAGAACTGCATTTTCAACCCTTGCTTTCTTCCCAGTACCCAATTCACACATTCCATCCCAAACAATCCACAGCATTGCAGCAAGAATGCAGCTATGTCAAGGTGAAGCGCAAGGCTGTAAGTATACAAAGGCAAATCTTTTCTTCTGAGAGCTGACAGGGATCTCTGTACCCACACAGAAGTGAGGAGTTCTGAAGGCCTCATAGAAAGGATCCACAGGCAAAAACCACACACTTTGCCTGTGTAGATATGTGATATACCTACATCAGATAGGCTGATGTGACCCTAACATGAACCAAAATGAAGCAATAGTGTCACAGAATCTAGGCATTTCAAACCTGAGGCTTAGTTATGTCATACCTGCAAGGATGAATATAAAGAACCTGCCAATCTTAGAGGCAAATTTCCATAAGGCTTTACTTGAATACACTCAGGAAGGAGAAAACAATAATTCCTGTGCAAAAAGCATCAGGGAAAACAACTTTCAACAACCATCTCCTACTGACAAGGGAGCCAGTGTGAATAAGGGTTGTATAAGAAGAAATGCCAAGATCAGCAAAGAAAAAAAAGAAGCTTTATGTTCTATTGCCTTATAACCCTTGTGATAAGCTCTGAGTTATCAGTAGTACTGAAAAGGTGGCCAGCAAGTAACTGACAATTTATGGAATTATAGCGTTTACTCTACACTGTAAAATACTGTTATTCCCACTATTCTGCCAAGTGATTTGGATTGCATTTAGACTGATACAAATCTAACTTTTTAAGCTCTGCTTTACGTGAGCAAATAGTCCAATTATGCAAGCCACTGCTCCCTGTCAAAGCAAAAAGAGAACAAAATCTACAGAACTTGAGCTTCTGCTATTTCTTGCACATTTCTGAGACTACGTAGGGGGTTTTTGGGTGGAGAGTTGGGTTTTGGCGGGGGAGTGTTTTTTTTAAAAACACCAATACATGAACTTCAGTATAATTCCCAAGTGATTATTGCACTTTACATGGCTCTTCATAATGGCTAGAAAGTTGCTATATTAACAAGATTTCCTGGCCATAGGAAGGCAAGAAACTGTTAGTCAGTTACAAGTCCCAGGCATCCTTACTTTTACCCCAACATCACTCTCCCTGGACCACAGGACCAAAAATGCTATACAAAACAAAAAGAGCACAGAGTCAGAAGCAGCACTACACAGTATCTTTTAACTCCAAAGCCAGTATTTCAGTATGCTTCTAGCCAATGAAATCAATTAAACCTGAGTACTCACTACTCACCACCTCACACGACCACAAATATGGAGTTAACATTTGTTCGCCACTTAACGTTTTCAAAGAGGAAGAAAAAAGTTATGCTTTAATTACACTTTCATATGCTAATACTTATCAGCAGATACACACGCTGGTGACTAAATCAGGAAGGTTAGACTACCTAAAAGCTCCCTTGTCATACATTAAAAGGTTCCATTAAAACGTTAGTGCACCAAAAGTAAAGTTTGGGGTACTGCTGTGAGAATTCAGTGTCAGACAGCCAAACCTTTGAAGTGACTATGGTAATTGTATTTATTCTGCACAATTAGTAAGGCATGCAATATGTAACAGCAGACAAAAATCTTTCCAGTGTAAATGAAATTACATTGTTTCCAAAAGTAGCTTTTTTGCTTAGGGTACCTGGAATAAACTAAACCAACAAAAGCAGAGTTCTGACGACATGCTTGTGCACTACACTGCATTCACATTAGCAATGTTTTGCAATTCTGCAAAACTTAACTAACGTAAACCTTGCCATTTACAAGAATATAGCTGTGTCCACGCCAGCTCACTAGCCTGCTTCAGCTTTGACCAGGAAAGAGCAGATCCACAGAGCAGGAGAGTGCTCGATATGTATGAACCAATTTCTGTACTGACACCACCAGTAAGAGAGCCAGCTGCAGTGGCTTAAGGGTCACTTACTCTTCAGGAGAGAAAGGTGCCCATCTTACAGACTAGTCAAGGTGCCATCAGACAGTATCAATTTGTCTTGGAAGCGTAATCTGTGCCACTGCAGTAAGAAAGGGTACTATTTAGTGCATATGTCCAGGAAAAAAACAAAGTTGTGTATCAGGCCAGAATGATACACCACACAGCTCAACCCAATTCAGCCGCCTGTTTCACTGGAACATGTAGCCCTGAGAAGACTAATAATTTTGGTAATTTCAAGAACCATCTTGCACCATACCAACTGAAAATCCTTTAAATAAATCATTTCATGCTACTGCTGCCTTCTCACCTTTTTTTCTTGCTAACAATCATGTCCATAGTCTGAAGGAGTCGTCGCTCCAAAGCCAGAATATCTGCATCTGTCACATTCCTGCAAAATGAAGATACCCAATTAGGCCTGCTATCCTGTTTCGGTGGAAATATGTACATGCCCATGAAACAAAGAAAAGAGAAGCCTGCATAAGGAGAATATGCTTCAGCAATGGAAACTGTTCTAGCATCTAGACATGGCAATAGCTAGATTCAGAAAAAAGTTATGAAAAAACTTGAATCAATGCCACAGGAAAAGCAGAATAATCTCAAAAAGGTAGACAAAATATTTCACAAGGCTGCAGTTACCTTAGAAAGTAGGACATGTAAGTGTATGGACAGTTGACAGCCCCAAATCCTGACAGCAAAGCCATGAGTGTCACCCCAATCACACCCACACGGCTGATGAGCTGTTCTATAGACAGGATTCCTGAGAGAGGAAAAACACGGCATTAGTAACCTTCCTCTTTTCACTTTGGTCCACACTTGGTGCTTTCACAACATAACACACATACAGAGCTGCTTTATGGATCCAACTGCCTTCCTACTGCAATGACCAGAGGTAATATGAAGTACAGACAGGGACTATGAAAAGAAAGAGGTAGGAAGTCTCCCTCAGAAAGCATGCTACCATGCTTAGAAACAGGGATGGGAAACTCTAGCTACGAAGAAGCTTAAGACAGACCTGGAGAGGACTAACAGTTAATATTTTGGTTCTAAATTAATAAAGCATTAGTGATTGCACTTTGCTGAGGTGGGAACACAGATCATCCACCAGACACTATAAAGGAGGCATCTTCCACAAAGCCACTTCTGCAATAACCAGGATTAGAGTTACCAAACCAGTTAGTCCTGGAACACTGGCCCAAAAATGTCTGAACCATAGAGAGGAAGCCCTATCCTGTCAACTGTTATTAGAAGTGACCCCTCCAGATCAGACACAATTTGTGCTTGTAGGACAGCAGAATTGTGACAGCATGGGAAGCTTATGCTGGTCCTGGTTGTTCAGTATTCATCTTGTGGACGCACAGACGTTGTTGAGGTGACCACCAACAAGGCATTCCACCTGAGCACCAAGTGGACTCTAAAACATATATTCACGTAATACAGCATGAACATCAAGCCTGTGCTGTAACCAACACCAAGCACTGAAGTTGCTTTTATTCCTCCCAGTCATTAAACACAGACCTCAACCTGCCTTCTCAGGATACAGTGCCATGTGCTACTAACATCAGTTGCTTTTTAGGGAGCTAGTTATAGAGCAGCTGCCTCACACAGCACATTTGGAGCTTACATGATTGCAAAGCTGAGATGGCCAAGCGCCAAGCCACATTTCACACTTCAGAGAAGGGGAATTAACGATGAAAACAAGGCAAAAAGACTTCACAAAGGGAGACCGAGACACCCAGTCATGTGCAGCTGCACAGAGATTTACACGAGCTACAGAATGTGCTACAATTCTCTGGCCTTTTGCCCCACACTGTCAGACAGCAGCACTTAAAACAGAGGTGCCTTCAAAATGACATGACATTCCACTGGTTAAAGCAATGCTTCCCCATAACACACACAGCAACCCTACTCTTGTGATCAGATTGGACAAAATGAATGTTTTATCGTCTCAGATAAAGTTATGTTTTACTAGAATACTATTACACAATTGAGCAAAGCATAACTTTCCTTCTACTATGAGCTCCCAAACTGAGGTCTATCAAACAAGCTGCAGACCAGCCAGGGCTCCTGACTCGGAGCCCTTGATTGATGGTGCATTTCCCAGCTGCAGCACACTGCCATCACCATCCCCAGGCAAGGCACCCCCTGACACAGGATGCCAGTGCAGGTACTTAAAGAGGCCCCACTAGTCAGCACAATTCCCCGGCTGCAGCACACCACCATACATGCAGGTGAGCAGGGTGGGGCACACTGAGAAAGACACTACAGGTAATGTACTGCAGCATGAGGGGCTCATTAAGCATGGCCTCCTGCTACATCTCCCTCCACAACAGGATCCCACCTGTCTGAATTAGGCCACCACCACACGACAATGCGCTGCAGCAGCTTTGTCCGTACATGCAGGGCAGCAGCACCCCAGCAATACAGCAGGGAAAAAAAACCCTAGAATCCTTTGCTCTAACTTTATGTCTACAGCTGGTAGGATAAGGCACTGTGGAGGTATCATCCTGTGAAGCAGAAGTTAAATATAGAAAACACCCCACTACCAGTTCTGGAAATCTGCAGTTGTTACGCAGCTTCACGTAACCTTTTCAGTGATCTGAAGAGGATTACCTAAACCCCACAGCTAAATTCCCATTGGGTTATTATATTCTGCCTTCTCAAGCACCTTCTGCACTCAAAGTGGATACACGTTTCTCTTGGCAATTAAACACTGGGCAGAGGGATCTGCACCATATACTAGCTGGTGTATTTCAGTGGCAAATGACACAATTACAAAACACAGATACACACTTCCTCTTAGAGAAGTTTTAGGATCACAGACGAAAGGGTGAGCAGACCCTACAGCAGTTGGTATCCTTCAGTTTTTCTCTTACAGATTAGTACAAAGTAGCTTCCTAGAGCACAGAAAGATTAAGCTGACCCTTATCTATGCAGACAGACATATTCACCAATTTGAGTGAAACCGACTGAATTTCACCTGTTGAGAACTATATACATACAAACGATTTTCCAGTGCAGAGGATAAGGGCAACATAACTTACACAGGAAACCAAGGTGACAAATAGTCTGGTTCTACAGTGTTATTATCCTTTGGTACGCTTAAGTGCCTGAAGGATTCAGTACAGTTAGGCACATGCTAACACATGGACCCAAAGTAGCTATTGTTTGACCCAAAGTAGTCCAAGTGCACACTGTATCTTCACACTTCACTCTTAGTTCCATGACTCCAGTGCAGAGATAACCCAAGCTAATTCTGCACATAAATAGCTCTGGCGTCCAGCAGGACTTACCAACTCACATTCTAGTACCGTGCAACTGCACTGCCTCTGGGCTTAGGCAGTGTACAAAGCTGTACTGAAGCTAGCTAGACATGTTGCTGGCTACAGTCTATATTGCTCTGGTGTTTAGGCACCCTGCCATGTTTTGTCAACTGGACAGCCACCTATGCTAAAGTGATCTGATTTCAGTCACAAGAAACAATAATCTGACTGAAAAGTGTCAGATGAGGATTGGTTGTTGATTCTCTTCTTAAATAAATTAGCTTTAGTCTCCACAAGAAAATAAACAAGTGAATAAAAATTGTGATCAACTATTTGCAGAGATGAAGTTTTTGTGTCCTCAAAAAGTACACTGTGTTCTTACCTAGTCTAGGTTCAGTTAGGACTCATTCACTTCCTTAAAGTTTTCCTGTGGTACTGCAAGAAAACTAATGCAAATAATTCAGATGTATCCACCCATTTCTGTCAGTCTGACAACCTTCAGATTGCAGATTTCAAAGCAGAGTGGACCCTCAGTTGCAAGAATGACTTTCTACAGACCCAGTTGTAGAGCTGAGACAACATAATAATAGCTCCAAGATAAAAGTGAGATAACAAAGCCTATTTTCAGGAGCGAATTAATCAGCAAGAATATGAAACTCACCATGTTTTGGGCTGAGGATAGGAAATGGATCCCCCAGCTTCCAGAAGAAATACATGAATGTCAACCAGAGAACACACGCAAAAAGCAGTTTCTGTCTGTGCACTAATGGAGAGGAAAAAAACAAGTATTTTAAAGACATTCTTCCTCTAGGGCTTCTTCAAGCTTGCAAAATTGCTACCTTGGTCCAAAGGCTGCTTTGAGCACAGGTGGCCAAAACAGGTGTCAACTAACAGAGCTACAGCTAGCAGTATGCCCCCCTTCGCTTCCTACTGAACCAGCTATTTGAGAGACATAGCAAGAGCTAATGCAGCAATGTACCACTTTGGCTTTTCCCCACAGACATATGACAAGGGCTGCACTATGAACAGGGGAACACTTAGCTGCACCTTTCTTGTGTGACCCTGAACGTGAAACTTGAAAACTTCATTTTCATGCCAAAACTACACATTTTATACTTCCAACCTACATGTCTAAGCTTAATACAAAAGAGCGATGAATATCAATAGCTCAAGGGTACGTGTCCATTAGCACATGGAAGAGGCCTCATTCAGACAGTAGTAAGCAAAAAAAGCCAAAGTAATTTATTGAGCTTCTCTGCCGCATTTCTTTTACCCTCTAGCAGAAAAACACAGCCTTGCCAAGGGTTCCAGGCTTTGGCTGCAAGCTTAAAATTGTAAAGGAACAAATTCCAGTAACATTACTCTAAAGTCCACAACTTTGTTGAAACCCATGAAGAAAACCTGCATTTGTTGGGGTCAGGTAAAGCATCTCCTAACTGCTCAATAAACAGTTCATGCTGAAGTTCCAAAGAGAAGTTATCTAGCCAGAACAAAGCCAGAGGAAGGAGGGAGCTACAGGGATAGTGATCAACACCTCTCTCTCTCTCAGATAAGGTATTTCTCATTCGTATGCATAATCTCAAGTTAGCAGCCCCACTGCCATAAACCAAATACTCACATAATCTGATATTGCTCACAACAAAGTAACCAATGTAGAAGGGTACCATAAAGACTAGGATGAGCAAAATGACACACAGGTTCAGCTTCCAGTGAAAATATCGAGAGCTGAAATAGAGCCAAATACTGATTAGCACGCTATCATAATATAACAAATTTTTCAAAGACAATCACATGTCAATGCAATCCTTTCAACTACATCAAGCATTCGATAATATTGGCCTAGCATATAGAATACTCTGGATTTCATTTGGTGTTTGGGTTGGGGAGGGGGGGTTGTTTGGTTTGGGTTTTTGTTTTGTTTCTTACTACAGAACTCAAGAATGTGCACTTCAAAATCAACAACTATCTGGGCTACTTTATCAAATACTGTATTTCTACAGTGACAAATGCCGGCTGCAGCATCATTCATTTGACTTACTGCTCATCTAGTTGAACAGTAAATCAAAACTAAGTATAAGCAGTAATTAATTTTGTGATGAGTGACTGGGTCAAAAAAGGGCTAATTCAAATTGAAAAGATTAAAAATATTAACATTCAGAATTCAACATGTTTCACTTCAAAGTGAGTTGTCTCATTTGCAAGACGTCGCAAAGAATTTAAAAATACACATATATACCAAAATCATCAATACTCCTCTGACCAAAGGAGATTAGTCCAATGCAGATGAGATTCATCTTGGCTGAACTGACTCTTCATTTAGCTTGAATAGAAAAATACATGTCCTGTTACCAATATTAACTTATATCTTCTTTACGCCTTGGGGAAGGAGAAATTACAAGGATCCTTCTCACTTTTTCCTAGCTAATTCAGAGGCAAACATTTTCATCTATATTGATGTCCAGCCCTTTATTGACACTTATAAAAGCATTATCCTCAGTGATCTCTCTGGCTGCAAGCTCTACAGATTAATAACATACAATCAGAACTAACATTACCTTTTATCAGTTTTGTACTTCTTGCCTTTCAACTCCTTTGACTGCTCTCTTATACAAGTATGACAAGAGAGAATAAACAGGAAACCCAGCTAGCCTCTACAGGTTACTGCTCTACCTTCTCTTTCCTAGTGACTTCTGAAGTAGACAGTTTTTAACATCCTCTTTATGTAGAAGTCCTCACCCTATGTCAAGGGAGGATGCGCCTTTGATTCACAAATACCATATTATTACAGAAAAAGTTTTCACTCCACAATTAGCTTCACATCTTATTCACTGCTCTGACCACCACAGAAAAACTAGCACTTAATAGTTTCTATAGTCCTTAACATCTGAAAAGTGCTCTTCAGCATGATCTGAAGCTTCACAATACTCCCATAAAAGAAATCATTTCTTTTAACTTCACAAATGGAGAAAGTCAAAGACTAATGCCTTGCCCCAAGGACCTAGACCACACTAATAGCAATTGCATGGAAAATTGGGAGCTTATGGCTTCTAGTCTCATGTTCTGTCAAATAAACAAATGTTGCTGCTCAAACACCTCCATTGAGTTGTTGACAATATTCTCACACAACTTCCCCAATCCAAGACTAATCCATTAATTTAGAAGTTGGATTGAAGATGCTGCAGAACACAAGGCAGGCTAGTTCTTGAGTGAGCTCCCAGACTCACCTGCTGTTCAGCACTCCCAAAATCTCAAAGATGATGAGTTCAAACATGGTACAAGAGAACGCAAAAGTCACTGAGAAGATCACCTGGACCACATACTGTCGCACCTGCAATGGAGAAAATGAACCAGAGACATCAGGCATTTCCATTCCTAAAATGGCATCCTGATATCCCTCAGGTAACAAAAACAAATCACAAGGTACGATGGCACACAACTGGGTCTCTTGCTTCAAGGCACCTTACCCTTTATCTAAACAGGAAGAAACCAACAGCCTGTTAGAAACCAGAGGGCGAACTCCTACATTGGTCAGTATTACACTGATTGCGGCTATTGGCACATTTAACAGAGATGCCTTACACAGAAGGCATGTCAAGCATGCAGTGTGCTCTACATCAACTTCACTAATGATAGGGCCTTGCTAACAGAGCTCTTTGATCTTAACCTTAGATTTAAAAGTAAAATCCACACCAGAAAAACTTCTGGGGTCTGAATTTGGCTCACACTTAAGCCATCTGTGACCTAGACTGTATTCTCTCATATCTCTAGGGATAAGAGAATGCAGCAGTTTTATCCCATCCAATCCTCACAAACAATTCAGCCACAGTGAACACACCTCACTGAGTTTAAAGTTAACCACTGAATTTGATTTTGCCTCAAAAATTTTACAATTACATAAGGCAGGCTTACTCAAGCAAAAGGCAAAACAGTTTCCTATTACCCCTGCACCTCCTCCACGTTGGTTTTTTTTTTTATTTAACCGTAGCCAATATGGAAACTTTCACTGGCCCCAGAGAACCCATTTCCTCAGCCATCTAGGAGTCTTTCAAGTTGAAGCACAAGAGGAAATTAGAAAGTAACTGTAGAGACAATTAAAAACAAGATAAGAGGGCTTAAAGAGAAGAAAAAAGCCAAATGCAGTTTTAAAAATATTTCTATAATTGGGAGTAATTTTTAAGATATAGACCTGTAATGAAAAGTCCCTTCTCACCTCATAATCCTTGAAGAGCTTACGCATGAAGAATAGCCACCCAAATCCAAAGAACAGCACCTGCAGAAAAGATGAAGCACTTAACATTTGTATCCAGCAGCTTGCAAAATACAAAGCTACCTCACTACTGATTGTAGATGAAACAAATGGAAGGAAAAGAGCTGGGCCAAAGTACCCAAGATCCACAAAAGGTTAAAACTTGCTGCAGTACCACAGAGAGAAGAATATTTTAAATATTCAAGTGTAGCAGACACAGAAGGCTATGACCTTACAGAAGATCCAGTCAAGACAGCTCAGTTCTGTATTCCCAAGTTCTCAGAATTCCTTGGTTCCTGGCCTGCCAGAATCCTTTGCATTGTTGTTTCTTGTTTCACTCTTCTAATCTACAGAATTAAAGCTTATCGTTTTTACAGGAAACACAGTAATGGAGGCAAAGTAAACACCTGAATGCCCACAACATACAAATCTTCTAGAAATTAGTAAATTTTATAAAAATATCTGCTGTTTCTTTAAGACTAGAAGTGCATTTGATTTTTCTGAAGAGGTCTTTACACTGAATCTGGTTACACACTAACACAAGGATGAAAGGTGTTAAAAGCACCTCTAAGGTAGGGAAATGGCAGTGCTGAATGCCCCAGACCACAATCTGGAGTTGCAGAAAGCCACATGGGCAAGGTAGGTGAAGCAGGACAAGCCAATAATGCTTTGCATTTCAATTGCTCTCAGAGCACTTTACAAAATTCAGTTAAGTTTCAACACACACCTGAAGAGACAAACTTAATATCACAGCTATTTTGCAGATAACTTAAATGAAATAAATAATTAAGCAATGTGGTCAAAAGTGTAACTACCCATCTTCAGGCAGTAAAAGGAGACCATGTTGTCAGGCCTTCCATGGGTAGCCCTGTCTATTCCTCAGAAGACTAGAACGAGTGCAGTGATTTAAAAGAAACCAAGTAAAAAGAGAATTCATAAGATATTTAGTATTTTTTTATAAAGGTAGCTATGACCAAAGCAAAGAGAAAAATCAGTATATGTCAGAAAGCATGGGACAAAGATAGTATTTTTTCTCAGAGCACATGGAAAAAGCTAGAGCATTCTGTCCCACTGTGGAGATGGGAAACCTTCAAAGACAAAAATGCAGGAATCATTGTGGATGATTCCACTGTGCATCAGGAGTAACTGGATCCCAGCAGCGGCAAAGGTAACAGACTAACATGATTTACAGGCAAGGAATACCTGGAACGCTGGGCAAGGAAGATCAAACATATTTGCCTTGAAAGGAGAACCGCAATAGGAACGAGGTCTAGTGATTGGTAACAGCTGGCAACACTTGTTTGAGGAGGACTTCAGACTTTAAAGTAACTGATAGCAAAAAAAAAAAAAAGGTAAGACATTCCATAAGCCTCCTATCTACATGTCATAAGTTAAAGAAGTGTGATAAGCAAGTGATATTTACATAAAGTAATTTCACATTTAACAGTGGGAAGGAGGAAAAAGGTAGAAACAAACTCTTCAAAAAGAAATAAGTAAATAAAGAGATGAGGAGATAATCAAGTACAATAATAACAGAGGAAATTATATATGAAGACTAGAATTCCCATGTGTTAGGGACTGTACAAAAGCATAGAAAAACATTATGTTAACAGTTCATACTCTAAGATACCGCAGGTGAATGTGACATGTTAAGTCAGAGAATTCTTGAGCATTTGACAATTACCCGCAGCAACTTAAGATAAAATTGATATATTTGATGATGAGAAGATGCAAAGCTGCCATCACAAATGAAAGAAAAGCAATTAGATTAGTTAGATCTTAGAATGCAAAGCAAATAATGGGAAAGTTTTTGTTCTGGGTGAATTGTTAACAGTGAAAAAGCATGTTAGGAGCAAGAATCAAAGCATTATCAAGTAGGAGGACGTTGTACTTCTAAGAAACAGCCAAAAGCTGTCCTGAAAACTAGAGAGTTGTGCATTAAAGTCTATATAAGACAAGCAACTGCTGCTGAGAGGGGAAAGGTTCTCTTTCCTCAGCTCATCCCGCCTCATTACAGAACAAAAATTTCACACCAGCTCAGAAGCTTATCAGATCCCTCTGTGATCCAATTAAACTCATTTAACCAAATATTGAAGAGAGCACAAATAAGAGACTACAACTGTGTAGCAAAGTGGAAGTGAAGAGGGAGCAAAACCTTCCCCTTTTGGCAGAAACAAACAATTGGACCACCTCAGTTGCCAGAGAGGCAGACAGGAAGAAAGGGTATTTAAATGCTTACTGAGGAGGGAGCAGGGTAGCAAGCAGGAAAGGAAGGTCAAAGAGAACACAATGACACAATAAATTACTAGCAAAGGAGGCTAATGAAGAAGGAGGCAGTATTTCCTCCCACAAAACAATAGGACAGTTTCACATATGTTAAGACCACAACCCACTTCATAATAATGAAGATAGGATGACATGAAAAAGTTTAAAGGGCTCCTAGGTGAATTCAGCTGGTGTAAAACAAAGACTAATTGAAAGATGACTTCAATGACAGCAGAAAGAAAAAGCTGAAGGAAGTGCTGAAACTGATGGATCAATGGATAAGGAAGCATTTAAGATAAAACAGTGGTGTCTTTTTAAATTCCTTAAAGCAGATAATAAAAAAATCTTCCAAAGTTGTAAACAAGCAAACTCCTCGGGGCAAACCAGCGGTAGAAGACATGAATAGAATAGAATAGCACAGAATAGAATATTTCAGTTGGAAGGGACCTACAACACTCATCTGGTCCAACTGCCTGTGACCAGCCTTCTTGAAGAATATCAGAAACAAAATAAGTACAAAATAGAGAATAGTAAGATGAAGTTCCCTGTCTGTTTCAACTTAAGAAAATTTAAATTTATAGAAGTGAGGCAGTATTACAAGAAAAGCGCCATTCCCTCCAAGCTTATTTACTGAACCTTTTTATGCATTATACTCTGACTTGACAATTGCACGAGAGCAACGGTCACCGTGACGTGTAAGGAAGCAGTCTAAAGGTGCACGCAGCTTATCTTCTCCTGCAATAGGAGGGTAGGGGACAGAAAAGGGCGGGCAGCCATAAGGTGACAAACTGGCGGCCTAACACCCCTACACTCGCAGCGACGAGGAGTTTTTTTTCCACCTTTGCTGCCGAGCGGCGGGCGGCGAACGCGTCCAGGCGCGGAGCCGTTCCCTCCGCCCAGCGGGCGAGGACGAGGGGGCCCGAGCAGCGGGGCGAGTACCGCGGGCGGCAGCTGGGCGGCGCGGCGCGGCGCGGCAGGGCACAGCAGGGCACGGCACACGCCGTTGCCGCCGCCGCCGCCGCGGGACCGCCCCGCCGCAGCCCGCCCCGGGGCTCCACGCGCCTCGCGCGCCGGGAGGTACGCATGCGCGCCCCCCAGGCACCGCCCGCCCAGGCACTCCCCCACGGCCGCTTCCGGGGCGGACGGCGGGTGAGCCAGGCGGCGGCGAGACCCACCTCGCCCCCCCCCCCCCTCACCCCTCCGGGGCGGCGGCGGGGAGGGGGCCGCGCCGCGCAGCAGCGGGGTACCTGGGAGGTGACCATAATGCTGGAGTCGATGAGGAAGCTCATGGCGGCCGCCGGCGCCGCCGCTCGGCCCACTTCCGGCCCCGCGCGCGCCCCGGCGGCTGCAACGCGCAGGCGCGCGGTCGCCTTCCTCAGCCCGGCGCACCTCCCTCCCCGCGGCGGGGCGGGGCCGGCGCGCGGGGCGGGGCGGGGAGAGAAGCTCCGCCCCGGGGCGGGGCCGGCCGCGGCAGGAGGCGTGGCGCTGCCCCGGTGCCCCGTTGCCGCTGCCGCGGGGACGGGGTCTCGCCCCACCGGGGGAACCGCGGGTGGGCCCGGCGGCTGGGATTTGCTGCCGCTGACAGCCTGCTGAGCGGCAGCTCTGGGGGAAACCTGACCGCTTTTCCTGAGCCCTCTCGAAAGTCGGGGCGGGTGGTGCCCCTCTGACCGCAGAGGGAAGCCGAGGGAAGGGGGCCCGCTGCCGGCCGGGAAGGCGGTGGCCGGCCGGAGGTGCACACGCCGTTCCGCCATCTTACCTCCGCTCTGGCTCCTGTGCAAGAGCCGAACGGCAGCGGAGCGTGGCGCGCCGCGACCGCGCCAGGCCCGTCTTCCCACCTCGGGGGAGGTGGGTCTCCCGCCTGGGGCCCTCTCCGTCCGCCCTCGGCGCCGGGAGCCGGGCTGGGGATGCGGGTCAGGCCTTGCAATTAGAATGGATCAAGGAACAGGGCCAGAAGGGAAGTAATAGTTCAAACAGGGAATTTCCTGATGCCTATCGGTGTGAGATCCAATCCTTCATGTGACAGTCATGTCCCCGCTTGAACTTAATGGTGTCTGTATCTTTTTTTCCTCTTAAAAACACACCTAACCCTTGCCGCTCGAAACTCTGTATTTGGAATAACAGACAGGAAGAGAAAGAACCAAGTGGGGCTAGCTGGGAGTTTAACAAAGCACAGAGCCCCTGCTGATTGAAAATCAGGAACCTTTATTCATTACAACTCATTTCACTAGGAAAACAAATCTATGTTTGGCTGTGCCGAGTCACCGGATTAGTCCCACAGTCTCTTTGATTGTTTGGCTTTCTGTCTTGCTGTCAGTCATCTTGGTTTGAAATTTGTCTCTTTGTCTACAGCATTGCAAAGAGAAAGAGACATTCAGCTTTCACAGGGAAATGAACTGAGGGAGCAGATTATCATATCTGACCTGAGGCCTCTTTTTTTACAGCTTCTAGTCTTGCTGCCAATTAATGCAGAGCTGAGATCAGGACTTCCCTGTTCTTCCTTTCTGTATCTGCTACTTAGAAACTGATCTTTCCTAAAGCCGTGAGATTCCTGAGTTTGGAGGGATTTGTGGTTGTTTTGTTCTGTATTGGTAGGTTGTGGGGCGAGATTAGTTGTTAGTTGCTTTTTAAAGACAGAAGTTAACAGGAAATCCTTTAAAAAAATAAATTATACAAAGCCAAATTCTGCTCTTGTTTACACCTTGGCAACTCCACTCACTTCAACACAAGGTTAAAAAACAAGGCAGAGTTTGGTCATAGCTCTTTAAAATTTCTTCTTTGCACGTGTTTATAAATAGGCTTGAAACGTGCCTCTGCTTAGCCGTAAATTACTGATTCCTGAGCCTGGGGAGAAACACACAGGGAAGAAGGTAATTCCTACTGGAAATACTCAGATCCACCCCCTAGTCCCAGGACTTCTCCTTCAGGGAAGACAAAAAATGTAAAAAGAAAATGGGAAATTTATTCCATGTTGTTCCTCCTTAGATAGCTGCTGATGTGCATGTGTGGGGAGAAGGGTCCATGGCACTTCACAGGTACAAAGACAAATTCTCAGTTGTGAGAGGTGGGTAGTTTCATTAAACAGAATATAAATGGAGGTGGCCAGAGAGGAGAGGCAGCGCACAAGGAAGAAGGGCTGGTCAGTACGTTGGCAGGTTTCCGCTCAGTTCCATATTTCATTCTTCCCCATATTAAAGTGTGAATGTGACTATTTTATGTTCAGTTTGTAGAGGGAACTGAAGTCAAGCCTTTCAAGTAAAGTGGAAAGGTGGAGCATATTGAATTAAGGCAGTTTGTTGGCCAAGGGTATATTTAGAAGTAGCACAGGGTTCCAGAAAGTGCTACAGGGCACTTTCATGACAAATAGGCTTAGCTGGCAGCTGGCCATCCATTTTCTTTTCTCTCCAAAGGTTTTCATGAACAGGAGCTCTGAAGCTGGAAGTAATCCAACATCATTCTGATTTCTGGTGAGTTCAGATGATGATGTTCACTGGCAATAGATGAATTCCTTTATGGAGTTGTCTATGACTTTTCTTTGAACTAACATATATGTATTGAGAAACTTACCTGACCGTTTTTGTCCCAGTAATTCTTCATATGCTTAGGTAGAAGGATTTGGGAAAAAAAGCTTTACCCATGCTATTTCTGGTTCTCGATTCTACCCAGTAAATAGAGGAACCAGTGCATAAAAGTTCAATTAAATTACTTTAAAGTTGCTGACCTTCTTAAAATCCAGAAATACCAGATTTGGTAACAGGCTAGGTTTAATTCATGTCTCATGTTGGCTTGCCTTATCCTTACAATTAGGTACTCGGCCCATGAGCTTGCAGGCTTCTTTGCTTCGGCCTTTGCCTGCAGCCTGCCTATAATCCAGGATTTTTTGGTATGCTTATTTGTAACTGTGTTTCCTTATCCCAATCATCCTTCAATCCAGCTCCCCCCTGAGCTTCAGGGAAACACCATAGGAGCCAACTTTTCTGTTTAATGTTTCACCACAAATTTGTTGCTGTGTTGACTTAAAAGTTTTTCAGTAGGCTACTTCATGACTCTTCCAAGCAATACAGAATTTCCTCCTTGGAAACCAATAAATGGCTTGTTTTGCTTTTACTGTGTCAGGCTGGATCTAGCAAGGCAAAGGCCAACAGTCTTTGGGTTTTTTTAAAAATGTTCTGTCAGTAGCTCTGTAATCACCATTTCTATTCAGTTCTGCTTCATCCCAGATCAGCAAGCTTTAAATACCCAGGTTTTTGTTGACAGAACGTTAAAATGCCATCCTCTGCACTTTCAGATGGATTTAAAGGCACACTTGACACTGAAATTAAAGGGAGCTGGAAAGACCTAAGCCCCTTATATTTCCATGATTTTCTCTGTTGACAAGCACACTCTTTTTAATTTTATTTTATTTGTAATCTTCTTTCCAAACCAGTTACACAACACATAGTTCTGGCCTCGAGCAGCTTTTCTAGCTTCCAAACATCAGTTGACTGTGTTTGTGCATCGGCCTCTGCTGCAATGCCCACTTAGTTGGTGTTGTCTGCTGGGACAGCCTAAGCAAATTCTACCAGAGCACCCCAGAGAGGCAGAAAGTGCCCCACACCCATTGTTCCACATGCAGTGGCTGCACTGAGTTTTCAACTTCCCATGGGATAGATAGTTCAGGCTGGAAGGGACCAGCTGGTCCAGCCTTCAGCTCAATGCAGGGCCAACATCAAAGTCAGACCAGGGTGCTCAATGCTTTTCCCAGTCAGGCTTCATCCTCCAAGGATGGAGATCCTACCACGTCTCTGGGCACCTGTTTTAGTGCTGAACCACTCTCCAGTTGAACAATTTTCTTCCTAGTCAGAATTTTTTAGTCAAATTTTCCTTGCTGTTCTTTGTGATCATTGCTTCTGATCCTTTGCTGTGCACCTCTGTCAAGCGTCTGGCTCCATCTTCCCTGTAACTCCCCATTAAGTACCTGAAGACAGCAGTTAGACTTCCCCACCCCCTTAGCCACCTCCTCTCTAGGTTGGACAAGCTGCTGAGAGAAAAACTTGAATTGTTGACAGAGACACGAGTCTTGCTGGTTCTACTGAAATAGGTGCATGCCAAGCTAGTTGCAAGTAAAGGACTGTGTGCCAGGCTACATCTTGGCAAGTCAATACACATTTATTTGCCATGGTTACTACTCAGCTGTATAAGCACATTTGGTGTTGGCAAAAACCCTTTCCCGAGCCATGTTAAAAGGCGTAGCACACACAGAGCCTAAGAAATGGTAGCATCATTCTGTTGGGGAAAAAAAATTATTCCAATACTTAGACAAGTCCCCTGATTTTGGTATGTTTATCCAACCCTGGCCCTTGGGAAATCTGGCATCACATACCATTTTATCACAACTGCCTCAGGCTTATAGGAAGGCTTTAGTCTAGCTCTCATAGCTGTTCCTGTCTTTACTAAACAAAACTACGCCTAGGCTAGGATTACTTTCAGTTGTCAGCCTGAAAAGCCATTTTCTATACAAAACAGCAAACTGCCACTTTTTTTCGGCATTGTGTGACATGGCCGCTCTTTAAATGTAAAACTGCACAGTCAGTGAGTTACTGAGTGGCAGGAGAGACTGGGCTTTCCTCCCTCAGTAAGTAGATTTCATGCCCACGCAGACCTAGAGAGCAGAGATTCCCCCCAACTGTCTCCACTCCTACAGGAGGAGGAATCTGTACTTCACTGTGTTTCAGCACTCAGGGATCTTTGGTATCTATCGCACTTAGAGGAAAGAATCAGTATAACATGATAATTTGTGGGTTTACATTCACGAAGAGGGGCTTTTTTTCTGCATGCTATAAGCAATTGTAAACTCTTTCATGGAGACTCTGGAAAATTTACTTGGAGTTTGCACTGAGTGGTTTAAAACAGAAGCCCAGCATTATTGTGCATTATACAACCCTCTCCCACATGCCTTGCAAAGCCCTTAAAACTGTTAGAGCTCCACCAACCTGTACCCCCCTCCAGGAACTGTCTTATTTAAGCATAAATGCTGCCCCAGAATGGATGCTGGGGATGGAGAAGAGGGGTCCATGTAACCACACTGTCACTGCTGCTTCATACGGCCAGGCCAAGGCTAAGGTGGGAGAGAGAGGTGGGGGATCAATGGAGTCTTTTTTACTCATGGCAAATCCACATCTGCATTGATGTTGTCAGTGCAATGCAGTGTTCACATTTTCAAACTAATGCCCACCTGGTCAAGGAGTTACGTATTAACCAAGTTAGGCATTCTGCCAGGAAAGAACAAGGATACCATGCATTTCAGCAGTGCTTTTCATCAGATCATTCCTACTTACTTTACAAACAGAATTAAAGAAGCCTCACAACATCCCTGTGAGGTAGGTGGAAATTCTTACACCCATTTTACAGGTGGAGAAAACAGGCACTGAGAGGTAAAGTGATTATCACAGCAAGTCAGAAGCAGAGCTGGAAGTAAATCTAAGATTATTATCCTAGGTCCACTGCTCTAGACACTAGAGAACACCAACTCCCACATGCTATTGTAAGCTAAGACACTACCTTTCTCTTCTACTTTTACCTCCTTTGGTGATTTTGACACTTGCATCTTAATGCTCCTTGCAGAGAGCCAGTTATTTATTTGCACAGAGAGCCAAGGGGGTACACACACCTTTAAATGATCCAGGCATGGCTCTGATTGTTCAGTGACTTCCCCCTTCCCAAGAAAATAATTTTCCCTGTTCTTTATATCTATGTTTTGCGTACTTATTTTTCGAGTAGAATCATACACTGAATCCACAGCTCTGAGGCTGTTATGCAACTTCACTAGCAATTTCTTGAATAAATGATTAAATTTGTCTCATTGAGAAGGAATAAAACACATTTATATGATATCACATCCAGAAATAGCAATAATCCTTTGCTCATCTGTAGGGCCTTCCATCCAAGGACCTCCCATTCTATTACTAACACAATATATTGAGCCTCACATCATCTTTGTGAGGTAGAAAATTATTCCCAATTGTACAAGAAGGAAGAATGACTTGCTGACAGTCCCACAGTGATTTCATTGCAGAGATGAGGCTGGATGCCAGAAGGCCAGACTGTTAGTTCCCTGCTCAGTTTGCCGAGAAGGGCTGTCTTGATGCCGTGGCTCATACTTGGTGCAGATTTGCTAGCAGTCTGGCAGGGTACTTGAAAACCAGCTTGAAAAAAAAATCAACAAGCAGGTGACTGGATACAGGAGGAAAATGCTGGTTTGTTTCATTGTGCTGTCATGACCTGGAGGAAGAAACCATCTTTCATGTGGCAGCTGTGAAAGAACTACAGGGTGTCCATTGAGTGCACTGCATATAGTGCATTTTACTGAAGCACTCCAGTGAAAAAGAATGACATACTCAACATCTGATGATTAAAGACTGGACCACCCAACAGCCACAGTGTGGACCATATACCTGTGATGAATAAGTACTCATCTGAATTAGTCCAGAGATCTAATGAAGGTATGCATGTCAGAGGTCAGGAACAGGGATGGTTATTAAAATACTTTGAATGTAAAAGGACTTGTCAGGTAATTAGAAGTAAACAAGTGTCGGGGTGATTCATCTAGTCTGTTGGTATCTGGAACGATCAGATGCTCTGAAGGTAGAAGATATCTCATACTGAACCGTTATAGATATATTTTTTTTTTACCTACAGGCAAGTGTGTTTCCTACCCCTTTTGACGAGTGGGCTGGTTTATGCTTAGAACCATTAAAACTCTCTTCTATCTTTCTGTGAAGAAAATAAAAAGTAATAGATCCCATCTCATATAAGTGTAGTGATTTTGCTGTTAATCTGAATTTTTGCCCCTGCTTGAATTCTAGTAGAATACTGGGCACAGTGGACCCTTTCCTGCTGAAAAACATTCTCTTTCCTCAGTTGCCTTTCATTTGTGTTAACTGTTCTCCTGTTTCCATGTCAAGAGAGTGGATAAATGGTAGCCTCCAGATTCTCTCTCTGCACGTTCCTTTGCATGTGTTGCTTTGTCATATTCCTTCCCAAAACTGAGGAGGTACCTTACAGTCTTCCTTCACAAGGGAGGACAACCTAACAGCCTTTGTCCAGGGGGCAAAGATCTTGACCTCAGGCGGCAAACCTTGGGAAAATATGCAGGCCCAAGAGGAGCAAAAGGATTAATAGTAAAAAATAAAAATAAAAAAAAAATACGTGGCACCGCTGTGATGCTGAAGAATCCCAATGCACCCTACAAACTTTCTACATATGTACAGCTTACTTCACTTAGCAGTGAAGTCTAGCCACCTTTGCACTCATACAGGGCAGCTGCATAACAAGGCAGAGGAACTCCACCAAACAGGTTAGATCAGCAAGTGACAGAACTGACTGTACTGGTGGCTGCATGGGCTGGGATGCAGCAGGAC
Organism: Buteo buteo; assembly: GCF_964188355.1. Lineage (NCBI taxonomy): Eukaryota > Metazoa > Chordata > Aves > Accipitriformes > Accipitridae > Buteo > Buteo buteo. The sequence continues at coordinate 30,922,048 of NC_134178.1, forward strand.
TGGAGGTATGAGCCCAAGCCTACCCAGAGCTCTTTCAGACACCCATTTGACTTCAATGGGCTTGGAGTCAGCCCTACTACAATGGGAGACCACAGAGGGTCTTTTCTAGCTAATGGTGGGATGAGTTTTATGCATTATGCCAAAGACCTTTTTTTTCCTGACCTGGATTAGAGCCTGTCCTGGGAACAATGGGATGGGCTGCAGCCCAGCAGAAAGAATTTGCTGAGCTGGCAGGGTCTGAGGTTTGCAGAGCAGAGCAGATGAGAGTGCATACCTGCACTTTTCTGGCATGAGGGTCAGTTTTGGGGACACACAGCTGTTAACCTGAAGGTTTTTGAATGCATTGCTGCACTGTCTCAGCCGAAAGATGCTGCTGTAGTCCTAAAATTAGAAATCCACAGGGATTTAAACATTTGCAAGCACATGCTTTTCTGCCTTTTGTAACAAAAAAAGATTTTGCTGAGGCTCTGGGAGTTCTCTACAGACCTGTTGGCGCAAAAGGTTTAAATCATATTTTGGAAGGCCTTGTTTTACTCGAGACTTTGGCATTTAATAGAGATGTAAACCACTGGATGGCTCCCATCTGTCAAATTAAAAACAAAGGATGTCAAAAGACTATTATGATATCAGACTTTTCAAACTTGAACAACCAGTTTTGTATTTAGAGGTTTAAATAGGCACATAGTTACCTAGAACCCAGGTTTAGGTACACAGGTGCCTTCAGGACTCTGTACCTGAGATTTGCTGAGTGCCTGTAAGTTTGGGAGCTCCAGGAACTGAGCACATGTCAGGATCATGCCATGAAGGCTTGTGTTTGGTTTCATGCTCTGGCTGCTGTAGCTGTTTCCTCCTTTCACAGAAGCCTTCCCATGCTTGCTTTGCTAAATTGAGTTGCAGATCCTTAAATCACAAGACTACAAGTAAAAAATACCACTTGAATTTATTCTTTCCAGTGCTCTGAAATAGGCTTGGGGCTGGATGACCCTCTTGGGAGCAAATAATCCATCTGTGGGCATCTGCTAAATCCTAGTAGAGAGCTACTGTTAACCTTGCCCACTGTCAATGTCACTTGAAGAGCAGAAATATTTTTGACATAAAGGAAAATATTTTTACCTAACTCAGATTTGCATTCGCAGTGAAACTGGGGACATTTTGACCCTTATTTTCTGAATAGAGAGGGGAAATAGTGCTTACTATTTTAGTCTGTTGATGCTAAGCACAGAATTCACTTTGTGAATTAAATAACTGCAATTCCATGCCAACAGTGAAGGGGGGATCTGCTCAGCATGCCATAGGTGGAAACAGAAAAAGAAATACTAGATACAGTTGTTGATCAGTCATCCCCCTTGCTGGCTGCAGAGACAGATCGTCCCCATGTTCCTAGAGAAATATGGAACACAAAGTTTCCAGTAAATACGTTCACAGTGGTGACATTTGGGTTTCACTGCCATGTTAGGTTTCAAAAGACATCAGTTATGTGTACAATGTAGCTATTACTGTAAGGAGTTAGCTGGCATGTGGAAACAGGGAAAATGTTCCTTTTTAAATGGACATACAGGGCAAATAAGGCACAGTTACCATGATGGTACCTTTCCAGTTGAGTATCTCAAGAGGAAATAATATTCAAATGGCCATTTTAGCACTTTGCTTAAAAATATCTTTTGATTTCTTTCTCTATCTCTCCTTTTCTCTTCAACCTTTTCCTTTTCATGTGCTCCCCATATCCTGCACCTTCATACAGTCAAATCATCTGACCTGGCCCGGCTACTGGCTTTACTTAGCCTGCTGAGGGGTCTCATATCAGTGGTGAGTTCAGCAGGTGCTGAAGGCCCTTCCACTTCATCGCTCACCACCTCCTCCACTGCTTTCTTCACCCCTGGCTCTCCCTGACGTCCCAGCTGCTCCTCTTCTTGTTCCTCCTCTGCTCTTACCTTCTCCTCTTCCGGTTCCTTCGCTTGTGCATACGATGGTAACCTCTCATCGAATGCCCTAGAGAGATCTTCCAATGGTCCCATACCAATCTTCTCCTCAAACTCATTGAAGGCTGCTGGAAGGGGACTGGGCTCAACCCCTACTTCTGCGAGAGGGAAATAGTGGGGCACTGGCTTCTCTTCTTCCAGCAACTTGTAGCCTTTGGTCTTTGGGATGGAGGGGACTGTGATGGCATGGAGGGGCTTCTCTGGGACTTCCCCCAGCGGTTCCTCCACTGGTCTTCTCAGAGCCCTCCGGATCCTTTTGAGGATCAAGTGACTGATCTCCACCAGGTTGAGGAAGAGGGACACGGAAGCCACCACCAGCATGAACATAATAAAGATGGTCTTCTCCGTGGGCCTGGAGACAAAACAGTCCACAAGATTGGGACAGGGCCACCGCCCACAGCGGTAAAGGGGGAGAATTCGGAAGCCGTAGAGGAAGTACTGACCTACTATGAATCCCACCTCAAAGAGGGTTTTGAAAATGATGTGGAAGATATAGGTTCTCAGGAGGGTGCCCTCCAGGCGAAACTTCTTGGTCCCGTCAGGGTTGTTGCCTTTGTTTTGATTTGGAGCCAGGGGCAGCTTCTCTTCATCCACCTCAGCTTGCTGACGCCTCTCAGCTTCCTCCCTCTCTCTTCTCTTCTCCTCCATGCGGACATGGTGCACGGCATGCCCAAAGTACATGAGTGAAGGTGTGGATACAAAAATGATCTGCAGGACCCAGAGCCGGATGTGGGAGATGGGGAAGGCCTCATCATAGCAGACATTCTCGCAACCAGGTTGCTGGGTGTTGCACACAAAGTCTGACTGTTCATCTCCCCACACTAGCTCGGCAGCTGTTCCCAGGATCAGGATGCGGAAAATGAAGAGCACTGTGAGCCAAACTCTCCCGATGACAGTGGATTGCTCGTTCACCTGCTCTAAAATGTTCCCCAAGAAACTCCAGTCACCCATTTCTTACTGTCTAAGGAAAGAAAAAAGAAAGAGAATGACCACAAATTATGCTAAATTTAAAAGATTTCAGGTTTTCCCACTGATATCTTTTGTTGCTTTCAACCAGTAAGTATTTCCCTAATATGCTTTGAGAACAGAAAAAAAGGTTGCTTGCTTGCTTATTTGCCTGATCACAATGATTTATTAGCAAGAGAAGGGCTGGGAAGCCAGAGCAAACTGCTTGCTAAATTCTTTCTTCCCTGGCTCTAAATGGATAATTACTTTGCAGCCGGGGAGGGGGGGGTATATTTAACTCCTTGTCCAGGTAAGTCTTCTGTGGTGCCTTGTAGGCTCAGTTGCATGAGCCTGCTTAAATTTTGTACACGTACAAACACTCGCCAGCAGTACAGTAGAACAGATTTATCAGCATGCAGCTGCAGTGGTTAGAAAAGAGAGTGAAGCTTTCAAGCACCCAAGCTCTTCTGCACACATGGGTCAAACAGATCTTGAATTGGCGCCCATCTTGCACCTATACAAACCTGAATTCTCTCTAAGGTTGCATATATTAATTCTACATTAGAAATCACTCTGTTGGGTAAGAATAGCAATTACAACACCATTATTATTTTAGTAATACTGTATAAGCTTAATAACTACCATATATACTAGTTTTGCTATGTAGCATGCATGATATACAGTATAATGATTTGGTGTTCTTTGGGCTATTCTTTGTATCCTCTTCTGAAGTCAGTTGCCACACTGACTTTGGAACCAGCCTGGAGAAAAACACAAAGGTCTATAACTGGGACCTAAAATACTGTTTTCTCTCTCTAAAATGTCAATGCTATCTCAGGCTAACACAGAACTGGAAGCCAGCTGCAGGAAAGCTAAGAAAGTAGTCCATTTTCAAGTAAAGTAAGTCAAACTTTACATCTGTCATTATTTTTGCATGATAAGAAATTAGTCCTAGGCCAGGACTTCATCCTGCATATCCTCAACTTCCTACTATATAATTTTAGGCAAGGGGAAAATCTATGAATGAGGGAAATAAAGAGCAAACTTGTTTGGGATGGGCTGATTTAACATGCCACAGCAGTCTGAAGTCTTTGAGGAATGCAGAATATTATAGTGATCCAGAAAGACCAACTTGTGCACCATGACAAGTGAAGCAGGGAATAGCGGGTCACAGGGATCTAGAAGATCGTGTCTTACATACTACCTCCATCTATAGTTTCCTAAATGCAGACATATGTAGACAAGTGCTGGGAAAAAGAATGTACAATCAACTGCATGGAAAACTGAGTATCTGAACTTCCCTCCTCCTTCAGATACCACTGGGATATATTTGTAAAGCCATACATTACAACACACCATTGCATACCAGGCAGTTTCAACTACTGTGTGTACTTATTCACACATAGAAAACCACACAAAATATTGAGATTTCTATGGCTCTGGGGAATTTCACAAATTTTCAACAACAAAAAAAAATCCTTCTGATGTCATTTTTCTAAACCAAGATGGACTAATTTTCCTTACCTTCAAACCTTGTAAAATTTTAACCCCAGACACCCATGTTAGAAAATCAAGAACAGAACACAGTCCTTCAGCTCGCACAAACACCTTGCATGCATAAGCGGTAAACATAATTTAATTGCTACTTTCTCAGTCATTAAAGTTGTGTAAAAGAGTGTGTTAATGTCAGCACTTACATTAACAAATCTAGCAGAAGATTATGCTGTTTACATACATTAGCTAAACTGATTTAAACATTCTCTTTCTGCAAATTCACAGAGCAAAGTACACCCAACAGTTACCAGTCATGTGCAACTCTGTAAAAAACACGACTACACACAGTATAAACTTCATTGTCCCCCAGGCACCGCGGTTAACTCCATCCCTTTCTTTCTTTGTGAGTTACGCTGATATCCACAGCTACCATTTGAACATTTCCACTGCAGCACGCAAGAGTGGCATTCAAGATGTGATAAACCTTATCATACGGAAAACTCACTGTACAAGAGAAGGAAAAATGTTTCCTGTCTAACTCCATCAAATGTCTCGCTTCAGCTTGCTACATTTGGCTAAACTCTTCCTGAGATCACTTCTGAACTAGTCACATATTTCAAAACTCTGCCATGACCATCCTATTTTCTCCATGTGAAGTGGTTTGAGATTGCTCAATCAGTTCAACTGCAAGGAACAGTTTTGGGTGGACTGAAGATAAGTGGTACAACCAGTTCAAATGTTTAGGATTCCACCTGTAAGCAGTCACCCCTCAAGTCTCAAGAAAGGTGCAAGCGATGAATTTAGGCAGTCACTTTTTCCCTTAAATTGCCTGTCATAAAGAAAGAGCAGGAGACTGCCTAAGCCCACCCAGAGTCAACAGACTCGTGTTCTTAACTCACTTGTTGCAAACCCCCACCCCGCACTTCCAGACGTTGCAACCTGAGCACACTACCAGCAAAAAAGACTGTATAGGTTAAGGACGTTGAGCAAGCAACTTGCCGCTGTGAAAGGCTCCACCGAAGAAATGTGTCCCCCTCCTCTCTTGGCACTCTGCAGGGAAGAGTGAACTTTTGTCTCTCTTCTTCCCTACCCTAAAAGTCCCAATCTTGTCGCACGACTGAGCAGATATGACTGAATTGGCTCTGATGGTGGGTTTTAGTTGCCCTGCAATATTTAAGCTCTGAGCCAGACGGCTTTATGAAGTGAGTGACAGTTAGTGACATGGGGAACAATAGGGAGAAAAAAATAGAGAAAGAGAGGCAGAGACACAGAGAGGAGAATCCACTGAACATGAAAAGCAGAGGGGGGAGAGGAACAGGCGACAGGCAGTGAAAAACCTAATACATGCATAAATGGGAGTTTGCACAGTTAAGCAGGGACTAAAGCATCTCTGCAATTCTGCTATGGTTCAGCACAGCTCTGTGTGTGTCCCCACTTGCTAGTCTTTAGGTGTTGTTGTGTGACAGGTGACAAGGGAGTGCCAACATCTCTGATAGCAGCAGAATTAATTGAATTAATTTGTTACCCTACACCCAGCTCTGACAGCCAAGTCGCATTGCTGATTTCCAGCACAGGCGTCACTGAGGCACAGGGTCTGTATTTGGCATCATCAGATAATTTGGACTGCTCTTTAACAACATCTTTTACCTGGAAAAAGAGCAGTATGGGAAAATGAGATCATCAGTCAATATTAATCAAGGCTGAGAAATACCAATTTTACAGCCTCGCCTTTCAGTTTCTTAGTTCTGCTTAGTTTTTCTTCCAAATGCATCTTGCACATGCACATGCATCAAAAATGTCTAAACCAAACTGTTTTGTTAAGGAGCGTAGCTGAATTCCAGAAGCCCAGCAAACAGGAATGTTACCCCAGGCGCACTCACCTACCCCCAGCCATCTGCAAAAATGCTGGAGAGCCCACAGAAGAGAAAAATCACAGGCTCAGTAATGCATCCACAAGTACAACTAACTGCCCTGTGAGTTTTGATTATAAGCCAAAGGATATAACTTTATTCTGAGTTGTTATTTTTGTAGTCTTTCCGTATGAATTGCTCAGAATGTGCTCTTGGTGCTCAGCTCTGAAGAAAAAGAGGATTACTGGAAGCAAGATCTGCTAAGCAATGATACAGACACCAGGCTCATAAAGTGATGAAGCAGCAAGTAGCTCTCCTCTCTCTTTATGCATACTCAACACTGAATTTAATTCCCCAGAATGGCATCAAGAGATACTCCGTCTCTAGAAATGCTGTCGTTTGAATGAGATGATATAATAAGAGGGCCACAAAATTTTGTATCTTCAAAAGATGCCTCTTTTCGGTGTTTCTGGGCATTTGTGCCCATGTAAGTTCAGAGCCTCATTTCAGCAGTTGTCTTCCCAAACAGCTTTTAAGCTGAGTTGCATAGCCCCAAAGGACAAAGCACAACTGGAGAGAGAGATGATGTTTTTCAAACTGGATTTCAGAAGAGCTAAAGGATAAGTGAGAGTTGGAAAAGAATCATATTTTTCAAGAGTGATCAGTTTGGAGACACAAAAGAAAAACATTCTCTATGCATGCAGTTGGAATGAAGGTCATATTCTGAACACCTTAATATATCACTCTCTTAATAGAGAAGTAGTAGAGGTCTATACATGACATTTTTCAGCCTGTGCTACATAGTCTTCCTGGAGAGAGGACACGCAGAGGAGAGGACACAAGTTCCAAGAATGTGAAGTGAGTAAGACAAGGCACAATTTGATCAACAAGAGGAATAAGGACAGTAGGGAAGAGTAAGGAATACTTTTGTTGCTTTGTTTTGCTATATGCTACTGAGATAAACTAGGATTAATACATGAGTGAGTAGTCATCACTGCCATCCTCATCCTTTCTCTAGGAAACAGTAAGAGAGGGAGAACTAAATGATACCACCAGCAGCTAACACCTTTAAAGAGTGCCTGCAAGCTGGTGCATCACAGAAGCCAGATAGTTCAGATGTTAAACTGCCCATCCCTTTTCAGACTGAAACTGTCTTTTTGGAAAACTCAGCTCTGGCTGAATGTGCATATCCTTTTCTGGGCCTTATCTCTCTAATATAATGAGCCAAAACCCAAATCTGGTATGTAACTACATGGCTGTAGTCCATCTCTAAATTACATCCAGCTACTGTCAGAGACATTTCCCATTAACCTTCTATCTGCCATTTGCAAACACTATCCAAATATCAAACACTGTCTGGCAAGTTGCAGAACAGCTTGCAAGATGCAGCTGATGCAGAAATTATATTCAAGCCACTGATCATTTGGTATATGTTACCTTCATCTGAATGATCAGGGTGACTTTCTTTGCTATCACTAGGGTGCCGAGCCTTTAACATGGGGCACACTGACTTTGCTGGACATTTTGGGTTTGGGGAAAACCACACAGTCCCTTCAACTGGATGCCTTTTTAAAAGGCACCACTGAGCTCTGGGACAGATTCTCCAGCTCACTAGGGCCTTCTCTCCCTGAAGAAAATGGCTGCAGAAAATGGCCTAAATGAAGTTGAAGATGGCCAGTGAGGAATTCCTCTTATACTGGGCTACCCAGGGAAGTGGTTGTTTGAGATGGGGATGAAGAGGAGAGGGCAGAGCACAAGAAGAGCAAGAAGGGGACTTGATTCTCTCAGGCATCAGAGTAATGCTGGAAGTCAGGGCTGCCTTTGTAATATAAAAGCAATGGCTGTGAAAGAAAGGAGTAGAGACCATAAAACCAAAGCTCTAGAAGACTGGACCTCACACACAGCATGCTTCGTTCGCCGAGTCTGCAAAAGAACTGCAACACTGACAGTGCCAGACTGGTAATGGTGAACACTTCCAACCTGTGTACCTGGCCCAGCATTTATGCTCTCATTAGGCAACCTGTAGAAGTGCTGAGTACATCCATCTCCAAAAACCAGTGCTAGAAATAGTAGCAGCTAATGAGAGTAACACTGTTACTCAGAATGACTTTTTCTTGCCTTCAGGACTTTTCTTGCCTTCAAAGAAACATAGACATTTCCTGCACTTTTAAAATGTTATTTTCTTTGGAAAGAAGTTTGCTTCATTGCTGACTTCTCATCCTCTAGCTGCTTTGAGGCTGGTGACTGAGCTCCTGTCTCTGGCACCACTGAAACTGTGAAGTCTCCACTGCAACTCAGCCTTTTGCTCAAAGACTACAAGGTCACTTGGGGAATGTGGGATTTTTCATTCCAGATGGATTTCCAACACAGACATGATGTCAGGACAAGGCAGGGCCATGCTATTGAACAGCTCTGTTCATGCATGATAGCAGATTGTGCAATTATATAGTGCACAACCCTGGATAACGATACCTCTCCCTCAAACAAAGTTATCTTCTCCTGATCTGCTTAGCTAGAAAGTGGCACATGCTTCCTGTTCTTCTGCTGAGCACACAAACCTTTTGCTCATGGCTGAAGCTGAACACTAAATATATTCAACCTGCATACAAGAAGGTGGGAGCTTTACCCAACACTCTTGTTTGCTAGACGCTACCCAACTTAGCAGACACATGCTTTCTAATAACATGTGTCTGTCCATCCTAGAGCCAAAGCGATCTATTGGTCTGACCACTAGGACCAGTGTCCCAGATTTCATCTTCTCTCTGCCATCTACTGGTCTCAGAAATCATTTAAATGTAGCTAGCCCTGGGCAAAATCTTTAGGCAGAACTTGCTATGTCCCTACAAGACTGGTGAATGCCACTGTCCACATTTCAAGGGCACAGCTCTGAGATTTTTCCAGGACTCTCTTCAGAGCCCTGCAGGCACTGGGGGATATAAATTGTTGGGGAATATATTTTGCAGGGAAACTGCAAACAAACCATAAAGAAAAGAGAGGAAGGAACATATAAAGCATCAAGAAGGAGGGAAATTGGAGAAGTATGTAAGTAACAGGAAGGTTTGGGCAAGAACAGAGGAGAAAAGGTGAAGGCAGGGTTGGATTGTGCTGAGCCCCAAGTGGAGGATAAATACTTATGGGAAACATGTTTTTAATTTAAGGGATAGAACAAAACTAGACAATGAATAAAGATAAGCAGGGCAAAAGTGGAATGTCTTTCAATATCTATTTAACTTAAACGCAGTTCTTCTCTGACAATTACTGTTAGAAGAGGATCTGGGGAATTACAGGCCAGTCAGCCTAACTGTGATACCTAGAAAGATACTGGAACCAATTATGAAACAATCAATTTATAAGTAGCTGAAAGACAATAAGGTGATAAGAAACAACCAGCAGGGAATTTTGAAGAACAAATCCTGCCAAACGAGGCTAATTTCCCTCTTTGACTAACAGGCCTGGTAGATGAGGAGGAAATGGTAGTTGTAAAATACCTTGACTTTAGTGAGCATTTAGAAAATGTCTGGATTGCAGGCTCCCGGAGCAGCAAACAAAGTCACCGTGCAGAGGCTACACAGGTTGAAGTGCCATAATCAAAGGGCTTCACTTTTCCAGCTGGGAGGATCATATCCCTGAAGTTCTGCCTCCAAGGCTGTTCAGTATTTCCTTGTGTGTTTTGGTCAACAGACTAGAGGAGAAAACCAAAAGGATGACAGCTAGGGTAGAGGGGGCAGCAGTCCTTCCTGAAAGTAGGGGGGCTGGGATGATCAGAATTTGAGAGGAATGTGAGACACTGGAAAGCAGGGCTGCCCTCTGCAGAGGTGACTGTACCAAGATACAATTCGGGAAAGGTGACTGCACAGACACCAAATACGCTGATCCAAACTAGATCGTAACCATTTCAGCAGCAGTGCAGCAAAGAAAGAGCTGGGGTGGGACTGACTATGAGTCTGTTAAGTGAGATTCCCACAGATAAAGACAAATTTCATTCTGAGATTCTTTAAGGGGAGTTTTGTGTATAAGGCAAAGAAAGCAATTATTATGTGCATTTACTCGATACTGCTGAGCTCTCAGCAGGAACAGTGTGTCCGGTTCCAGGCACTACATTTTACAGGAGATGTACATAATTTGGAGAGAGTCCAAAAAAGAACAACAAAATGATAAGACATGCAAAAAAACCATGACATATAAGGAATGGATAAAATAACTGAGTTTGTTTTCTCTAGGAAAAGAACAACAGGAGGGGAGGCATGATAACAGTCTTCCAGCACATAAACATTTGTTATAATGGGTGGAGAGACTAAGCAGTTGTCCTCTACATTCACCAGAAGTTAAAGAAGAAATAATCAGCTTAATTTGCAATAAAAATGATATAGCTAAACATTAGAAAAACACTTTGCAATGGTAAGAATAGCAAAGCACTACACCACACTGCTTGGGGAGGCTCACAGGAGGTTTTTATGAAGAGGTAAACAACCATCTGTTAAGGATGATCTTACCTCATAAGCAGGAAAACACTCTGGGGGGAGAGGGAAGCTTTCTGAGGTCTTTGGCTGTACAGTTTTATGTAGGGCCACAGACCTAGAGAAATCTCAGAGAAGTATTTTCAGTTTGTTTTTGGGTTTTTTTTAAAGTATCTTGCTACCAATGCTGACAACTCAGCCTGGACATCCCAGGTTGTCTACACCACTTGGTGCAATGCTGAACTGGGGAGATACCAGCTCAGGTTTGGGAGCAGGTTGGCTGTGTCAGCAAAGCATTCCACTTGAATTAATTATCTCCTCTGGAGTGGAGCTAATTAGCTGGGGCAACGTGAAGAACAGTGGTTCTATGCTGCTTCCCATGCTGGTGCTAGGTCACCCCAGGCTACCAGAGGTATCTCCACACTGCCCTGCAAGGAGGGCTGTCCTCAGGGAAGCTTCAGGAGAGTCACTGCTTTGTTCTTTAACTTCACCGACGGCTCTGAATGTGGTGCGGATTTAGAGGTGTTTGCTCACCGTAACCGCATTTCAACCAATTTGTTCTTTTACTGTAGTAACTGTAAGATTAAATGCCATAGCTTATTTAGAGTGTTTCATCTGGACATTGAGGCTAAACATGAAAAAGGGTGCGAGCAACCCATGGCACTTCCAGTAAGAACCTCTGTTCTCGCTCAGTTCAGCTCTGACCTTTTCCAGAGGTGCTGATTTTATCTGAGGGCAGGAGGAATAAAACCCACCCACCTTGTCCCAGTACAATTGCCGGAGTACATCAGCAAGGCAGAAACAAGGAGCAGCCTCTGCAAGCGGTCCCTCGGGCTCCTGCAGCCTAAACCACTAGCGGGCGGTGTTCTCTCATTCATGCACCGTACAGCACCGGGGAGACCGAGGGATGCTATGAACGAGAAAAGAGAAGGTACAGTGTGTCTGGTATTACCTTTCTCTTCCCTCATCCTTCCTTTCTTAAACTTCTTCTGCAGATACAAAACCAAGGCAAAGCAAACACAGGCAAGTTGCGGTGATGCAGTAATACTTATCGTGAATACGATTTTTTTTATAGTGCTTTTACAATGGTTAAATAGATGGAGTTAAACTGACGTGAAGATCACTTTTATGTCACTGATTTTACTTATAGAATCAGTGTAAACTTTGTTGACAAAGCACTCTTTTTGCTAATATAATCTGTATTTTCAGTTGACTCTGCATCCCTTTTCCAGCAAATATTTCTCATGTATACCAGCTGACCTGCATGATTCTCCTTTTAATAACAGCATGGTTAATAATAAAAACTGCACTAAACTTACAAAGAATGTGTAAAGCAAAGGAGATGAACTCTCACATGTCAAAGGTAGGTGCTATGGTACCGCAGCAGCAGCACAAACAGGGCTAGGAAAAGAATACTGTTTTATGTTTGTTTTATCAAGACTTTTTATGCAATCTCTTAACATCCTTAGGCACAAGGAGCTGGAGAGAACAAAGCTTCTGAAAGACCCAAACAAGTGGGTATGTCTGGAAATGTCCTGTGTTACCTCACTGTGCATCAGGACTGTTGCCTTCCAGTTTCTGATGTGGGCTCATTCCCCACTCCTTTCTCCTTTCTTCTGGGCTCTTCTAACACCACCAAGGCCTGCCTTGCTGAGTGGTAGGCTCAGGGCTCTCAGGAGCATTGTCACCACCCACTCTCCACCTTTATCTCCCTGCCTTCATTTCCACACCGCAGAATGATGCGGTGGAGGTGTGCTGTGCACACAAGATGTGGAGGCGGCCTGGGAGAGCTCATAAGCAGGACGGGGGAGCGATGGGCATGGCAAAACAGGCCATTATCTGTTCTTCCAGTCCCGGGAGATGTGCATACCTGCCGTGCACTTTGGCTGACCTCAGCTTCCCATTTCCCACAGCAGAGCATGTTCCCAGCCTCTCTGGGGAGGACATCCGTGGGGACGGTTCCTGTTTCCCTGCCCTTTCAGTCATTTGCCTTCCTGAGCCTGATATGATTGTTTCTTTGGGCACAGTGTAAAAGATGCCAGCAAGGAACGGAAGCCTCTCATGCCTCAGAGATTTATTAAGAAGAAAAGGAGGTTATTGAACTTGGAAGCAGTTGAGCCAGTCATTCTCTTTTCCTGATCAAGGAGATAACCCGTCCATAGATAAATCATCCATCCAAAGATCTTCAGCATTCCCTAAGACAACCTGGCCTCAAACTAGTAAACAGCCGGGTGGAAGGAGGCAGGGATTATCTATGTACAGACCTGCCAGAAAACATAGGTGGTAGGACTGAAGGGCTTCCAGTTTGGAGAGACCTGTTGGGGTTTTTTCTTCATTATTTCCAGCAAATTTCAATCCCTTGAAGTCCTGTTACTGCTCAGTTAATATGATATTCTTAACAGCAATATGGTTTAAAGCATTATCAGGATCCTTGTAAGAGAAGCATTAAGACTCTTTGGGGGTCCCCTATCCTGTGTCCTGGCAAAACTTCCAGCAGATACTTCTGTGGCAAGTCCCACCTTGGCATAGCAACTGTTGATTACTCTTCCACATGTCCTGCCCTACGAGGCCCCATTCTTTTCTGACTGATAAACACCATCATAATGAATGCAGCTATTACTACAGATAGTTCCTCCGCAAAATACAGGCATGTATTTTAATGGCCTGTGTCTCTCCAGTCCGTGAAGCTCTGAAGTGAGGACATGAACTCTAATATTTCTGTTGGCCACCCTGCCCGGGCCCAGGGTGCAGCAGGTTTGGTGGGTTTCTAATCCCTCTGCTGCATATCAGCTCCACTGACCAGTGCTGGGTGTATTCAGCTGCAGCCCTTGCTCTTCCTTTCAGAAACATGCCCTCCTTTACAGAAGCATGATACAGAAGCTAAGTCCATTCCAATACATCCTCTTTAGCTGTATACAGTCGTGGCATCCCTTTCCATTTTATATTCATCAAGGCTTTGTCTGCCCAGGAGACTACAGCTGTAACACATTGAAAAAGATGCTGGGATGGTTTGTACAACTGAATGTTAAAATCAATGGCTGTAGCCCTAAGAAAGACTGAGTGGGCAGAAGTGGGGTAAAAAGAAAAGGTTTTACCTGCTCGCTTGTTTGTGATTTTGAATCGTAATTTCCTAGTTAACAATATTCAATATTTGTGACTCAATGTTCTAGTAAATGGATTGATGATTTAGTTCTGCAACAGATAACCAAGCAACACTGGAATATGGGAGCACTGGTTATTCAAGCACTAATCAAAGAAAAAACAAACATAAGTTATTGCTTAGTTTAACACATGCTGATATTGCTGAATCAAAAACAGCCTTGGGGATTTTTAAATGTTCTAAACAGCTTCCTCATTTTGCAAATCTTAAATCCAAAATGAACAAAACCTGTATTTCACCTTATCCAGATGGGTAAAGTGATGGTAGAAATGAGAGGGTGGTAGCAGGTTTACTGATCCCCAGTTAACTGCACTGTTATATGAAAGCAGACCGAGGTCCAGAGTGGTAATGCAAAGCTTTGAAAGACATGATGCTTTAAAAAGTCCTGTTTCCCAGCCCTGAGTATAATTCTGGGCTAAATCAACACAAAGGAAGGATTTACATAAGAAAATATAAATAATCATTGGGAACTGCTTAAAAATTTTTTACTAGGCACCAAAAATACACAAGTCCCCAGTAAAGAAAGAATAGTGTAATTGAAAAAACACAACCAGATTTAAAATGGAAATGCGGGTGGCTTTAAGTAAGTAAAACACATATAACAGTAAGAGAGGAGAAGCTGAATATAAATTAGAAGATAGGACTTATAAAAAAGTGATGATGGAAGTGAAAGAGAAAAAAAGACTGACAAAGCTATTTTTTAAAAAAGTAAATTAAGAACAAAATGAGTCCTAATCATGGTATTGATCTGTTATCAGATGGAAATGTTAGATTATTCAATAATAATGCAGACAAGAAAAATTAAATCAATAAATACTTCTATCCTACTGCTGGGAAAAAAGAAAGTAGATGATGAAGACATTGTTGATGACATGTCTATTATCATCATATCCCAGAGGAATTAAATATCACCTAGTAAAATCAGGCATTTTAAATCAGCAGGACTGGATACCTTGCACGGAAACTTACTTTTTTTTTTTTTTTTTTTTTAATAAGCTGCATAGGATGTCTCTGCACTATTTATGTTGATTTTCTGTACTTCTTGGTGCAATGGGTAAGTCCTGGAGAAGAAGAAAACCCATATTCTGGCATTTTGTAAAGACTATGTAGAAGGGCATATCCCATAACTGTAACTACTCACAGGTAACTACAGCCTGTGGTAGGATCTCAGTCCTGAACTAAATAATGAAGTGGCTAACACAGAACAAAGGGAATAAAAGGAGGGAAATATAACTAGGGGCAATCAACATTGTTTTATAGAAAATTCACCCCACTGAACTGTGTTAATACTTTTCTCTGAGGAAATTGCACATACCACATACCATTGTTAAATATAACAAAGCTGGTACAACATACTTAAGATCCTGGAAGGCAGTTTCTCTTCTATCGCATGGCAATTTGAGTAAAGAACTTGCTTGACAGAAAAATAAGATAGCAGTCGTTAAACAGACTATAAATGACCTATCAGACTGGTCCCAAAATACAATTGAGAACTAGAAGTGATTGTTTTGTTTATAGCGTGTTTGTACCAAGATCCTGGAGGGGTTTTGGCCTCATGATATTTTTAGTCAATAACCTGGAAGTAAACAGCAAACATTTTGCAAATGTCAGTAAGTCCAGGAGAGGGACAAATCATGAAAAAGGGGACTGCTGATCTGGAGCACCCCTGATGGCACAGTGAGCTAGGCAAACACAGAAAGGGTTTGCTTTAGCACAAGGAAGGTCACGTCTTGCACATCCACAAGGAGATCAGCTGTAGCTCTGCTATGGAGAACTTCATCCCAGGAAGCAGTGACTCTGCGGAATACTCTTGAGCTCAGGGTAGCTGAACTGCATACAAGCTCGCAGTGCAACTTGGTGCTTGATAGGGCTACGTGATCCTTGGATGTACACATAGAGGCAAGGCGTGTACATATATCACCTCAGTCCTGCCTGGTTTATTATGCAGTTTTCGTGACAGTCCTCTGCTGTCATAATCTCCCCATTATGTGTTCTCCATAACCCCTAATTCAGCAAATTAGAAAAAGAGTACTTATTTTCTGGTTCAAAAGTCAGCTTGCTTTAATGACTACCTGCCGGCCTGAATGAAGAAGGTAACCCCCAGGACTGTCTTCTCACCTTGTACTGATCATATGAGATCTTAAATCTATACACAGGCTGCTAATATGTAATTTTAAGGGCTTAAATCTGCTCATCTCTAGTCCAGCTCCTAAAAATAGTTTATGATCTGTAGCCCAGAAAGCAGTGTCATGAGTGTGCATGTACAGCATCATCCTGAGGATTCTTGCTCATGCATTTCAAAAGCTAGTCCCATCTATAAGCAATGTCTCATCTCTCAGTCCTGGAAAGATAGCACCTATCTTTGCTATCCATATAAGGGAAGCAGTTTGAAGGACACAGGCAAGACCATGTGAGAAGCAAATGTGAAGCAAGAAGACTAGAATTACTGCAAAGCAGAATGAGAATAGCAAAGAACACTCAGCAGAAAACAAAGCAATAAAGACACTGCCAATCCACATGTGCCAAAGGACAGCTCACAGACAACTTGAACGTAGAGCCTGCCTCCTTCAAGCTTAATACAGATGGTGCCCCACAAAGCACCTAAGTGCATTTGTATCAAAGGGTATCACGCATCAGCACTTGAGCTGCCTATAGCAGACTCATATCTGTCCATCATGAAGGTGCCAGCAACCTCCTGTTTGTTACTGTACTGTTTCAAGTCTATTTATTGGAGTACAAATGCCAATCCTGGCAAGCTGTCAGTGAACCTACAAAGACTTATGAACAACCAGGCACCAATCATGTACCCAGAACAGACCCCCAAAAATACAGAGACTCCTGCAAATTTTCTTGGATGCTATTTGCTGTATACATTGTCATACCTGTCGAAAGCCATATAACTGTCCTAAGAGTAGATTTTAATTCAGCTGGAAATTGACATTTGCATTAACAGGTCTCCCTGATGCCAAAGACTTTAATCACTCATGAATCTCAGGTGTCAAAGGTTGAAACCACTTCATTTCCTGCAAACTAGTCCAGTGCTGTTACACTCTTTGAATGTATTGCCTATCCTGCCAAAGCATGGAAAACCTGGAACTGTCCTAGAAACCATCTGTCCTGGGAAAAGTAAAGGCTGCCAAGGAATTAAGGAAAGGGTATTGATTTCTTCTTTTCAAGAAAGGATGCCTGGGCTTGCCTGGGCAAAAAGGCAAGCAAGGGGCAATAAAAGTCTTATTCATGGAACAATACAACAAAATAAATAATGTAGACTTTCTGCTAGTGCAGGGAAGAGGGCAGGCTCAGGCTGGGACTTCTAGCAGCAGCATTTAATCTAGCTTGTGTCCCTTAGAGAAAAGATAAAACTTCCGTAGACTGCCATGGAGGGAGATCTGTGAAAATGCTAAGTGCTTCTGATGATCCAGGCCCGACTCTCCCTTTTAGGCAAGATATTTAAAGGTGACTGTACATAGACCACACATGCCTGACCCATGGAAACCACTGCCACAGACTGGTTCTGAGCCCCGAAGGACTACGTTTGTCCAAGGACTGCATTTATCCAAGAGTACTCATGGTTTCAGCAGCTATGTATTTGTTACAGAAAGGGGAATGGGCTTCTTGGGAAGGATTTCTATCCGAGCAGTAAAGTCTTCATTCAGCTGGGACTTTTTGAGTCATTAACTCAGCTGTTTTGCACAGCAATAAACCCTAGATAAGGAAACAGCCAAGAGCAGCACAGATTGCCAGAGAGGGGTGGGGTAGAGGAGAGGTCCTGATTCAGTTCCTGACAAAACCCTTCACTTTTACTCCCCACAACTACATACCCACTTCAGTAGCACAGCTCATCCGTGAGCAGAGGCAGTCCTGGTACCACTGGAAACAAACCCAGGGAATAGGGTCATGGCATGTTTCTGGCAAAAGCCATCAAAGCCAAAAGCTATAAGAACTGGGGAAAGTCTCCTGGGGCCTGACTGTGCAGGCACAGCCGTCCTGGCCATGTGCTGGCTTGCAGTGATAACATTGTGTGCTGAGGTTGGCACACAATCCAGGTGCAATCACAAGAGGAAAAGCTTCCCACCCGGCGCAGCCTCAGTGGTCACATCCACAGCTCCTCGCCCGCTTACCGCCCCTTGCCACATTCCACCCAGCTAGCCCTCCTGCGCCGCAGGGGACACACTGCCCTGCCTGGCTTTCTTCCACTGTGTTGGGATAGGGTTGGCTCATAAGCGGCCATTGTGTTTCCCAGAAAGTACTGTTACAGCAAGTATCTACTCACACCAGCTGTGCGCAAAGGCTCAGAGCCCCTGCTGGCCCCTATTAATATTGCCCCAACCTCCACCTGCATCAGTGTTCATCTTTCTAGTGCTGTTCTCTGAAGTTTCTAATGGTACGTTGCACCACTGACTGTTCCACATGCACGCTTTTGGCCTCTGCCAAAGTTTAAGTCTGTGGGGAATAAGTTAAGAAATGAAGCAAAACCCTGGCATCATGGGAATATAGTTTTTCCACAAAAAAATTAAAATGCCCATTGAGGAAGGAGAGGGAAAGAACTCATTCTTGTTTGCCTCAGAAATATAGGAGAATAACTGTTCAAGGTTTAAATTTTGAAATATATTCAAAGCCATAGATGATGGTATGCAAAGGAACGCCTTGGCTTGGCCAGAGGAGAATTAAAGCAACACTGATAAATGACGATTAATACCTCTTATCACTGAGCACCTCAGTGGACACTAATGAAGCCTTATTTGCTTTAGGATATCACTGCAGCATAATCCAATAAAAAAGTGAAGCAAACACTCTGAGTTCAGGTGAGAGGTCTGCATCTAGCTCATGCCCTTTTCTCCCAGTGAAGACGGTGCCTGGTTGCTCCTGCTGAGGACTCTGGCTTCTCCCACCTTGTACAGCCAGACCCATGGGTGCCACCATGGACAGTGGAACAGTGCTCTGGGATGAAGGGCTGGTGACAGGGTGGAGGTGGTGGCAGCTCCTCTTTGAAATGTTAGTGCCCACCTCCACCACCCTTCGTGGTCTTTCAGTGGTGGAGGTGGCTGCCGATGTCATGGAGTGGAAACAGAGTAGATGGTTACATAGGAAACAGGAATGAAGGGGGAGCAATGCTGCTTACTGGAGCAATAGCATGCATCTGAAACTTAAAGAGGAAGAGTGATGTGGTTTGGCTGCTTGCAGGTTGTTTGCACAGGTCAGGGTGAAAAGGAGTAATGCCTTGGGTTGAGAGGAGATGCCTTCTGTTCTTGCCTTGAGGTCCCAACTCTCAACCCCATAGCTGCCAACAGTAAGCCAACCTCCGACTGTAATTCCAGAAAGATCATCTAGACCCACACCTTCAAAAACTTGGGTCAGAAGACTTAGTAGAAATCCTTTCCATCTCAGCAAGGGTCTACTTTCTGACAAGAATCCAGCCACAGTTTAAAAGCCTCCTTGTGGACGATACTTCACAACCCTCAGTGAGTTAATTTTTCTAATGGTTAATTACAGACAATGTTAAAAAAATAGTGCTTTTTCTCATATGACTTCCCCCTGCCCCAGTTTCAAATTCTGGGTTTTGGATCTCATTACACTTCAGTCTGCTAAGTTTGTTCCCCATGTAAGTACATATAGACACTGAAAAAAGTTAGCCTTCAGCTTTCTGTTTTTCCTTTAACTTCTTTCACTGGAAGGCATACTTCCAATTCTTTTACACCCTCAGGCATTGTCCCTGAAACCTCTCCCATCCAGGAACCACCAACAAAAGCGCTAAATAGAGTACATGGGAAGTGACCGTGTTAGTGCTAAATGACACATGCTCAGCCTCTCCTAGAGCTATTAATCTTGAAGTTATTTACCGAAAGCTGCATGAGTTCCCCCAGCTACAGCATCATCCTGGAATTTTGTTGTCAGCCAGTGAGCTGCACCAGCCCCCACTTCTTCCCTGTCACTGCTTCCCGAGACAAACTTGGCAGCTGATAAGCATAGCCTGTATTCCTTATTCTTTGACATGTGACTTACAGCAGCTAATGTTATGCTTGGCCCCATCTTTCTGAGTGATCCAGACTATTGCAGTAATGTATTTTTCTTTTTGCTAGCTTACTGATTTTTGAGTCATTCCTACTGACCAATTACTATTTTGCTGGCTTTCAGATCATTGATAGTAGAGTTCAATAGTATACAGCCACAAATGACTAACTTTACAATGCTTATTCCCCCTTACAATTATACACCTCCATCCATTTGGAGGACCAGCAAGTTTCCTGTGAAGTTCTAATGTCTGCATTGCAACAAACAGCAACAACAAAACTTTTTAAAAGCACTATACCAGCACTATCTATTCCTGGCTCAGTCTACCTTGTGTAATTTGATTTGAAGTGCTTTAAGGTAAAGTTACCATTTGATATGTGTTTCAGTAGGGCCTACCACAAGTGGGCCCCAATTAAGAAACAGTAGTCTTCCTCTCTGGCTGGGACAAAAGCAAGCTTACGCACATGCTTAACTTCATGCTGTGTCAGAGGAGCTAGTCTCAATGCACACTAAAATACAGGCTTTCTGTTTTTGCAGGACTGGGCACCAAGAAGATGCATAGCGTGCAACAGGGAAGGTGAAACAGAAAGTTAGATAGCCAAAGCTTTTCTTTATACTGTTGTAAATACAAACCTTTTCTCACATCTTCTTTTCAGTTGTTAAATACAAAAATATGGGATTGCATTCCCATGTCTGGTTGCCTCAGTGGCGACACAAATTACACAAGTTGCAAATAAGCAAATGTATGGATTCCCTGACTTCCAAGGGATTTTTGAAGATTAACTACTTAACCCCTAATTATACTAACACTGGCTGGCTAATGAATGAGGTGAGGCAACACCGTTGGCTGCTAAGATTCATGATGAAAAAAGGTGGGTTATTCCATCCCAGGGTGGAGAAGGGCTCATGGGTCTGGCATCTTACTGTGCACATTTCCCATCTGGGACAGAGCCCCAGTACCCTGTATCTACAGGAAAGTCTGATCTTTCCCATTTTATTGTAGGATCACTGTACGAGAAGGTATGAAATCCAATGGCTTTGGTCAGTGTAAACAAAGGGTCCAAGTGACACAGATCCTTCCTGGAGAGGCACTTTCCCCCACTGTCATACCTGACTAATGTGAGAACAACCAACGTCCTAGAAGATTTCACTTTAGTTATGAGGGACGCTTTGGTTTCTTCCATCATCCAAGCGGTTTGTGCATCCATGTCAGACCACACACCAGAGAGGAAGCTAGCACACTCCAGGCTGCTCAGGTTTGGTGTTTCTGACTGGGAGCAGAGGTGTGGTTATAGGGTGAAACAGTAGTCATTGCTGTCAGGAAACACCAATGCTTGCAACATGCTACTGGATATTAAATTTCTAGTAACCGTCACTTTAGTCTCTTGACTAGGACCAGGAAATACAGAGCAGTGTCGTACAAGCACTTCCAAGCATCAACACCCTGCATACTCTGCACCCCAAGGTATAGCTGTGGCCTATGGTCACAGACCCATGAAGATTTTTAATGCAAAGAGCCTACATGCCAAGAACAGCTTCAGAGACCCAAGCTGTGGTACCATTGCATTCAAGCTAGCAAGAACGGTGAGGATAAACAGGGCATCCACAACTACTGCATATGGCACTTGCCCTGTGTTCCGCAAAGTAAAATAGCAAATACATTCCTTTGGTCATACCTTCCTTCACATTACTTTTGGGAATACAGATGATCCAGACCTGCTAGAGCCACATCCCCCCCCAGATGAATTCAGGATCATTATCTAGGGCATAAATTCTGTTCTCATTGAATTTGGAGAGAGCAGCAGGACTTGGGGACCCATCATTTGTGTACTTGCCTCCACAGAGGCCCTTAGACTAGCTAGCCAAAAAAAATGCAGTATTTATGGAGTGTATTCAATAGTTGGGACACTTCTCCATTGTACAAAACACTGCCAATACTTCCCCCCCCCCCTTCCCTAATTATTTTCTTCCTCTTTTCATCCTTCTTTCTGTTTTTGACTCCTTCCCTTTTCTGTCTCCCTCTGCTTCAGCTTGACTGGGCTTTCATTTATTCTTTACCCCATGACTCTATCTTCAATACCGTCTTGGATGATCCACACCAGTAGCACTGGGCACTCCTGTCCCCCCTGACTGATGGGCTTCATCCCCCTCACAAAAGCATATCCCAGTAGTATTAGGCCTGTATGGAAAAGCAGACATCTTCTGATTACTGTTAGATCCTTATTGCTTCATATAGGAAGAGCCTGTTTATAGCTTGGAGCCTGCAAAGACTTCTGGAATTTGAAATGCTTTCTCCTTCCATTTTGAGGGCAAGCAGCTGAAGAGACCAGGAATCCTGCCTCCCCTCACAAATATCTTGGCTTTCCAGATACTGACCTTACCTTTAGATCCCACAGCTCAGCAAATGTGCTATCATATATCCCAATGTTTATCCAGCCTATGCAATCTGATAGGCCACCTATATTGAATGGGGTGATTAACGTCTAAGAATGGATGGGAGGTGACTTTCCACCCAGCCATGATATATTTTTGGAAGGGCAAGGCAAAGTCAGAAGGGCTTACTAAACTCTTTGATCATTTAAGCTTCTGGTTACCAAATAACCACCAGCATCCTTTCTATAAACCCATTTATTCTTAGCCACATGAATCCCCATCCCCATTTCTGCAACATTAGCATCTACTCCTAAGCTACATCTTTCCTCCCAGCTACACCATCATCCCTCAGCAGTTCCAGTAACCCATTCCCCAAGCGCCCTCCTCTTCCTGACTGAAGACACATCATGCATCTTGCTTGCTGCACCTTTCTCTCACCCTCCATAGCATTACAATCACTTGACAGGAGAAACCAGTAGGCCACGGTTTGAAAACTGCTAGTTCTAAGCCCCCCACAAAACAACAGTAAGAAAGTCTACTTAATTCATGCATTTCTCATAGCTTCTCTCATTCCCCTATTAGTTATTACATTCACATCTGCTGTGACTAACTAGCGTCATTTTTAGCAAAGCACAGCAGGAACTAGAGAAATCTAAGTCTGGTAGAAATACAATACCAGAAGCACTCCCCTACTTTCATTACCTCCATGTCCTGCTTTTTATTTTCTCTATTCCCTTTTTCTTCTCCTCCTTTCTCTTTTGCTGGCATGGTTAACTATTACACTAGGTCTGCAGCAAACGTGAGCTGGTTAGTGCTGAGTGCAGGAGCAGCTCAGCTAGTAGTTCACATCCCCTTACTGCTGCACACTGGACAAAGAGTGGAGGTGGCTGGCGCTGGGTGCCTCAGAAGAGCACCAGCAAATACCAGCAACCTTAAGGGACGCCACATAGGATGTCCATGGGAAAACACTGACCAAGGGCATGGCTTCAGGAGGACATGGATATCTCACACCTATCTGTAGAGGGGGTATCCACCTCAAAACAGGACTCACCACCTTGCTGTCTTCCCCAGTCTAAGTACACAATGCAAGGGTTTTTTTGTCAAAAAGCACTCCAGAAAAAAAAAAAAAAAACATAGTAAGCCAGGCTGGTGGCGACATGGCCCAGTAAGCCAATAATTAGGACATTTTACTAGAATGTAGGAAAAAAAAAGAAAGTCAAGTTCAACACTTCCTCCATTTTGCCTCAAGTGTTTTGAGCAAGTGGCTCTGCCCATCAGGCTGGAGCACATTCTAGGATGAAATTCATTCAAATCTGATAAGGAAGGTCCTTAAAATTTCAAAGAACAATAACCAACCAGATGGCTAGATAAACTGTGAATGTAAGTCTTGGTCTTACATGGGCAGATTACCAGAGGGACATAAAGGAAGCACAGTCCCACTTTTTCCCACCATGACAGCTTAGCCTAACATTACATACACTTCATTTCATATGCTCTGCTGATCCACTGAGCAAACTTTAACATCATAGCTGCCTCCATCTCTACAAATAGTGGATTTCAGAGGTGAGGAGGCTAGGTGCTGTTTCCCATCCTCCAAGAAGGAAGTTAAATCTGGTCATTTACCACCTGGTCTCAGACACTGGCCACAACACTTACCTTCTCCACCAGCCCTTCATTGTGCACCAATTGATCTGGTATGCCTTCTGGGAAAACCTGTACGAGATCAGGCCCTGACAGAGAGATAGGCAGAGGGACAGCTTGCTTATGGATCCCAGTGGACCGAAGCAAGAACTAGATACCAAGTTCCTCAGGCTGTTACCAAATGCAGACTATGGGGACACTACTGGCAGATACCACAGACTTCCAGGGTGAGGTGGCATCAGCGGTGTAGGGAATCTAAGTAGGGGTCTCAAGAGCTAACAGTGGGTGCCAGGTGGCACACCGGTACAAAAATACCTTAAAAATATCCAGCTGCCTAACTCCTAGGTGGGCAGATAATCAGTATTCATTTCAAGAGGAATCAGGTATTTACTGTCTTCAAGGTGTTTCACTCCTGATTGCGCCTAGTATGAACAGGGTCAAGGGAAAAAAATCAAAACATTGAAGTGCAGAAAAAGAAATTTTGAAGGCTTGGAAAGAGGCATAAAGTGAGCAAACGATGCAGAAAGAGTCAGTAAGTGGTTAAACACCACTCAGGAAGATGGCAAGTGTGAGGGGATAGCAGACAACCATATACAGAGTCTACAGGTAGAGGCTGAAACCTGATGGAGAAGCCACAGAAGGAATATGAAGCTGAGGAACAACAAGGGTAAGGCAGCAGGACCTGGGAGGCAGGAGGCTGCGGACTGCAAGCAGCACTGCAGTAACTGAGGACAAATGAGCTCGTCACTTAGACAGTGGAGGCAAAAAGTCAGGGTTTAGAGGAAAAACTGGTGAGATTTGACAGGTCCATATGCAAGACAGCTTGGATACAGTAAAATGTGCAGTAAAGTGGATGTCACTGTCGGGGAGAACAGCGGAAGTGCTGGGGGTGATGAAGAGAGGTGGTGTTGGGAAAAGGCCTGGGTTTCCCACACATAGAGTTCCAGATGTTGGTAGGGGATGATGGAAGACTGGAGAAATGGGGAGACGCTGAAACAAAGAGATGGTAGTACAAGATGTTGGACAGAAACAAGAGAAAGAGAGCAAAGGGGGAGAACAGTTCAAAAGCACAGGAAAGATCAAAGCTGGTGGGAAAAAATAAGAGACTCCTAAAAGTGGCTGGGGCAGCACTAGATGTTCCTGTGAGAACAACTTTGGGATTATGATATTGAAAATAAACTTCAAGGTATCCAAGCAAGAACTGGAGAGGAAGAACTTGGCAAAGATAATGTGCATACAGGGAATGTGGAAGGAGTTTGTTCCATTCTGCAAGTTTGCAGCATGTGGAAGTGATTACAGGGACGATTACAAGAATAGTGCTATATAAGAGATACAGGATAATAACATTCAATGAATAACATAGTAGGGAGTAGAGCTGTAGCCCAAGAAGAAAAAAATGTGCTGAGAGCTGCATAAACCTATTTTCTGAATAAGATGGAAAAGTAAAACAGCAAGTCAAACTGAAACTTTTCATTGATTTCACTGGAAGTTTCTGTTGTTAATGATAATTCCTTACTCTAAAGCAGCCCCTTGTTTCACCTTTCATCAGTTAAAATAGTTGGATCTGTGAAGCGGAAATCAAATTTTCAGCCATGAAAAAAGTGAAGGACTTTGGCCCCAAGTTCTTTGATAAAATCTTCAGAAGTTTTTCTCCAGCAAGGAATTTTAGCATCATGACTTTTCTCTCCAATTCAGGAAGAAGGACACTGTGTCTAGGATCCTTTCTTTTTTTTTTTTTTTAAAAAAAAGCATTCTTAAACATCCAAATTTCTCACTCAGAAGGAAAATTCTTTTTTTCCAGCCAGTTCCATGACAGGTTTCGTTGTTCTCCTTCAGTGGCAAGATACTGTAAAAGAGTTTGGCACCAGTTATAGGTTCCAAAAATGACATACCTGCTCAGTAGTTGTGTATCATTTTATATTCAGGGGTCCTTAGTTCAAACCCATAAAGAGGACTCTGAAAT